>NC_141687.1:282170929-282713429 GCF_964263255.1 Lissotriton vulgaris
TTTCATGTAGAACAAGCGGGACAGTGGGCCACTTTCCTTCCTTCAATGCACCAACCCATATATCACCAGTATTTAAATGAGACAATTCTTTCAAACGGTGTGCAGTTTCGAGTACTCCCTGTCCCAGGGGTACATCCCAGATACAACCTGGGAAAAGTTCAATTTTCAAACCAATTTCGAAAAGCACCACCCCAATAGAGATAAAATGCCACTAGGCTTGATTAGTAAAGTTCATGGACAAACAGTCGTTCCAAATGGACAACGCTGAATCCGTGGTTGCAAGAGAATTTCTTTAATGTGCCAAGAGAAACCAGCCAACGCGTTTCGTCCCGTCAAGCGGAACTTCTTCAGGGCGCAATTATGTATTCGAGGGTAGAGATATATTCCCATTCACAAAGTGAGTATTGAAGCGGGAGCCGAGTCCTTCTTTTTCTTACTTTCAATGAATTATAATCGGCTCCAAATGTGTAGTCGCATTGAGGTAGTAACCTCTTGGGGTCGTATCTCTCTCCCCAGTTGGCGCGTTCGCAATCCTCAACTGAATTATAATTCATTGAAAGTAAGAAAACGACGGTGCCAACAGAGTGCACGTCAGAACAACTGAAGGCCAAGACTTGGGCCCAGTGGAACACACAATACACTAAAACATTGGATTTAAGGATAAACGAGCGCCCTTTGATAACGATACTCCATGAACACAAAAGACAGGCATCTTTTGCACACACTTTTAGATGAAGATTACAGTTACTTGATGCCCAAATAGAAGGACTCGGCTCCCGCTTCAATACTCACTTTGTGAATGGGAATATATCTCTACCCTCGAATACATAATTGCGCCCTGAAGAAGTTCCGCTTGACGGGACGAAACGCGTTGGCTGGTTTCTCTTGGCACATTAAAGAAATTCTCTTGCAACCACGGATTCAGCGTTGTCCATTTGGAACGACTGTTTGTCCATGAACTTTACTAATCAAGCCTAGTGGCATTTTATCTCTATTGGGGAGGTGCTTTTCGAAATTGGTTTGAAAATATATATATATATATATATATATATTTTGCAAAGCGCTCTGGAACCCCGCACGTGGGTGGTACAATTCAGTGCTTATGACTACTGATGAGGCTCCCATATAAGAAGCTGCAATTGCACTAATGGGAAACTTGGCACTCCTCTGAACACAGGGTAGTGGCATTAATTAATGGTGCAGACACTTGTAAACAGATTAGGTAGAGGCTTAATACTATGAGAGGAACATTTGACTACTGGAAAGGTAGCAGATGAAAGTGACATCTAATGCACAGCCTTCTGTGTGAGAAAGTGCATTCACTGCTTTCCAGAACCCCAAGGCAGGGAGCCAAGTTAACAATGATCTTTTCCACATTAAAGCCAGCTTACCTGGCCAAGCACCTATTGCTTATTCCTGCCTGGTGGTTCACAACAGATGATTCAGTTTGTGTTAACGAAGTGTCAAATGGATGAGAAGGCAAGGCAGAGTGAAATTGGAACAGGATTCTTCAAAAGGGTGATGCCACCCAAAACCTCTGCCTTTAGAGCCATTGTGGAATAGAACATGCTAGCCACTAGGAACAAGTTTAGCGATAATGGTCTCTCAATCACGACAAATAACTGCTTCCACCTAGCTGGAAAAGGAGGATTCAGTCTCCAAGAAATGTTGAGCAGCGGATATAGTATTTGGATTTGCACCATTCAGAAGTACACTCCAAAAACACAGAACTGGTCCTTCTCTTTCAAAGAGAACAAGCTGCTTGCACAAGTTTCAAAAGAGGACACAATCAAATTCCATTAAAGAATGTGTGAATTTCTAGAGGGCGAGGTGGTAACCCGTTGGTACTAGGTATGGGTGTGTGTCATCACTCTTTGGCAGAAACTGGTAACCTTAGAGTGGTGAAAATACACGGATTCTCACCATGGTGGCTGGGGATAATTTTCAGGCTGTAGCAAAGTGGGTTTCTGTTGCAGTAACCCCTGCACTTTTCCTTGGGTGTGCCCTGGGTCCCTACCAATCAGGTACCCAGGGCCAGTGGTCCTTCCCTAAAAACTGTACTAAAGCCTAAACCCAATTGCCATCTCTGGCCACATGTCAGCCCCTGGTAAATGGTACCTTAGCCAGGGCACTGTGACCTGAGAAGGCCCCAAGGGCTGCAGCACTTATTGTGCCACCCTTGGAGGCCCTGTGCCCTGACACACACACACACACACACACACACACACACACACTGCATTTGCAGGCTGAGTGTCAGTGCAGAACAAAACAAAGAGTCAACATGGCACACATCCCTGTGCGCCATGCCCACAAAACACTGCCCTGGCATATCTTAGCGGTACAAATCTTAGTCACCCCTCTAGCTGGGTGCCCTATGCCAGTGGTGTGGGTACAGGTGCATGAGCCCTGTACCCCTACAGTACCCAGGTCCAATCTTGGACACTAAGTGTTGTGCTGCCATTTAAGAGTATATGGTGCTGGGAGGTCGTCATCACAAACTCCACAGCACAATGATGGCTCCACTGAAGACTGAAGTTTGGTATCAAAGTTTTCAGCACATTAAACCCACACTGATACCAGTGTGGGATTTATTGTACAATGCACGACAGAGGGCAACTTAGAGTTTCCCCCCGAACCTAACTCACAGCCAGGGTCCTGACTGAGAGGCTGCCACACAGCAGACGTGTTGCTGGACCCCTGGGTAGAAAGCCATCTGCTCTCCTGGGCCTGCAACAATGCACATCCTGGGACGAGGTGCTAGGTCTCCTCCCCCAGGATGGGCATGCCGCCTTTGTGAGCTTCGCCAGGCCACTTGCTGTACTCAGCAACAGACCCCCATGGGTTCTGACCCATACTCTGGTGGGAACAAAGGCGGGAAAAACAAAGGAAGGAAAGGGGGTCTGCCAACCCCACCCTTCAGGTGGAGAAGGCGAGGTAAAGCACAACTCCGGGCTCGCTCAATTTTGAGAATGAGGAGCCCTACCCAATCAGAGATATGCTCCTGCCCCCCTTCCACTGGAGAGTGGCAGGATAGGGGGTGTACTCACCCCAGGACTTGGACCCATTGGTCTCTGCCCTTGCCCTACCTGTAACGCCCCTAAATTTAGTATTTAGGGGCACCGTGAACTTTCCTTCCTCAGATCCCGATTTTGAAACAAGAAGGAAGACCTGCTGTGCAGCTGCTAACAAAAGGGCGACACCAACTGAATTGGCCCCAGCCCTATCGGTCTGTTGATCCTTGAACCTGATCCTGCTAAAACCCCGGCGTCTCCTACGGACAGCAACCTCCAAAACCCAGAGGACCTGCCCTGCCTTGCTAATCTAGAGACTGGGACTCCCATGAGCAGTGGTTCTGCTCAAAACGCAACAACCCCTGGTGCCAGCCAGGAACCCCGTATCCAGCACACACTGCACCTGCCAAGCCCGGCCTGTGCCTGAGTGAACAAAGACCAGGAGGAAGTCCCCTCCCGGCGATTGTGACCACGAATCCAGTGCCCAAGGACCCTCCTCGACGCTTCTGATGACACCTGCAGCCTCACAACCAGGGACCCCTCCAACCGCGACCAGCTGAGTGTAAGATTTCCCGACGTCAAAAGACACCTCTGTACCCGGAGTCCCACGGCCCCCTGTGCCCAACTCCTGGGTATCTACCTATCCTCCAACATCCCAACTTACCTCTCGAAGTGGTGGTCGCACCTGAAGAATCTCTGTCCCCGAGCCTGCAGCCTTTGTTCAACTTCCAGCTTTCCCATTGAATTACATTGGGTGCCCGAAGGCCCAAAAGCAGACTGCACCCAGCTGCCCGAGTGCCACTGGGAGTGCAGCATCTATCCTATCTACTTCACCACTTGCCCTGTGTAAGTGACCAGGAGCTCTGCTCCCACAGCCACATGGCCTGCCTGCTAGCAGCCACCAACCGAAGGCCCCCTATCCTCCATAAGATAACATTGGGCCTAATCACTCGGCACCCGGCTGTCCCTGTGCCGCTGAGGGTGTAACAACTGTACTTACCTGACCCTGGGAGACCCCTGAGTCTACCCCCAGAACCTTAACTCTGCCAGCCGAGTACTTACCTAAAGACCGATAACTTGATTTTCTCCATAGGGTAACATTGGCTGGGTTTCACTCAGAATTTCTTTTAAGTGTAGAGTTTTGCAACTTTAAAATATTCACTAAAAATCAGCCCATCAACAAAAACGAAATTACTAACCTGTTACCAGGAGAGATCCCAGTGCTGTATCTTTGCACTCCACACCACTGGATTCAAGCAAGCCGGGCTGAAGACGGCTGGAATGCCAGAAACCGGTCCTCGGAAGCTTGTTTCCGGTCCAGGGAAGGCATGGCTTGGCAGTTCGGGCTGGACTGTTCCCATGAGGCACAGGGTCAGACTGATTTGCATATGGCCATGTCTGAACTGGGGCGGTGTGGAGTGCAAAAAAACAATGGATTTAGGACCAGATCTCTGTACTGGGGTGAATATATGACATTGTTCAGCATTCTGTCCATCAACTGTGGTTTCTGCATGTATCTTTGAGCCCAGCACTGAACCTGAAAAGTAATCACAACTGCAACTTACTGTTAACTTGATTTTATTGCATTAACTTAACACTTCCCATTGAGCTCAATGTTATTTAGTGTTTAACTTGTGTTGCATATTGCAACAACTATATCTATTGCATTTAAAAGTCTATTGCTATTTGAAAGTATTCAATTGTAACATCTCATTCTGAGAAAGTATTTATGATACCTACTGTGGTTCTAAAATAAACAACTATATATTTTTTATATACAAAACAATTGGCTTAGAGTTCAGTTCGTGAGTGTGTGAGACCATTTGCTGACTAAGTGTGTACAACAAATGCTTTACACTGTCTGTCCTCTGATACTGCCTTACTGCTCAACCAAGCGACCACTTTTGAGAGTAAGGTTATATCCAAGTTTAACCTCTGTTAAACCTCTGGGGACTGTGGACTGTGCACACTGAACCTTACTTTGGTTCAGTATATACAGAGCCACTTTCTTACACAGGCTGAATAATGTAACGAGAAAATATTGGTAATCTCTACAGATAATCCAAACTATAAATGAGAAGTTTTTAGACCACATTTTGGATAGTGTCGTGAGTAAACAGAGAGCATAAGTAGTAGCTATTTTCAATATTAGTGTTGATACCCTGATAGGTATAGTGTTTTACAAGCTAGTGATATCTACTGTAGCGATTCTGTGAAGTATACCAAAGGTCACTGATCATTTTACTGACTAAAAAGTTTGGCATTATCAAATTGGGTGAATAATTCATTCAAAGAGCTATTTATTTTGGAAAGTGGATGAGAATTTATATCAATATTAAGAAAAATTTTAATTTACAAAAATAACTACAGTCATTATGCAGTAGCGAACAGCGGTTACCCAAGCAACTACCTGAGAACATCTGAAGTCTGATTGGAGTCGAGAGGGTGGGAGTGTTTAATATGAAGCAGCTCATCTGATTGCACTGAAGGCACATGGAGGTGCAAAGAGGCCTGGAAAAAAACAAAATTTTTCCATTAATGAAGGAAGCAATTACTTTGCATTAATGATTACTGAAATATATCGATGAAAGAATTCTTAATATCATTGACAATCAGAAGCATATAATGAAATGCAAAATTTCGGTAAATGGCAGAAAATATTCAGATTTTCCCAACAGACAGTAAACATGAGATGAATAGAAATGTAGGGACAGAGGCATGTACGTCAATAGCCAATAACTCTCCTTAAGCTCCTGCCCAGCCACTTCACACACAAAGGATAAAGGGGACCCTGACCAATCAGTCCACACAAACCCCCTTTCCAGTCTTGGCGACTGACCTCACCTTGATGAAGTGAAGGGCTGAACTCGAACCAAATGCAAACACCCAACGTTTTTTTAAATACATTACCTTCTACAAGTTTAACAAACTTCATTGAGATGACAGTCTAACTATTAAGGGTTGCCCGCAAATAATATAGATAACATGCTCAGCATATGTAGATTACAACATTTTATACACCCATTCATCTAAATCCTTGTTAGTATATTTTTTTAAACATAATTAGACCATTTTGTAAGAATCCGGACTCAAACTTATTTATTTTTTTATTTTCAGAGTTTTATATAGCGCGAACAAGATCTTTGCAGATATCAGAGCGCTTTACATAGACGGGTACATGAGGGAACAAAGTCAAATAGGTAGGTCGATAGTTCACAGAGTACAGAAGGGAACATAAGGGAACAAAGTCAAATAAGTAAATCAGTAGATCATACAATACAAATAATACCATTGGGTGGCTGCAAAGCAATCAAGTGGGTGATAAGACAGCTCGTACAAATAGATAAGGGGTCAAGCAAGTAATACAGATCATCGCAGGGTGTTGATAGGGTTCGAGATAGTAGTACAGGTGAATTTAGCCATGAGGATAGCTTTTACTTCTTTTTTGAAGAGTGTAGTGGAAGAGATAAGCCTGGTTTCGGGAGGGAGTGAGTTCCAAATCCTAGGCGCCATTCCTGAGAAAGAGCGCTTGTATGTTTTCTCCTTCGGGAATCTTCGAGGTTTCAGCAGAAGATTGTTTGCGCCTCTCGTGTTTCTGATTCCCCCAGAGATTGTCAATTTCTGAGCAAGGTAGCCGGGTGAGTTTAGGTGTACAGCCTTGTGTGTCATGCAGGCTATTTTCAGATGTATTCTGGCTTCAAACGGCAACCAATTCAGGGATTTCAAGTCAGGGGTGATGTGGGAGTGCTTTTTTGACCCCGTGATGAGTTTCGCTGCAGCATTTAGAGATGCTTTTAGTGGTGCGGTTGTAGTTAGTGGGAGTCCGCAGAGGGAGGTGATGCCGTATTCAATTCGTGGGATGACTAGTGCTTGCACCGCTGTTTGGAAGTCTTTGGCTGGGAGGTAGGGTTTAAGTTTCCTCAGAGTATTGATCTGGAAGTTCGCTCCCTTTGTAGCTTTGCTGACATGTTGCTGCATGTTGAGATTGGTGTCGAGTGTTATGCCTAAAGATTTTGCTGATTCCACGATGGTGGGTTGGACATTGAGTGCGGTTAGGAGTTTAAGCCAATGTTGAGTGGTGGATATCTTCGCTGGAGGTGCGATCAGAAGGAACTCTGTTTTCAGGGCATTGAGTTTGAGGTGATTGTCGGCAAGCCAGGATTGGGTGCATCTGATCGTTGAGTTCAGGAGCAGGATGTCATTGGGTGATTGCAGTTTGAGGTAAAGTTGGGTGTCATCGGCATACATGTGAAAGTGTACATTGGAAACTGAATACTGATCAAATCGAAACTATTCCTAAATATACTTTGTTTAAAAGATATGAGACTAGCTGGTATTAACTTTGAACAGCTATTAAATATTAAAGGATATGATTGTCTAGCTTCTGTTAATAACAAACAGGTTATTTACCTACAGTAATGCTTTTCCCGTAGAGAATATAACTGCAAATTCATCGCCATGTGAATTTCTCCAGGCACCAGAATGAATCAAGAATCTTTCACAACCATTCCCTCACACAGACAAGTAGCGTTGTGAGGTAGGCATTCCATCCATCCTGGACAGGATGTCGGGCCACTATATGTGCACCACCTACGCACGCTGATCTCTCTGTGGTGACAAATGCGCTGCAACTGAAATCAAGTCATGACAGTGTGCAGACTCTAGGTATTAATCTTATTATTGGCAGATAGGAGTCCATTCCACAGAACAAGGAGGGTGGATTGGGGAGTAATTTTTGATTACTCTATCAGAAAATAAGTTAGCAAAGGGAATAAACTTGGCCTTCCGATGGAAACATCTAACCCACAGATTGCTCATCTTGTGAATAGATACCAGAGCAGTACCTCCCATGTGGTGGGACTGTGGAAGGACTCAAGAGCGGTAAACCCTGCATAACAAAGTGGGTTACGTATCCATCTCGCTAGACCTGGCTCTCCAGGAAATAAAGCTTTGTGAACATGTGGATGGACTCCCACGTAGCAACTGGGAAATGTCATTGACTGGCACACAGCGCGTCAGGGCAGTGGCAACAGCCTTCACTCTGGTGGAATGAGCGAGCAAGCCTTTTAGAAGTTGCTTTCTGGCTAGTTCATAGTAGATCTTGATGCAAAGTACAATCCATCTCAAGAGGGTCCTCTTTTGCACCCTTTGCCTTCTTAGCCCCAGAGAAAACAAAAAGTTGGCTATCCTGTCGGTAATCTATAGTTCAGTCCACATAGAAAACAAGCGTCCATTTAAGGTCCATAGGATGAATTAGTGTTTCCTAGAAGGGGTTAGGCGGTGCATAGAAAGCAGACAAGGTGATGGATTGGCCTATGTGGAAGGGCGCGAGTACCCTGGGCAGGAATACCACTTTTGTCTGGAGGAGTAATTTGTCTGGGAAGAAAGATGTTTGGAGGGGAAGCACACCCGGGACACGCTAGGTGTCACTGGGTGGGCCCGATGATGAAGCATGCCACCAACTAGGTTGGTGGGTGAGGGCTTCATGAGCACACTCACCAGTCCTTTGAAATAAAAATTAATAATTTTTGTTAACCCTTTTTACTTAAGCTAGTCTCCTTTTGATTAACTTCATACCAAATTAAGTTGCCACTTTGGAATGACAAATGGAGAGGGTGGGAACACATGGATCAGCCCCTTCGATAAAAGCATCACAACAGGTGACTTGAAGAAGGATGGCTGGTCAGGTATAAAGACCAAAAAGTTTGTTCCTGCAGCACAACCTTGCTGGACCAACAGACAGAACAACAACTGATAACTGTGCTTGCGATTACTGGGGTTGTGTGTAGTGAAATAAACAGCAGACATCAAACTTCTCCAAGCATACACCATAAATCGAGTTGGTTAATGGACTCCTGGTTGCCACGATGGCACCAACAACTTCGTGAGCAAGATCAAAAGCCATCAACGGTCACCACTCATGCATGGAGATGTAGGTTGTTTAGACTTAACTGTAAGACCTTGCACTGCTGCTGCAACAGGAGATTCTCCACACAGGGCAGCTGGATCGGAGGACAAAGGCTTGAGGCCAGAAGTTCCAGGTACCACACTCGTCTCAACCAGTTAGGAGCCACCAGGATGACTTGGGCCCAGTAACTCCTGATCTTTTACAGTACTCTGGTAGACTTTTCTGTTCCTCCCTCTCCTGCCCAGAGTTCTGAACCCCAGTGTAGGCGTCTTCTAGAGAGTACTGCCTTGAAACTCAGACATGCAAAAGCTTCAACACTGCATGTCCGTGTGGTGGTGGTGGTGAATTGATCAAACCAGGGTTCTTCCTATTGGTGGAAGATGGCTTGTATCACCTCTTAGCGTAACTGCCATTTGTGACCTGCTAGGTAACAGTGACTGAGTTAGTATGCCCATGGCATTCAAAGATGTTGTCAAGTGTTGCGCGATGAGAATATGCGTTCATCTACATTGAGACAGAGCCTCTTGGCACAAAGCCCCCCAATCCCACACAGCCCTGTTGTAGTTCCTTATAGTGGCCGTGTTGTCTGTGCACCTATAACTGTCCCCTATTGATGGTCGGGAGGAACGCCTTGGGTGCCAAGCAGGTGGCTCACTACTCCAAGTTGATGTGGAGGTGAGCTTCTGCCTGTGAATTCGAAGATCTCTCTCATATCACTTCTCCAATCCAGTAACGATGCATCAGTCATGACAGTTCTGGGTGGGGTAGGGAGAGAGGTACAGCTGCAGTCAAGCAGCCATCACTTCAGGACTTTTGCAGCCTCCTTTAACACCTGGATTCAATCTGATAGTTTCCCTTCATGCGGAGTCCACTGAGATTCCTGAAATAACTGCAGAGCCTGCATGTGCTACCTCGTGTGGTACACAAACAGGATAAAGAGGCAAGAAGCCTCAAAACCATCATCAGATGATCTAGGCTGTAAGCTGAAAGATCAGGGTCATAGCCAAATGTCCTGGACGCGTTGAGGTGGAAGGATTGTTCAAAAAAGCAACTTATTTAGGATGTCTCCAGTGAATGGAGCCTCATGTTAAGGAGTCAGGTGTGACTTTGGCACATTGATGGAAACCTTCACAAATGTCAATAGGTTGGCCGCGTTAGAAGGTAGTTTACAACTGTTGGAGCAGAGCTAATCATTGAGACATAGGAAGAAAGAAATGGTAGGGAGTATCCATTTTGGACGATCTGGAGCACTCACTGATTGGACGTAATGCTCCTCCTGCTGAGAAGGTGAAAGGCAATACAACCCCAAACCCACCGATCTTGCACCACCACTGACAAATCTTTTTTGAATGACTGAGAAAGGGGGCCGCTGGGATTGGTGTAGTTCTTTGTCCCAGAGGGCCGGATCACCAACCTCAACTACGAATGGACTGGGAGGTCTGTTATTGATTAATACATGATATCTGCCTCTGCTGGAAGCTCCTACCAAAGCCTCGAAAGGGGTGCTGCTGTTAGGAAAACTGCTGAACTGATGGAGCTAATCCCAGAGAGCGGGCATTGGCCTTACTCTCCAAGTTTTTGGAGGACTGAGTATGCCTTTGCTCCAAACAGCCTAGAGCTGCCAAAGGTCATGCCCATGAGGGACTGCTGCACATCAGATGAGAAGACCGTGATGCAAATGAAGGCATGGAGCCTAAGCACCACACGTGTCACGCCACCTGCCCTACTCAGGCAGCTGATAGTGTCCAGACCGGATCTGATGGAGTACTTGGCTGTGTGCTGTCTGTCTAAAATAAGCCGTAGTAAAGTATAACAGAGGTCCCCAGTGACAGCTGGCAAGTTGTCTGCCACTCTGTCCCATATTGCATGCGAATACCTGCTGTGGAGGTATGTTGCACTGACCGAGAATAAGGCAAGGCTAGTGGAGGATAACATAGGTTTCGCAAATGGTTCCATCCATTTCCTTGTCAGATGGAGTGGTTGGGAAGAAGTTGAGTCTTGACCTGACTGTACATGCCCGAACCACCAGGCTGTTTGGAGTA
This sequence comes from Lissotriton vulgaris, assembly GCF_964263255.1. Classification (NCBI taxonomy): domain Eukaryota; kingdom Metazoa; phylum Chordata; class Amphibia; order Caudata; family Salamandridae; genus Lissotriton; species Lissotriton vulgaris. The sequence continues at coordinate 282,181,891 of NC_141687.1, forward strand.
CGATTTGGTAAAACAAAGTCTAGATACTCAAAGCAGGTCTATGCTGCCTCGTGTCGGACTAATGGGCAAGATCATAGCTTGGCCCAGAATGTGACAGGATTAAAGAAGCTCCAGATCCATGCCGCTCAGCGTATTAAGTAAAGAACTAGGCCAGACGTCCAGTCCAGGGCAGGAAGGACTCAGCACGGAGCTGCATGATGCTACCCGTTGACACTAGCAAATTGATATGAAAGTTTACAAATTCAATCCGGCCCCTGGGGAAAAATCACAATGCGAGGAATTTTTGGTTAGTAGTCTCCATCAGAACCCAACTTTAATTAGAAGCATCTTAAGGAAAAAGTAACTCATGCCTAAATGGACACCTTTATTAACCTGGTGGGAAAACGTGGATTATCAAAATGATGCTGGTAACATTTATCCTATAGCATAAATGGTTAGGTATCCTTCCTGGAACCAGGATGGTTCCGAATGACAAGAAACAGAGAGAAAAAAAATACAATATAAAGGAGGGGGTGTTTTCAGTAGAGAAGAACAAAGAGGTCTGTACATCCCTAGTTTAGTGACCCCCCCTTTTTTTGACAAAAGGTGGGAAGGGAGAAAGACCTTTCTCTTATTAGAGCACATACTCCAATAGTGACATGCTTCTTCACCTGGCTCCCCCGACTCCTAAAGGTCCGGGTGGGCTCAACTGTATTTTAGGGAGCACTTATGAATTAGAGTGATCTGAAAATACGATTAGCACCAAAGTCATAATCCTCTTGTGCTTTCTGGTCCCACATCACAAACAAAAAGGTTTTTATAGCTCAAGAGATCCAAGTTCTAATTTCATATTTATTGAACTCTACATTCACAAAATGCTTCAGGTCAACTCTTCGGATTTTAGAAGAGTTTGGTCTTTATTTTTTTCAAGTGTTTTGACTGAGAGACAACGATAATGGAAATTGAGCTTCATAAACAAGTTACAAGCCTTTTCAAAATGCTCTTTCTAGTTAATACTCTCACCGCAGGGTCATCACATTGTGAATCTCCCCATGTACCAGTTTGGTTCAGGAAAAATAGTTCCTGTGTGTGGTCAGGTTGCTCCATTGTACTCTGCAAAAACTGTACCTCACCCCCTGCCACAGCACAGAGCTGCACACAGACAGCACTCCAGTGTGCCGAACTCAGTTTATTTGGCTCTTCAGTACCTGCAAGATAGAACCATATTAACTACTAAAAGTCCATTCCCCTAAATGGGAAGGAGGGCTGGTGGTGAGAGGATTACTTAAGTAGAGAATCTACCACAAAGAGTGTTACCAAGGAAAAGCAACATGCTCTTCTGATGCATAATTCTAAACGCAGATTTCTCATACGGAATCAATATAAAAACAATGCTTCCTAATCAGGTAGACTGGCAGGACAAAATTGGCAAAACGTCCCTCCCTTGAGACCTGAGAATCTATAGAGTTGCGCCTAATTAAAATACAGACTGGTGCCTAAGTGCATGCCTGTCACATGAGCAAACCAGGGAGTAGTTGCTGCCTTTGCCCTGGTAGAATGAGCTCCATGGCCCTCCGGAGAACCCTTAAGGCCCATGATATAATGGTTTTGTACAACAGACAATCCATTGCACTAATGTCTATTTTTTAACCACTTTTCCTGTGTTGGTGGGGGTGGGGGGTGGGTGCAGGGCAGAGAAAATATATATATAGCACAGCTTTGCCCCGCTAGGTCAAAGACAATACAAAAGGAAAAGACAAACTCACTGCAGAGGATGAACCAGTTTGTCCTCATACCAGGTAAAGATTTGAACCAATGACCTGAGTAGATCCACTTTGTGGAACAGTGGCTAGCAGCCATGAGAACATCCGCCCACCTTCAAATACTACCCCACTTATCTGGAAATGCTCAATGTCAAGGCATTCCGGTATAAGCTGAAGAGGCTTGGATGCAAAACCCTGCCCTGCTGCTGGGGCAGCAGATCTCTCCAAAGAGGGTATATGCTGTGGGTCTGCAGTTCCGAGTAACAGCCCTCCTTACCCAATCTGGGCCAACAGAATAGGCTAAACTAGGTTCTGCATTGCAGCTGTGGGATCATTGACCGAGGAGGAATTGCATACAGGAGGCAGCAATCCCATCTCCTAAATGTCTAACAGGAGCAAAATGCAGAGCACAAAATGTTAGACATTAAGTGTTTTCAGAGGTAGCAAAAATATCTACTGAGGACATGGTCTTCTGGGTTTGGATACCAAAACCACCACCAGATTCAGACACCATTCCGGATTTGAAAGAAGACACCTTCTGAGCTCACCTGCTACAATGTTAAGGGACTTTAAGTGACTGTCACTGAAATGTTACAAAGATCTAGCCTCTGTCATAGCTCAAAACCTCACGACGGAGGGCATGGAACACCACTCCATCCAGTTTGTTGCAGTACCACATAGCTGTAGTATTGCCTGTCAGCACCTGTATCAATCTGTCCTTGATTGATAGAAGGAATGCCTTGAAGTTCAAAAAGACTAATTTGATTTTGTTGCACTGAGTCCTCTGAAAGCCATGCAGACTTTTGTGACTGCACTAAGTGAAAGCGGAGTCAGTCACCACCAAATTTCCATGAGGGGTCAACAGACTGCCAACAGGATCCAATATCTATTGCTGAAGATCCATGACCTACAAGTCAGAGATCCCAATCTAGTTCATGAACGATCATCAATACTGGGACTAATGAAGGCGAAGGTTACATTGAAGGTCCCACTCGTGGAAAAGGGGGGAGGCCAACAGGAGGATACAAGAACGCAGTTAATCAAGCAGCCACAGAACAATAAAAGCTGGGACTGTACTTTTTGCTTTAAATATCAAGATCATAGATTAAATGTGCTGGACTCATGGCAATGTTTGCTTTCTTTTCTTCTCTGTGGGTGTGTGAAAAGGAATGTTCGTCTGGAATGATCTGGTTGTGCAACCTGTGAAGTTACTCTCACTTCTACTGCAATAGCCTGCTATGCTACAACTGATAACAGGCCCTCACATTTTCTTCCTCCTTCCAAGTTTGTTTTCAGACATTTTTACAGAAGCTTGACCCTGAATTCAAGTAAACAATTATGATATTGCCATTCAATGGGTGGTGTCTCTTTTCCTCAAGTTATCAATTGTTTTTCAGTGAATAGTGTTAAACCGATCATAAGGCAGCCCCCCTTTTTTATGGTTTTCAGGATTTGCTACTCCTCAAACAAAATGTAAAGGCAATGCCGGTGACTCTGGAATATCTTGCACAGACCAGTGGACTTCTTGCCACAGAAGAGCTGTGCAGCAAAAGAGAATGTAGTGTTTTACTGTGCTTCACTTTTTGGGACTAAAACATTTTCTTCTTTGGCTTCTGGACAAATAAACCAGGAGAGTGGAAAGCCGTAGGAACATGGAGAGGAGACAATTGAAGATATGAAAGATGTCCAGACTAAAGGTTTAAGATTGGCACCGGAACCTACTATGTGGAAATGGTTCACAATTACATCGAGTGCAAAAAAAATTACTTCCAGGTATTTGAAGTGCACTATGTGCAACTAGAGGTTAGAAGAGGGAGCAGTGGAAAATACAGCTTAGAATCATCATTTATGCAAAAGCCCTGTAATTCGTGCCATAAACCACAGTCCAATGCTGAAAAACAGAAAAAGGATGCTGAAAAGGCTACTATATTATATACAATGCAACAGACTTGCTTGTGAAAAGATTGCTGAAAGATACCATGCAAGAAGAGCAAAAACAGACTGAGCCTTGCTTTGCAGCTGTGGGGCTGCACAGCTTGGTGTGCATCAAGGTGCTCTCTTGCTGGTAGCAAAGTGCAAGAACAGAGAAAATCAAGTGCTTCATGAGAAGACTTGAAAAAAATAAATATATGTATACATTTATTTTTTTCCCCACACTGGGGGGAAAAAAAAGAGTTAAAGTAACGTTATGTTTAGGTGTATTTGTCATTGTGAACATTAACGGTTTGAACTGAAGAAAAACAGAAATTGACCAGTCCTAGTTAGCAGTATTAACTATAATATGCACCATAGCCACACCCTGCTTATGACCTCACATGACACCACTCATGACATTTTCTAGGACATCATTTATAAAATAATTTATGACATCTCAAATAACATCACTGATGACATTATCCAAACAACAACAACAACAAACTTGTAAAGCGCGCTACTCACCCGTAAGCGTCTCAAGGCGCTGAGAGGGGGGAAGTTGCTACTGCTCGAACAGCCAGATATTGAGTTGTTTCCTGAAGGAGAGATGGTCCTGGGTCTGCCGTAGGTGGGTGGGGAGGGAGTTCCATGTCTTGGCCACCAGGTGGGAGAAGGATCTTCCTCCGGCGGTGGCTTTGCGGACTCGTGGGACGGTGGCGAGGCTGGCGGAACGGAGCTGGCGGGTGGGTGTGTAGAATGTGAGGAGGCTGTTGAGGTATTTGGGGCCCATGTCGTGGAGAGCCTTGTGTGCGTGGGTGAGGAGTCTGAACCTGATCCTCTTAATGACGGGGAGCCAGTGCAGGTCTTTCAGATGGGCGGAGATGTGGCTGTGACGGGGGATGTCCAGGATGAGTCGTGCAGAGGCGTTCTGTATGCGTTGGAGTCTTTTCTGGAGTTTGGCTGTGGTTCCCGCGTAGAGGGTGTTCCTGTAGGCCCGGTGGCTGGTGACGAGGGCCTGGGTGACCGTTTCCCTGGTTTCGGTGGGGATCCACCGGAAGATCTTTCGGAGCATGCGCAGGGTGTTGAAACAGGATGACGAGATGGCGTTGACTTGCTTGGTCATCGTGAGGGAGGAGTCCAGGATGAAGCCCAGGTTGCGTGCATGGTCCGTTGGCTTGGGTGCGGTGCCCAGGGCAGGGGGTCACCAGGAGGAGTCCCAGGCAGAAGGGGATGGTCCCAGGATGAGGACTTCCGTCTTGTCTGAGTTCAGTTTCAGACGGCTGAGCTTCATCCATTCCGCGACGTCTTTCATTCCTTCCTGGAGGCTGGCTCTGGCGGTAGCGGGGTCGTTGGTGAGGGAGAGGATCAGCTGGGTGTCGGCGTAGGAGATGATGTTAAGGTTGTGTTGGCGTGCGATGGCTGCGAGGAGGCTCATGTAGACGTTGAAGAGGGTGGGGCTGAGCGAGGATCCTTGTGGGACGCCGCAGATGACTTCGGTGGCCGTGGATCGGAACGGTGGGAGGCGGATTCTCTGGGTTCTTCCGGCGAGGAACAAGATGATCCACTCCAAGGCGGCTCCTTGGATTCCAGTGTTGCTGAGGCGCTGTATCAGGGTGCGGTGGCATACAGTGTTGAAGGCTGCTGAGAGGTCCAGGAGGATGAGGGCGGCTGTTTCCCCGTTGTCGAGCAGGGACCTGATGTCGTCGGTTGCTGCGATGAGGGCGGTCTCGGAAGCCGGACTGCGAGGGGTCGAGGGAACCGTTAGTTTTGAGGAAGGTGGAGAGTTGTTTGTTGATGGTCTTCTAAATGACTTTGGCCGGAAAAGGAGGAGCGAGTTGGGGCGAAGTTCTTGAGGTCCTTGGGTCCGCGGTTGGTTTCTTCAGGAGGGCGCTGAGCTCGGCATGTTTCCAACTTTCCGGGAAGGTGGCGGATGCGAAGGAGCTGTTGATGATGTCCCGGAGTTGGGGTGCAATGATGGAGTCGGCTTTGTTAAAGATGGGGTGTGGGCATGGGTTGGTAGGGGAGCCGAAGTGGATGGTGTTCATCGTGCGGGTGGTGTCTTCGGTGCTGACCCAGGTCCATGAGCCGAGGGTGGTGGTTGGGTGTGCTGGTTCGGCGGTTGGGCACGTGGTCTGTGCGCCAAAGCTGTTGTGTATGTCTGCGATCTTGCGGTGAAAGAACGAGGCGAGTGAGTCGCAGAGGTCTTGTGAGGGTGTGATGTCGTTGTTGCAGGCGCTGGGGTTGGTGAGCTCTTTAACGATGCTGAAGAGTTCCTTGCTGTTGTGGGTGTTATTGTCCAGTCGTTCTTTGAATGTTGTCCTTTTGGTGGTGCGGATCAGCTTGTGGTGTTTGCGGGTGGCGTTCTTGAGGGCTGTCATGTTTCCTGTTTGGTCGTGGCACCAGACTTTCTCGAGGGCGCTGCAGGTTTTCTTGGAGTTTTTGAGGTCGTTAGTGAACAATGAAGCTTTCTTGCTGCCGGGTCTGCTGGGTGGGTTCTTCTGTGGTGCGAGGTCGTCGGCGCAGTTGGTGAGCCACTGTGTGAGGTTGCGGGCTGCTTCGTTGAGGTCCGTCGTGTTGGTGGGAGGGTTCTGGCTGAGGGAGGTGGTGAGCTGGTCGACGGTGATCTTGCTCCAGCATCTGCGGGGGACCTGTTGCGGGTGATGGTGGGTCGTGGTTCTCCTGAAGTCGAAGTGGACGCAGCTGTGGTCTGTCCAGTGTAGTCCGGTGGAGTGGCTGAATGAGATGTGCTTGCTGGAGGAGAAGATGGGGTCAAGCGTGTGGCCGGGGTGGGGGTGTTTACCAGTTGCTTGAGTCCGAGGTTGGCGAGGTTATCCAGCAGGGTGGTGGTGTTGCTGTCATTGTTGTTCTCCAGGTGGAAGTTGAGGTCCCCTAGGAGGATGTAGTCTGGGGAGGAAAGGGCGTGCCGGCTGACGAAGTCTGCGATGGCTTCGCTGAATTGTGTGCGTGGTCCCGGGAGTCTGTAGATGAGAGTGCCTCTGAGGGTAGTCCTGGGGTCAGTGTGTATCTGGAAGTGAAGGTGCTCGGCGGCGGTGAGGGTGTCGTCGGAGTTGGTCGTGATTCAGATGGTGTTTCTGTGGACGATGGCGATGCCTCCTCCGGTTTGGTTAAAGCGGTCTCTACGGGTGATCTTGTAGCCATCCGGGATGGCTATGGCGATGTCGGGGGCTGAGGAGGCATTCATCCAGGTTTCTGTGAGGAAGGCGATGTCTGATGCGGTTGTGTCAAGGAGGTTCCAGAGTTTCCAGAGTTCGACGGCGTGATCCAATGATGTTATTTTATTTTCTAGTTTAGATTGTGGCAGGTAACTACCATATTATGTTTCCACTTCTAGAGTTTGGGGCAGGCTAATGGGAGTAAGGATTTAGAAAATGCATGTCTTCCTAATGCCCCATAGAAGTGTAGAGGTATTGAACATGTTATAAATCTTTGTTTTCAATATTAACTCTGTGTACAGGTGACAATAGACTTGTGTTCATTATGATCCACATTAGTATTATTGTACTGAAGAAAACATTTCCAGCAGGGCAAAGATTCTACATACAACGAACTAAGTAGTGTAAGCAGTCTCGAGTTGTTGAAGAGAATCGTCTAAGCATGACAATTTCTGCTTGACATAGAAGACTCAGTGCACCAGGTACTAACCCTTGTATGTGTGCTTGTTTTGCTTTATAAGATGAGCTTTTAGGTTTTCATCAGAGACTGAATGGTGCAGGTAGTAGAATGTTTAGCATCTTTAGTTCTAGGTTAATTTGAGCGAATAGTGTCTTTTTTGACAGCTTGACAGTAATGCATGGCGGGCCGCAAGTTATAGTTAGCGATGCTAACTATAACCAGAGAATTTCTGAATGTTTTTGGGTCCAACACTAATTGTTCTCACTGACCAATTCACCAAAATAAAATGTTACTTTAACCTTTGTTTTGTTCAGTAAATTTCTAACACTTCGTCGCGAGCACTACCTCCGTAGTGCTGCGCACGTCCGTTGGCTGACACGGCCCTGCCTGCGCAAGAAATCTCTCGCACCGCGACAGAATTTATGCCGGCGCGCATACGTCAGTTTTCTTCGGAGAATTTTTCTGCACCACAACGCGGAGCCATTACCAGCAAAAACTGCGAATACTGGAACAGTGCGCGCAAAAACCCCATTAAACAGAACTGAAAGAGACGATGGTGAGGGACAGAACCATCCAGAATAGAGCCAGGCACTGCGGCACCAAGATCTGGAATGAAAGAATAGGGCACCACTACTGGAAAGCAATCCTGCAAACAAATACAACAGCAAACAAATACAACAGCAAACAAATACAGAAGCATGTGAAAATACACATCAGACCAAGAAGGCTGCGGCCACTGCCTGGAACATAAGGGGACACCAAGGTCAGAACGTAGAGCAATGACCAGACAACTCCAGACAACACCAGTAGGGAGAAAGTCTCCCGAACACCGAAGTTGAGACCAGCCAAGGGCTCTTGACCCCAAGGAGTGTCATCAACAAAGGAAAGAACAAGGAGAAAAAGCACGAGCGAACCCCACACTGGAGACCAGAGTGCAGGGACGCAGAAGTGCCTTCAACGTCCAAAATGAAACAACAACAAGGCAAGCATCCCCGAAGGAGGGGGTAAGAAAGACACCCGCAAAAGCCAACCACCCGGAGGCAGGCGAGTGCAGAAGACCCAAAGGGCCCTCGCAGAACGGGGAGGAAGGGCGGGCCGTTAAGGAATCTGTGGCTAGAATCATCTCTACCAGATACATAGTTATCGAAGGTAAGTAACTTGTACATCTGATAGAGACTACTAGCCGCAGGTTCCTTCACGTAGAATAGATACCCTAGCCATACTTAAAGGGAAGAAGGGTACGCGAGAGGACCTCCCCAGCCCAGGCGAATTCAAACCCTGACAGGGGGAAAGAAATCGCCAGGACAGGGAAATAACCCAGTCCTCCCCAACAGGGGATGAGCCACAGGGACAGGGGAAAAAACCCAGCCTCCCCCCCTAAAAGCAGAATAGCACCACAGCGCCGCGCAGAACACCGCTCCACAGGGGGTGTGTCACCACGACAAGCGGCGACACCCTTGCACCTTTGAAATTGCATTCACAATTTATGAGTACCTGATCGGTACTCGCAAATTGCGAATGTCTTCCCATTCATTCCTATGTGCCTCTAGGCCTATCGGAATGATTGGGAAGGTATTCCATAATTGGCCTATCACAATTTATGTTTCGCAATTAAGGAACATTAAGGAATCGCAATGATTATTGCGATTCCTACATACATTGCATTTTACGAGTCATTAATAGCGATTTGTTAAAGGTCGCTATTAAGGACTCGCAAAACGGTTTGTTCATATATATGCCCCCAAGATGCATATCCATCAACATCCACCAGCTCCATATGGACCCACCATGCTGCCATATCCATTGAAGTCTTAGGTCTCCTCAACAAATAGGCAACAAAAAAATCTGAAATCATGAGCAGAGACTGGAGAAGCATTCCTGAAGGCACCCTCCATGGTGACCTAGTTGCCTAAGCAACATCTTTAGTTAGATTCCCAATACAAGTGTTGAACTTCTTTTATCAGACTTTAGTAGCAGCCATCAACAGACAGCAACCATTCACGCCTCCCTCAAACTTAATTCTATGAAACGTGAACCTACAGCTTTGTGGTACAACCAGAAATGCTTCAAGAGCAAATAATGAATCAGATACCATAAGAAGAATTGCATCTCATCTCCCTATAACTTCCCCGCTTTTCATGCAGGCAATTCACCAAGGGGACCAAGGCTATCCACTACAAAAACCCCAGAACAAGGGCAATAACAAACGTAGAACACTTGTCAATGCCATTGAACCGTCCATCTTCACCACAACAACTTTCATACTAACCCAATACAATGAGAAGTGCTCAGTCATTAAATAAGTCTTCAAGGAAAAGACTTGTCAGGACGCTGAAAGCTTACTCACATACCTGTCATCAGCATGACCATTTATTTACGCTCTCAATGCTCCTACGACAGCTACATTTGTAACCTTTTCCACGGAAAGCCTAATGACCCTACGCCAGTTCATGGAATCACCTCATACAAAGACAACATAACTCAAAATCGTGAATTGTACCCATGGAGAAGCTCTAACTCCTCTACCAAAACTTGTTAATGTATCCTTTACCAAGTACACCTCCCTAGATTCCCTCAGGACTCGTCAGATCTTACCCCTTCTTACAAAACTAAACCTGAATCTGGATAGCCTCAAACTATTGCCCGTTCATGCTCTTACGATTTATAGGACAGAGTCTTAAGAAAGCCTTACCTAATCAACTTCGTGACAAAATCAATAACAATTCCTGCTACAGAACTGCCAGTCCTTCACTTCCATTTGCAGCACTTAGACAGCAGCCATCCAGGCTGTTGATGACATTCTCAAGACCACAGGCAACAGCGACACCTGACCACTTGTTCCACTGAATCTATCTGCTTACAAACAACACTATCGACCACCAAACACTCCTCAACACCCTAGAAATCCAAAACACAGTAAAACACACTGTCCTGGATATTTCAAGTCAGACCAGACTGCCAGAGGTCCAGGGTTGTCCCCAAGGTTCTTTCCCCATACGAGCAGTCTCTAACCTATTGATGGACCTTGGGAACTTTTCTTTTTGACATAATGATTATCATCATCTATCAGTATATGGTTGACACCAAGATAAACTTGCAGTCGTGTTTCCTGCCTTAGATCGGAAGAGGAGAGCTGACATCCTTTGGAGGGCAAAATGTCAAAATATCTGGCATTGAAAACCCTCCAATAACAGGCCAGGCAATAAATTAGAAAATGTAGAAATTGTCTTCATGGAAAGTTTCTACGGAAATGGTGAGTCGCTTGATTTGGCCACAATCACCATTGCTTATGACTCCTCGTTACTGGGCTTGCCTCAAGGCAGATCCATAAGAGGGACGTGGTCTCCTGGGAAAGGAGATGCTCCTGATCTGGAAATCAGGAGGACAGCTCCTTCCCCAGCTGACTTCTATTACAGGTTGGGTGTAGCTGACTTTCAGAAGTGGGTATTCCAAGCAAGGCTTGAGCCCTACTCGGGCTGAAAGTCTGGTTCTGGCTTGGCCATTGTCCCAAAGCCCTATTCCAGTTTACTGTTTGTTGTGTCAAGGAAAGGCACATTTATTAACATAAAAATTGTCTCTTGCCCTCCCTTGTGCTTAACTGTGTTCAAGAATGACATTTTCACAGTTCATATGTATATCGAGGGACATCGAATAGTATTTGTTGAATTGATGTACCAATTTAAAGTAAGAAATAATTGACATCAGAGCATCATTCTTTAGTGGTGAAGGAACACCCGCACCCAAACAGGATGCTAAAAACCTAGGCATTCTCATTGACAGCACACTAACCATGCGGGACCATGTCTGTGCACTGTGTGGGAAAAGTTTTACGACACTATAATTTCTAAATAGACTCTTTTTATGGATCCCTCTGGAGTGTAGGAAAACCATCATCTTAGCCTTGATTATAAGCAAATTGGACTACAGCAACGGACTCAATGTGGGCATGGCGGGCTACCTCTTCTCTTGTCTGAAGGTGGTCCAGATGCGGCTGCCAAGCTGGTGTGCAACAAGAGCAAGTACAGCTCTGCATCAGAATGCATGACGGAGCTTCATTGTCTTCATGTGCGACAAAGGGCTAGATTTAAACTGTTAGGTCATGCGCACAAAGTTTTACACCACCTTGGCTCCAGAATTCTACAAGATAGAGTTGAATTCAATGGACCCACACAGAACCTGAGGTCGTGCTACCAGGCATGGGCAAACACTAAACGCGACAACAACAAGTGAGGAGGGTCTGAGGGCAAGTTTACCGACCAGCCAGATATACGCCCCTAATACAATCTAACACAACAAATAATATCTGGGGGTCAAAAAATAAAGAAGAGAGTTTGACAGTAAGACCCACTATACCAGACAGTAACAGTGAGGGATAATAATTAGAGAGTGGTCGAGTCAAGACTCAAGGGTACCAGGAGGGAAATATTATTCCCATCAGAAGCCACACTGTACCGCCCTTGTTATCATCATATGGGATCTCCTTACCCAGGAGGCAAGACGGCCGGTAAACATTACCGTGACCGAGATGTAATATGAGGTATGAGAGCAGAACAGAGAAGTGTGGTGGTGGCTAATGAAAAAAGCAGCGTATAGTGATTTGGAGTGGAAAAGTGAAGGGTACTAAAATTAGGTGAATGGGTGGTAAAAGAATTTTAATAATAACCCCCAAACCCTAAGGTTAAAAGGCAGGTGTGGGTGCAGGTTTTAAATAATAACCGCACTTGTTAGTGGTCGACATGTTTCAGCATATGGTAAGATGTTCTTAATGCATTCCTCAGGACCTATATATAATACACTACTGCTTGCGAAAAAATAAATTAAAAGGTGTCACCTGAAATCCAGGCGTGCTCAACCGTATACTGTCAATGAAATGGTACGGGATCCAACATGTAAAACAAATCAACAAACAAACACACAAATAACACAACACACGTTATTATTTGTATTCATTGTGACATTGCACACTGTTCAATCATACCTGGTCGTTATTCCGAGTATGCACTCACCCTTACGTGTAGGCTGAGGAGCTTCACCCCACCTGGCTGCAGCGCAGGTAAAAGGAGCACCGCTCTGTGAGAGATCACATAACGTTTAATCGAGCGGTTTTGTGTGATTCACGGACCCAGCACGTTGACGAGCGGTCACGTGACAGTAAGACTGCTGGGAGTTGTAGTTTACTCCGAATGAGGACTCTATAAGATGGGATATTCATGTTTTTACAAGGTCAAAACGACAACAGTTTAGTGAAGTGTGCACATATGCGCGGTAAATTGTAAATGAATTTTAAATTACGAGCGACTGTTAATACTGATGATAATATTATGCGTGCGCTCTACACGGGGATTATGATGCGCTATTGGTAACAGCCTGTTAAGTGCCCTGGTGTGCGGTGAAATACCAGTAGCTATTAATGAAGTGTGCACATGTGCGCAATGGATGTTGCATTACAGGCGACTATTAATACTGATGTTAATATTAGTGCGCTCTTCACAGGAGTTTAAAGCACTATTAATACCAGCAAATCTGGAGGGGAAAGTAACCAGCTGTTAATCGACAGTGGAGACAAATTTCCAAAGCGTATTTATAATGGTTACGACCAGTCAGAGGGACATCCAGGGTATGGGTTCGTTAAGGCCTTAATTTGTCTCCACTGTCGATTAACAGCTGGTTACTTTCCCCTCCAGATTTGCTGGTATTAATAGTGCTTTAAACTCCTGTGAAGAGCGCACTAATATTAACATCAGTATTAATAGTCGCCTGTAATGCAACATCCATTGCGCACATGTGCACACTTCATTAATAGCTACTGGTATTTCACCGCACACCAGGGCACTTAACAGGCTGTTACCAATAGCGCATCATAATCCCCGTGTAGAGCGCACGCATAATATTATCATCAGTATTAACAGTCGCTCGTAATTTAAAATTCATTTACAATTTACCGCGCATATGTGCACACTTCACTAAACTGTTGTCGTTTTGACCTTGTAAAAACATGAATATCCCATCTTATAGAGTCATCATTCGGAGTAAACTACAACTCCCAGCAGTCTTACTGTCACGTGACCGCTCGTCAACGTGCTGGGTCCGTGAATCACACAAAACGCTAGCTCACTCGGCGGTCGGCGCCCCCCCGAGCAGTACTGAAGACTGCCTGGAGACGCCGACGGTTAGGTGAGTGAATGCATGATGCCACGCATTATGCGTAAAATTCGATTGCCTCGCCCTGCTCATATTTGCCGCTAGAGGCCAGCCTGATATTGAGCTAATGCAGCGCTTCTCTCCACTCTGTACGCTGCTTTATAACACGTAGCGGTTTAGCCGTGTGCGTTTACTGTAACTGACAGGATGCTATTAAGCGTCTTAAGTAAGAAACATTTTCCGTCAGTGTCTTCCGACTGCAACTGACGCGGATCGGCTCTTTTGCTCCCCTATGTGTGGTCATTGCTCCTGAGTTATGACAGAATACGGCGCCTACGCCCAGCCTGGTTATAATTGTCTCAGATAACCTGCCATCTCAAAGTATGTTTTGCTACTCAAATAGTTTATTGTTTTAATACCAACCGCTCGATTAAACGTTATGTGATCTCTCACAGAGCGGTGCTCCTTTTACCTGCGCTGCAGCCAGGTGGGGTGAAGCTCCTCAGCCTACACGTAAGGGTGAGTGCATACTCGGAATAACGACCAGGTATGATTGAACAGTGTGCAATGTCACAATGAATACAAATAATAACGTGTGTTGTGTTATTTGTGTGTTTGTTTGTTGATTTGTTTTACATGTTGGATCCCGTACCATTTCATTGACAGTATACGGTTGAGCACGCCTGGATTTCAGGTGACACCTTTTAATTTATTTTTTCGCAAGCAGTAGTGTATTATATATAGGTCCTGAGGAATGCATTAAGAACATCTTACCATATGCTGAAACATGTCGACCACTAACAAGTGCGGTTATTATTTAAAACCTGCACCCACACCTGCTTTTTAACCTTAGGGTTTGGGGGTTATTATTAAAATTCTTTTACCACCCATTCACCTAATTTTAGTACCCTTCACTTTTCCACTCCAAATCACTATACGCTGCTTTTTTCATTAGCCACCACCACACTTCTCTGTTCTGCTCTCATACCTCATATTACATCTCGGTCACGGTAATGTTTACCGGCCGTCTTGCCTCCTGGGTAAGGAGATCCCATATGATGATAACAAGGGCGGTACAGTGTGGCTTCTGATGGGAATAATATTTCCCTCCTGGTACCCTTGAGTCTTGACTCGACCACTCTCTAATTATTATCCCTCACTGTTACTGTCTGGTATAGTGGGTCTTACTGTCAAACTCTCTTCTTTATTTTTTGACCCCCAGATATTATTTGTTGTGTTAGATCAAACACTAAACGCATCAAGAAGATCAAGGCAGGGGGTCTCTCCTCTTCACATATAGCAGCAACTCACTGGAATGAACTACCACTAGAACTACGGCTTACTGAGGACTACATGGTATTCAGGAACAAATTGATAACCCATCTGGTTCCTAGGATCTGATCAGTAACTTCGAGACCTGCTCTCAGTACTCCACTCCCACTTAGGTTGCGGTCTCCTCAGTGCTGTGATATCCATACGGATGAATGTTGCGCTGTATAAATAAATAAGGAACAGAGAAGATTGTATCCATTGGCCAAGATGTTTATCCAATGGCTAAATGGCACAATATGTAATTAGGCAAAATGATTCAAATCCAAGCTAACCCACCTGACCAAATTGTGTAAACCTACACAAATCAACGTACTGCATAGTACTTTATTTTAATTGAGCACTAAATCTGATGTCACCTGAAGCAATTCAGTTCAGGTTGTGTGTTACGTAAAATTTCCATTAGCTGATAATTGATATAGCCTTATAACCCACTGCTAAGGGCTATACTGGCTATTAAAGTCCATCAACCAGATTTATAGACCTGAGCCGCAGACGAGGACCTATAACGAGGCAGAGGGTCGTAAACAATTGGTATAACCTGAGGCAAAAGGAAATTAGAACATTCCACCCACTGAGGGTTGGTTGTTCTCAATTAAAAAGAGATAAAGAGAAAGAAAAACACTGGAATGTTGAAGCAGTAGACTTATGCCAGCCATTATTAGCACAGAGACACTTAATGTTTTTCTGTGGAGCTCCCAACATTCCAATGTTCTAATAGGCTATAATGTTGCTCCACATACACCAATAATATTGACATATATACAGTTCATATGACAAAGTGCCATATCTTGGTTCATTCATGGCATTGGTGTAAGGGCATTGGAGGCAGAGAAAAGTTCATGTTTAAAAACTATTACTCCTATCAGGTATTGAAACAAGAGAGAATCTATTTTGAATCTGTAAGAATCGTTTTCATTTTTTAAATGATGTTAGCTTTATCACTTACCTGCCAAATCTTTAGAAGGCTCAGCTTGTGTTATGGCTCTTGGAGCAACGCCAGATCACTGGCTCAGTTATCCTAATCATTGTCATGGCTCACCAACATCAAGGGACTTTGGTATTTAAAATTTAGGTTGAGGCTTTTCAGCTACGGTTGATCCGGTAATGCCCTTTATATGGCGAACTAGATGTGGAATATGTTTTTTGTAGAATACAATTTAAGGCTTACCATTAATCTACACTGTGGAAATGTTAGGACAGGGGCGCAGACGTCTCTAAAGAGGTAATGCAGCAATTACTCTTCTGTTAATCAATACTGTTTACATTTCCCTTCCTCACCCAGGTACATAACTTCCTTAGTTGTTCTTATGTGAGTACGGTCAGTCCAGTCGTCAGCTGGGACTCCTTTGTGTCTCCCTGCACTGTGCAGTGGGATGGTTAACAGAAACATGAAACTCATAGCCCTGACATCAGTGGATATGTAGGCAAAGAATAACTGGTGATGGCCGTTCAAAATTCACATACCTCGAGCCACTTCTGGTGCACTGCAGCAAGAGCCAGTAACAAACGTATAAATGGAGAGTGTTGGTTTTAACGTCAGTGCCAAACATAAAACTTTCCCACACTGTTAGAGAGCGACGGATTATAAGACCAGTTGCACTCTCCTAAAATCACAACCACACACAAAAAGCAACTGAGCCTCTTGGGTATCCACAGATATTGGATTAGATGCCTCTTTCCATCTTTGATTGAGTCCAATGTCTTTGGATGCTCGGGAGGTTCAGCGAAGGGATAGATTTGCTCAGTTATTCCAGTTGATTTTTGTGTGTGGTTGTCAGTCATAAAATTCACTGGTCCTATGGTAACTTGCTGTTGTTGCACCCTTGTACAGGAAGAGAGTTTATTCTTGAGGAAACCGAACAGGAACCAGAGAAGAGTACAGAGAGGTTTGATGTACAATGATTCCTAATAAGAAATCGTAATTTGCATCAACTAATAATTTGCAATTTGAGATGTCTTATTAGGAATCTAATACAATTTAAATGGACTTGGGTAGAAGTGGGTGCAATTTGCACACCAACTTCCACCGAATGTGCTGTTGAACCAACCTATGCAATAAAAGGTTAGTTTGCAAAATACTGAAAAGTAGAGGGTCACAATTTGACCGAACTCATTAACCAGAGTGTGGTAGGTCGCAAATGGAGACCCACTGCAGTTGGTTAGCGCCACAGGCATGATGGTCTGCTGAGGTTAGCAGACCACCATGTTTGTGATTACTTTTAAATAACAAGAAGAACATGGTGAGTGGGGTGTGAGGGGGATGTGTGCGCGCGCGTGTGTGCGCGCACGTGTGTGTGTCTCTGGTGAGGTAAGGGGGGGGGAGGGTGTGTGTATGCAGTGTGTGTGTGCGCGCGCGTGTGTATGCGACGGCGGGGGTGGATTCTCTGTATGTATGGGTGCGTGCATGGGCGCTTGTGTGTCTCTGTGTATGCGCATGCGTGTGTGGTGCCGTGCGCGCCCTTGCGGAGGAATCTGAGACAGCGACGCTCGTGCGTGAGCTCTGTCTTCACATTCCTCCTAACACGCCAGCAAAAGATGTCTCGCAGACAGCAGGCTTACGCCTGCTTTTTACGTCTGCGAGACCTAAAAATAAAGTAATCTTTGTATTTTTTAAATGCACCAACAAAGTGTTTAGAAAATAAAATGAATATATTTTGCAAAACTTTCTTAGGAGAAAGCAGTGGCCCCTTGGACCTATTTCTGTTGACACTGACCAAAGAATCACAATTGGGTTTTGTACATTTAAAAATGCCATTTTGCAGTCGCAAAGGTGCAAATTTGATGCTTGCGGCTGTAAAATCAGTGTACACACCAGGCCCTCTATTGCCATGTATAATGCAGAACAGCTACCAACAAAACAGGTGCCTCATGCTGAGAAGTACTCAATAGGCACTTTTACCCACTACCCCCTCCAAACCGCCACCTCCCCCAAAAAATAAAAGCCTGCTGAGGTGGTGCCATGTCCTAGGGTGCTTACAAACTTCTTAATGAGCATTGTTTGTTCAAAGCCTCGAAAGATGAGCGGTTTTTCCCTGTCACTTAGTAATAATGTCTACTCACCGGATGACCCTATGAAGTTGAGACGCTATCCTGTGACATGCACACTCGTAACGTGTGAGTTGGCAAGAAGTATGTCAAGTGTGGGCTCTCGTAGGATGTGAGTGAATAATGGAATTCTTAAAATAGAAATATATGCCATCTATCAATATATCCTCTACATCCACTGTCTCATTTATCCCAAACCCCATACCACTACTATGATCGCCAAAATAACCCTTTCTAGACTCTCTTCTACTCTGCCCCTCCTTGCATCATCTGAAACCTCTTTTTACTATACCGATCCCCTAATACAAACCTTTCTAAACTCTTCCCTCTGACTCCTCCCCTCCAATACTTCTTTTTACTCATCCAAAAACAGCTTCCTACTGCTAAGACCTAAAAAAACATTTTTTTTTTTAAATCCTTCACTCTTTCATCCCTCCACTATCCTTTTCAATCAAGATTAACAGACTAACATGTTCAATTCTCAAATTCCATATTCAACTATACTAATTCACCACTAATCCTTTATTGGGTTCTAGAGTAGCGTGCTACTCGCCAATAAAGAGTCTCAACACCCCATCAGGGTTACAAGTGCTATATAAATGCAAACCTTTTCTACCCCTCCCCAACCCTTCTCAATCCAAATAACTGACTAACATATCCACCACTAAAATTACTTTCATGTTTCACCATACTAATACAACACTAATCCGGATGGGTTCCAGAGTAGCGTGATACTTGCGCTTCAAAACCCCATTAGGGGTAGCAAGCGCTATATAAATACAAACCTCTTTCCTTCTTCTATCCTGCCATCTACCCTTCTCTACCCAAATAACTGAATAACATATCCACTACTCAAATTACTTCATATTTTACTATACTAATTTTCAATACTAATCCTTGATGGGTTACAGTGTGGCGTGCTACTCACCAGAAAAGCACTTCGACACCCATCAGAGGTAACAAGTGCTATATGAATGCAAACCTTTCTTCCCCTTTTATCCCTCCGCTATCCTTCTCACTCTAAATAACTGACTAAATATCCACCACTGAAATTACTTCATATTTCACCATGTTAATTCACCACTAATCCTTTATGGGCCTCCTGAATAGCGTGCGTCATCAAGCGCTATATAAATACAAACCTTTTTCCTCCTCTATCCTTCTGCTATCATTCCAAATCCAAATAACTGACTAACCTATCCACCACTTAAAATGTACTTGCATGTTTCACTATACTAATTGAACACTAATCCTCTATGGGTCCCGGAGTAGCGTGCTACTCGCCGAAAAAGCGTTTTGACGCCTCGTCGGGGGTAGTAAGCGCTATATAAATGCAATTACAATACAATAACCCAGCAGGAGAAGGAAGGGCCATACGAAAGGAGACCACCAGCCAATGTACCATGGACCTCCACCGGAAATCCCAGGTACAGGCAAGACGAGAGGAGACTAGTAGCCAATGTGCCAGGGACCTCCAGTGGAAGCTCCAGGCTCAGGCAATATCAAAAGAGGCCAACAGCCAATGCACCAGGGACCTCCAGCGGAAGATCCCAGTACAGGCATAACGAAGGAAGAGGCGGTCAGCAGCCAATGTACCAGGGACCTCCACCAGAAGCCCCAGGCACAGGCATCACGAAAAGGACAGGCAATAAGAAAAGAGAACAGCAGTCATTGTACCAGGGACCTCCACCTGAAGCCCCAGGTACAGACAACGCAAAAGGAGGCCAAAAGAGAAGAGCAACCCAGAGACTCCAAGGAGAAGAGCCGAAACGAAAGCAAGAGCCCTCCACCGGGAACACACCCGGTAAAAAGGGCGGCCAAACTCATCACAACTGGATGTCAACAGGCCATACTGAACAGCGCCTCAGTAGTAAGGCGGGTGAAAGAAAAATATATTCTCATAAGCCCCCGAAAGCCAGAAACAGGGGCGTCAGGTCTCATTCCAAGGCCCTTGGCCGTGGATTAGAAGAATAGGCAGGACACTGCCGGGTATTAGCCAGCAACCAGCCGGGAAACAAGAGGAGAACAAGTCAGACAAACAAAGTTGTCAACACAGGAATACCCTTTTGGACACCAGACAGAGGACCAGGCCAACAGCAAACTAGAGGCAGAATGCCACCCCACACTGCAGCCGTCCAAGAAACTCACAAACGGCATGGAGCAGCACCCAGAAGGGCGAGGAACACGCATGGGAAAGTCCGCCCTTCCCAGTATAAGACAGGCTATCCAATAGCTACAATTACCCCACGTAGGGTAGGACACAGCCTAAAAAGTATGGGAACCACACTTAAGGAAGAAATCCCGCATCAGAGAACAAATTAGAAACCCTGCGGCAAAAACCACAGAAGGCTTAAGAAGCAGACAAAAAGAACATTCTCCAACAGGGATTGAAGCCCAACTAAAGGGGTAGGCCAACTCAGGGCCTGGAGTGCACAGTAACCCTCACGGAGAGTGTAACGTACACCCCATACCAGATTACAGGAGCAGTGCGATAACACCTCCCACTAAGACCCGGAGGATCAACCACCACCTAATAGGGAGGAGGACAGCCCCACAATAAGACGCTGGATGGCCGAGTCCGCAAGGGAACTAAAACAGCAGGACCCCATCAAAAGGGAGGTCGACCAGACACTCCCTAAAGTTTTCAAGAAAAACAGCATCACACAGCCAAGAATGGAGACAGAAAGCCATGGAAGTGGCCATAGCACAGCCAATAGCATCGGCAACATCATAAGCTGCACGAAGAATAGACGCTGTCAACTCTTTACTATTCAACACATGGGCCTGCAGATCAGCACAGGCACCCTCATGAGAGACAAGCGAAAAAAGGGACTACACCGAACCCCACAGGCTAGAAGTAGCCCTGGTCAACACACACAAAGTGTTAAGCGTTCTCAAGGCAGCACTGGAAGAAGCGAAGACATTACGTCCCCATAAATCTAACCACCGGGCCTCCCGGGACGGAGTGAACAACACCACAGGCAAACCCGGAAAGGTAGTATGCAGTAGAGCTCCTTGAGTGGGAGAGTGGAAAGAAGGAAAGAAAGACAGGATCACGTGGAGCAGGCCGTTGGCGGTGCAGTAGTGCCTGAGGCACTGGATGGCCTGTGGCAGGGCGCCTCCGAGACCCCATAAGTGAATCATGAAGTGAAGAAACTACTCTCGTCCACCAGAGCCCTGGTGGAGGAGGTGCAAGAGGTGGTCTGTAGGAAATGGAGTGACAGGTTCACCCATCCTCAGAATACCAGCAGCCGTGGAAATAGCCCAAACAAAGGCAACACAGGCCTCAGTAAGGCGCCGTGGAGGTGAAATCAATTCCTCGATGGGTGACGGGCGCAGACTGAGCCACCCTACCACCTACCCCAATTCCAGGGGGAAGCGGCCAGCCCCGGCATAGAGGAGATTCACCGAGGAATGAGGGTCCAGAGGGGTCCCAGAAGGAGAAAATGCTGGTGGAGAAGCCAGCCGCAAAGCCGGGAAAAAAGGGTTCGAGAATATTGGGCGCGGGGACAGCAAAAAGCCTCCCCTAGAAGATGCAGATGAAAAGGCAATTACATGGCGTCCTGTCTCTGGGGAGGAACTCATCGACAGATGACAGACCTCCGGAGATGAAGAGACTTCACGAGATGAATCCAGAACCCGGCACGGCTCCGTGGAAGTCGCCAGCAGCGCCTGATCAGCATCAGGTGGCGCCTGGGTGGACCCTTGTGGCACCAGCTCGGCTCCAGACGGGGCAGCGGCCCGCGCCGAGGATCGAGGGGGACTCGGTAAAGCACCCTAAGACCCCGCCTCCACCCGTAACCCCACCGGAGCCTGGGAGGAAGGCCCCTGGCGCCAGCTCGACCTCTGGTGAGGCAACTGTCTGCTCAGAGGACAGAGGGGGACCCGGGGACAAGCCCGGGGTCTCGGCGATCAACTTTGACGCTACAGGGAGCCCCGTAGGGATTTGCGGCGAGACAAGGACGCTGGGCGCCAAAGAGGGGAGCCCCGATGCACCACACCCCGACGCGCTACTCTCCTACGACCTGGAGCCAAAAACTTCAGCGCCGGGGCTGCCTGCGACTCCACGAAGTCCCTGCGCGAGGCAAGGGATCCGCGAACGTCTCAGGAGGTAGAGAAAGGGCCAAAGAAGCCTGCAGAGCCGCAGCGTAGCCTGTCATTTGGGCCCTAGTCGCCTCTGTGCCGGAGAACGGTGGGTAGGAAGGCGATAAGGCGGGGCTGCACGTCCCGGGGGAGATGGCCAAGGGCTCGGAAACAAACTGAAGGACCTACCAGCCGGTAAGCCGCGCCCAAGTGGCAGCGGCAAAAGACTGTCGCAGACAGAACTGACAGTACCTTGCTTCTGAGGACGCAGAGAGGAAACCGACCTGGATAAGTGCGCCGACAGCAACTTCGTCCGGCGCTCCCGCCGCGATTTAGGCTTACGATGCTGGCAGGCGTCGCAGTTCTCCGAGTTGTGGTGCCCCACAAGGCACCACACGCAACCTGGGTGAGGGTCAGTCGCCGACATGGGACGTGCACAGGGGGGACACGTCTTGAAGCACGTAGGCATTCGCACATTGTTTTAATCATGAAAAAAGAGATAGAAGGCCTGAAAACAGGCCAGAGCTCAACCGTATCCGCATTGCACGCGGAAAGAGAAAAAACTGATGTGGGGCGCCGGGGAGGGACTTGTGTCCTCGCTGACGTCACAGACACAAAGGACGTCAGGGCGGAGCCATGTGGTGCCGTCCCCCAGCGCGCAGGGATGCTGTGGCAAGAAGTTTTCCGGGTCCAGTCTCACGCCTGGGTATAATTCTACATGAAGGAATCTGCGGCTAGTAGTCTATCAGAAAGACATTTTATTGTAACAAAAGAGAATATGGTTCACAGTTTGAAAAATCTTTGTAAAATGTGTAAGTATTAAACAGATAAATATTCAATAGAAATTGTTTATTTGCTAAGTTATTGTAACTCTTATACGAAGACATATCACTAGCAATAATTTTTTGAGGCGTTGTTACGCTCTCTATGACTGGTGTGCATAGTAGGGTGTATAGAGGGACTGGCCTCTCTGCTGAGACGTCACTGTAATGATGGGTGTGCGTAGTAGAAGGTGGAGAGGGTCTGACCTCTTCTTTGAGACCTTTCAGCTGACTGGTGTGTGTAGGTGGGTGGAGGGTCTGGGCTCATCTTTCAGACCTCTATCTCCGATGATAGGTATGCGTAGTAGGGTGTTGGATGAGCCTAAACTCTACTCAACTCTTCTCAAACCAATGAGCATAAATAAGATTCTGCTAAACACCATCTCCAGTAAGACTCCTTCATACAGTAACAAGTGCGCATAACAATGTATTCAAACATGACACACTCCTTCCTACTTTTCTCAATCCTAAATCTCATGAGATCATATATTTTTGTTTAAAAAGATTACATTTTGTAATCATGACAGTACATTTATTAAACACTCCCTCTCAAAAACAAGGACCACAATAGAGCGTATTGAGAACTCATCTATACCTCTTTACTATTCACGATCCAGCTAGTCCTGCTACAGCGTAAAAATTAGTTAAAAATAATATATATCATCTTATTTGTAGTTATCAATTAGAAACCTCCTCTCTAAATCTAGGGGGACAGCATGCCTTTCTGCATCCCCCTTATGTAGATTTTATTTTTACTTCATTTCCACAACATAACTTTCAGAGTAAACAGTAATGGCAGCCACTTCATTTCTAACATTTAGCCAGCCAGCCAGCCAATCTGAGAGATTGCGAGACTCCCATGATCCTCTCGCACACACGAGAGCAAAGGCTCACATGAAAAATTGGTCCTCGACCAATCACGGGCCTCCACTTTAATTTCACACTCTTGCCGGAGGCTCATAAGCTCAACTGCCAAAATGTAAAATTATGTTTGACCCGTAATATCTAAAAAACGACTGAAATAATTTATACTAGATCACAAAAAAGCACAATCTGCGGACATAGGCCAAGCTTCCTGCTGAACCTGGTGTAATTCCATTCAGAGTTTTTTGCTATAACTGGTCTTAATAAAGCCAGTGGAAAATGCATTAAGATTTTACGTTTTGACCCACGTTTATCTTGACCCTCGCTTGACAGATCACCCAAAAACTTTCCAGGAAGGAGCTGTGGTGGATGAACTAATGAACTATTTATTTACTGTTTTGCGAAGATTCATCAATTGGGGTCTAAGTTATCAGGAAACCAAAAAACGCTCAGTCGATGGAAAAGAAGACCTAACTACAACTACCTACTGGCGACTGCCAGTAGACAATATATATCTTTTTAAAAACTCAGTTCTTTCTCCATTCCTCAAAATGCATTTTTGCTTTCCCCAGAAAAAGAAAAAAATAGAATATAAAAGTTATAAAGAGCCACCTTTCACAATATGTTTATTTTGTATGCCCTTGAGAGCATTTGACAGTGAGTGAAAGTGATTAGCAGAAGAAACGAACAAGTAAACTTGACAGAGCGTGAAAATGAGTGAGCACAACTACACTGCCTGGGTTAGCTGTAGCCAACCCCACCCTTCGGGGCCACCCGGTTTCATCATGCAGAGTGAGGGTTGGCCACAGGGCCAGGTCTCTGGTACAGCCCAGAGCCAATCCCACCACAGCCGGTCAGTCAACTGGTGGAAGTGGTCAAACCCTGCTTCAGACAAACTTGAGTAGTTTTGAGAAGTGGGTGATGGTAGCAGAGCAATCATGAACGTGGATGTCAGTTGGCCGTGAGCCCATCCTGTCACAAGTAGCCAACCCGCAGCTGGGAGCTTTCAACATGTCCTGCAATGGCTCCCTAAAGAAATCTCTTTTTGCAGCCAATCCGTTCGAGAACGTAGTAAAAAGGGGGATCCCAGAACACTCATCAAATATTGAGAGACATTCTTTAGATGAAGGTAACCACTTAATTGTCGATAGAATTAGTTACCTCCATTAAAACATATCACAGGCTGCTTTTTACAGATTTTTCTGGACCATAAAAGCATGTAATCAACAATGTGACCATACTGCAGCATCTGACACGAAGTTTACTTTAAAAAGCCTGTTGAGGACAAACTGGGAAAGAAAAATGAAAGAAAAAAATACAAGAACTGCAAGGAAAATAAACTTACTTTAAGGAGCCAGAAGCTTCCCTTCCCAGAATGCACTGAACTGTCAGTTTGCCTCACTGCATCAATTCGTTTTGAAAGGCAGTAATGGATTAAAATGAAAATATAGCACATCTATTGACAATCGGGGAGGAGGGAGGGTTGTTTAAGACTTCAGTGAGGACACCATTAATGCAGAACTCGGAATATAAGTAACCTTTTCCTTCCGCATCGTAGGACCCTCACTGTTCATCTGAAAACTAGAATAGAGTAGCAAGCATATACCTAACTGGCAGAGTAACATTTTTCCCGATTAAGTCTAAGCACACATAAGTCAAGTAAGAATCAGTCTAATTAAACATTCTTTAGAATTGCCTGACCTAGCAAAGAATCAGTTCTTGAATCTTCATCTAAACAATAATGTTTAGCAAAAGTATGAACCGATTTCCATGTAGCTGCTTAACATATTTCTAGAATTGGGATGGCTGTAATGCACGCAACTGATAAAGCCTTACCATGGACTGAATGAGCTCTAGGTTTACCTGATAAGGGTATGTTAGCCAACTGTAATAGAGTAATACAGAAAACAAACCATACAGCTACTGTTTGGATGAAGCTATGCCAGTTCTGAAGGTCCACAATTTATTAACTGGGTTGTTTTGCAAATATATAGTCCTATCTAAATACAACTTAAGAACTCTTCAAAAAGAGTCCTTTCTGCTGGTGAAGAAGGGTTATTGAAAAATATTGGAAGTGAAATGGTTTGCGTAATGTGAAAATCTGACAACCTTTGGCTAAAAAAAGAAAATAATGTGTTCTTAATACTACTCTATTTTTGTGAAAAATTGTAAAGTTTCTACAGAAGGCAGAGAGGTTGCAGCTCACAAACATTCAATCTGATGTAATAGCTACTAAAAAGGCTACCTTCCACGTGAGGTGTTTTATGTATAGGCTCAAAAGGAAGAGCCGTTAATTTGGATAAAACCAGAATTAATTCCCAGGGTGGAGCAGGCTGTCTTATTGGGGAAAAAGTCTTATTCAGTCCTTCTAAGAAGTATAACAACAACTTGTAGGAAGTGGGCACTTTACATGATATATCAAATTGAGATACATCATGTAGTGTGTCCAGGGGGTTCTCTTAAAAGTGGACAGGGGTTTGCTATTGCAATCCCAAGGTGCTCTTCTAGGGGGTAGTGTGGTTGAGTAACCCTAGGCTTATCACTGAGGAGTGCAAGGCATTTACAAATACACACAATAGTCAATAAATCGGAAATGACTCAATAAGGAGATCCACATCAATTTATAAAAACAACACGTATCTCTATATATGTTTAGGCACAAGAAGCACTTTGTTCAGGTAAGTATCTTTTTTTAAACATTAATTCTTTTCAGTTCAAGAAGTCGGCAATTAGTGCAACTTTTAGAAGCTGCAATGTTATACTATGGGAAGAAACGTCAATGAGGCATTAAGGTACAGTACAGTGACTAAAGGGATACATCTCCAGGAGTTAAGGTGAGTGGTGGGTAAGGTCCAAGGCAGCACCAGCAGAACACCAGCAGAGGTGCAAAACAGCATCGGGTGCCCAGTGTTACTCTATGGGGATCAGCCATCGCAAAATAGGGCTGCAGGCTCGGACTGAGAGGCCAGTCAGGCTGAAACAAACAGGGGTGCTCAGTCCTCAAGATGCTCAGGGAAGTAACACCACCTTTGGTCCATTTCGCCATGGCCTAGTGGCGACAGGTGCAGAGGTGTCTTTAGGCATCAGGTTTTCCTTATCAGGAGCAGTCACAATAGAGGGGGCCTGCGTGTAGAGGCTGCAGGCATCTGAATTCACTGGGGGTGAAACCACAGTGGACTTGGTCTCTGGAGGACTTGGGGACCACAATGACCCCATTGGTCCACTTCAACTCTTGCTTGGAGTGACAGATGCAATAGTAGTAGTTTCTTCAGGCGCCGGGTTTCTGTGGTCACGAAGTCCGCACAGGAGTCTTTGGGTGCCTGCAGGGAAGCAGGTCTGCGACTTCTTGGGAGGTCTTGGCTCCTGGGTGAAGTGCTGGCAGGTCTCCTGGCTTTGGGGACTCAGAAGCTGCAGGACAAGTTGACTTTTGGCACAACTGTTTAAGTTAGCAGGCAAGCCAGAAGGGATATGGACCACTGGAGTAGTTTAGGATTTTCTCCTTTTATTTGCATTAGCCATTTGAGAGGTCTGTGGTCAGTTTGAACCAGGTAGTGGGTACCAAACGGGTATGGTCTCAACTTCTTCAGGGAACCAACCACAGCAAAGGCCCAGAGGGAGAAGCATTCTGCTTACAAAAGCAACAGGTTGGTCTTGGCCTTCAAAATCAGTCTAGGATAGGTCCGCACCTATCCCTATCTCAGAGGCATCTATCATCACTATGAACAGCTTAGCATAATCTGGAGCTTTTAGAATGGGTGCTGAGCACATTGCTTCTTTCAGGGTGTCAAAATCCTTTTGGCAACTAACGGTCCAGTTAATCTTCTTGGGCATTTTCTTGGAGGTGAGTTCTGTGAGGGGAGTCACAATGGACCCATCTCCCTTCACAAACCTCCTGCAGTACCCAGTCAAGCCAAAGAATGTCCTGATTTGGGTCTGGGTTGTGGGAGCTGCCCAGTCCAGGATGGCCTGGATCTTGGGCTGTAAGGGCTGTACCTGACCTCCACCAACAAGGTGGCCAGAGTACACCACAGTGCTCTGCCCTATCTGGCATTTGGATGCCTTGATAGTTAGGCATGCAGTTTACAGGGCTTTTAAAACGTTCCCAAGGTGGATCAGGTGATCCTGCCAGGTGGAACTAAAGACAGCAATATTATCAAGATAAGCTGCACTAAAGGACTCCAACCCAGCAAGAACTTGATTCACCAACCTCTGGATGGTGGCAGGGGCATTCTTTAAACCAAAGGACATCAAAGTGAACTGATAGTGCCCATCAGGTGTGGAGTATGCTGTTTTCTCTTTTGCTTCTGGGGCCATACCAATCTGCCAGTACCCTGCAGTCAAGCCAAAGGTACTAAGAAATGTGGCTGCCCCCAATCTGTCTACCAATTTGTCTGTCAACTCATCTGCTCTTGGGATAGGGTGCGCATCTGTCTTGGTGACAGAGGTTAGCCCTCTATAGTCCACACAAAACTTAATTTCTCTCTTTCGACCCTGTGGATGAGGTTTGGGGACCAGAGCCACTGGGCTGGCCCAGGGGCTCTCAGAGGGTTCGATAACCCCTAACTCCAGCATCTTGCGGACTTCAGCTTTCATGCTTTCCTTGACTTGGTCTGACGGTCGATAGATGTTGTTCTTGATACGGGCACGGTCACCAGTGTCCACATCATGGGTACACCAGTTTGTCAGACCAGGGGTCAGGGAAAAGAGACTAGCATGCTGTTGCAAGACTTGCTTGCAGTCAGTCTGCTGTTGGGCAGAGAGGGTGTCTGAAAAGACAACTCCATCTACTGGGCCATCTTTTGGGCTGTAGGAGAGGAGATCAGGGAGAGGTTAACTCTCTGCTTCCTCTTCCTCATCAGTTACCATCAGCATGGTGATGTCTGCCCTCTCATTGTAGAGCTTAAGGCGGTTCACATCGATAACCCTTTTGGGTGTCCTGCTTGTGCCCAGGTCAACAAAGTAAGTGACCTCACTCTTTTTCTCTAGCATATGGTACGGGCCACTCCATCTATCTTGGAGTGCCCTTGGTGCCACTGGCTCCAAAACCCACACTTGTTGCCCAGGTTGAAATTCAACCAGTGCAGCTTTTTGGTCATACTAGTGCTTCTGAAGGTCCTGGCTGGCCTCAAGATTCTTGGATGCCTTTTCCATGTACTAAGCCATTCTGGACCTTAGGCCAAGCACAGTCTACAATGTCTTGCTTGGGTTCTTGGAGAGGCCTCTCCCAACCCTCTTGCACAAGACCGAGTGTTCCCTCACAGGATGACCAAACAGAAGTTCAAAGGGGGAAAACTCTACTCCCTTCTGTGGCACTTCTCTGTAAACGAAAAGCAGGCATGGCAATAGGACATCCCATCTCCTCTTGAGCTTTTTAGGGAGTCCCATGATCATGCCTTTCAATGTCTTGATTAATCTCTCAACAAGGCCATTGGTTTGTGGGGTATAAAAGGTGTAGAAAACGTGTACTGCACTCCACACTCCTTCCACATGTGTTTCAGGTAAGCACCCTACCCTGGTGAAGACACCAATGAGGGCCTTGGCTACTGCAGGAGCAGTAGTAGTCCTAAGTGGAATTGCTTCAGGGTACCTAGTAGCATGACCCACTACCACTAGAATGAATTTGCTCCCCAAGGCTGTGAGAGGTTCAAGTGGACCCACTATGTCCACACCTACCCTTTCAAAGGGAACCCCCAGCACAGGCAGTGGCATCAGGGGGGCCTTTGGGTGGCCACCTGTCTTGCGACTGGCCTGACAGGTAACACAGGAGCTAACAAACTCCTTCAACGTTTGGTGCATCTGGGGCTAGTAAAAGTAGCTAACTAGCCTTTACCAAGTTTTGGCTTGGCCTAGATGTCCAGCTAGAGCAGGGGTCTCCAAACCGGCCCTGGAGGGCCAGATCCATGCCAGATTTTTAAAATTACTACATGTATCTCAATGGGGATATCCAAAAAATCTGGCATGGATCCGGCCCTCCAGGACCGGTTTGGAGACCCCTGAGCTAGAGGGAGGTCATGAGCTAAAGTTATCCCTGTACTTCTGTGACACTACCACTCTCCTGGTGGCCCCAGGATTGGGGTTTCTTGCCTCAGTGTACAGTAATCCCTCTTCCCAATAAGTTCTGTGGGTACCACGGACACCTCCCTTTGCTTCTGAAACAGCTTGCTACCTCAGGCTTTCAAGAATGGGAGTCTTGCTGACCCTGGCACAGCTCTTCCCTAGAGGGTCCCCCTGTGCCCAAGAGTTCAACCTGGTAAGTGTCTTAGTCCTCTCCCTGAGGAGAGGGGTCCTGATTGGTTTGCTGTACAGAAGCTAGTCCCCCAGTCTTACCTTTTCTCTTGGTGGGTTGGGCCGGGCCATACTTTCAGGCTCCAATCCTACTTTTTCACCCTGCCTTTTGCTCTGTGCTCTCGTTTGCACACACACCAAATCAGGGACACCCAGCATTGCTGCATGGGTTTTTAATTCAACCTCAGCCCAGGCTGAGTTTTCCAGGTCATTGCCAAGCAGACATGCAGCTGGTAGCTTTGGAGACCACTACCAGTGTCAGGCCAGCAACAACCACCCCCCCCCTCCCCCCCTCACTAGTAGCTGGGTTCTTTTGAGACATTCTAACAAAAAGTTCTAACCCCTCTACCCTTGACTACAGTGACTTATTTTTCTAAAACTCTAAAAGTACTTATTTTTCTAAAACTCTAAAAGTACTTAAGCAAGGCCCTGATAAGACTTTTAGTAGTTTGGAGAAAAAAAATGCCAATTTAAAAAAATCTGAATTTAAGAGTTGTCGTGTGATCAGATGGTAACCCAAGTAGTCCAACAAATGCAAGTTTGTATCCCACCGCTGCTCCACCAATGTAAGAAAGTGGCTCTGTATATACTGCACCAGCAGTCTCCAGAAGTTTTGCAGAGGCTAAAGTTAGATATAACCTTACTCTCTAAAGTGGTAGCTTGGTCGAGCAGTAAGGCAGTATCAGAGGACAGTGTAAAGCATTTGATGTACACACTCAGTCAGCAAATGGTCTCACACACTCAAGAACTGAACTCTAGGCCAATTGTTTTGAATAAAAAATATACTGTTTTATTTCTAGAACCAAGCAAGCCTGGTACAGGTAAGCCTGAAAATACTTTTCAGTAGTAAATCACTTGTATGAACACAGTTCAAAATAGCAGTGCAACTTGTACTGGTTTTTATTACAGTTTTAAGAAAGCAGTTTGCAACACATTGCAGGTATAGTACATTCAATTGAATGGGCTTTGGGCTTTTTAAGTAAAATGCAGTTAATTACTTTTGCTACCACAGGACTGGATCCATAAGTCCTGGGACATATCCTGAAAACAGGTGAGTAAATGCGTTTTGGTTAAAGGTACGATTTTCAAAGAATATTATTGTATTTCAAAAGTTGACACTTTGAAACTTATTCACATGGAATCCCCAATGTTATCCTATGGGAGGAAATTCACTTAGCATGTAAGTTAGGTTATTGTTACTTTTTCTTACTCAGAGCTGGATCCTGGATTCAGCACTGGGATATTTCCCGGAAACAGTTTAGAAAATGTGTTTTGGCTATCCAGCTGACTTATAAGGAATATTTGCAGTTTTCAAAAGTTGACTCTTAGAAACTTTTTGGGAGAAAAAGTGTCAATGTATCCTATGAGGAAAAATTAGTTATCGGTTTGAAGTTAAGTAATCAGTCTTGAGTTAGGGTTCTGGGGTTAGATTCCGGGGTCTCCAAGGGTCAGTGATGCACTGTTGTTGCACCATCAGCGGCACTCGGGTGGCCAGGTGCAGAGTGTTGAGGCCCAATGCTATCCAATGGGGGATAGGGGGACTCCTGTTAGTGGTGGCTTGCAAGTAGGCCACAGGGCTCCTAGGGTTAAGCTCAGGGCACGTTGGGGACCAAGTTAGCACCAAAGGGGCACCCTCAGGGACGCTAGGGCAGCCGGGTGCAGTTTTTAAGTCAGGTGCCCTTTTGATTTCAATGGGATTTCTCCGGGACAAAGAAACACTTCAGGTTCGGGATGAGGATCTTCCAGGAGTGACTACCACTTTGAGGGGTAAGTTGGGATGTAGAGGGATGGTTAGGCACATAAGGCCGTGGGCGTCGGGTGCAGGGGTGCGTTTGGATGTCGGATTTTCTTACCCGCTCTGGTTGTGGTAAGGGGGGCCCTCTAGAATAAGGCTGCAGGCATTGTCTGGAGGCTTGAGGCAGGTCAGGGGTCGTCGGATCTCTGGTCAGGATCGCCGGGGGGACCTCCTCGTGGTGTTTGTTCACTCAAACACAGGCCGGGCTCGGCGGGTGCCGTGCGTGCTGGATGGAATGCGTTACCTGTAACTGCAGTTATCCAGTATTGGTATCTTTCATAGATTCACATGCCTGAATCATTACCCGTCATCGGGATGGGAGTCCCCGGTACATAAATAAAGTAACGTCTCAGACATATATACATAGTAATGGGCCAGAGTCCTCTCATTAGTAACATATCCATGCCCTTTTATGAAAAGGACCAAACTTTGGCGAAGAGCCAATCAGCTATCACCACCCTCTGGAACCTTCCTGGAAGGAGCTCTAGTCCCTCAGATTTTCGTAAGCACAATGCTAAGTAGATGTATTACTTAGAGAACTAATGTGAGCCCTTCCAGGGGAGGTGGGTGGGTTGCATGTGAATCTATGAAAGATACAAATACTGGATAACTGCAGTTACAGGTAAGTAACGCATTCCTTATCGAGTATTAGGGTATCTTTCATAGATTCACATGCCTGAATCAGAGTAGCAAGCAATGATAAGCATATTTCGAATGGTAAAATATGAAAGAACACTCGATAATAACATATCAATGTGAAATGCAAAAGGTACCAAAATGCAATATCAGAGAGAAATGTGCGTGTATACAAGAGGAAGGTGGGATGAAGAGAGAAGGCTCACCCCTAGTGAAATAGATGACGGAGCACAGCTTGTCCCACTGCTGCATCTTTCATGAGTTCTGTATCCAAGCAGTCATGCCTGGTGAACGTATGCAGCGTTTTCCA
Organism: Lissotriton vulgaris; assembly: GCF_964263255.1. Lineage (NCBI taxonomy): Eukaryota > Metazoa > Chordata > Amphibia > Caudata > Salamandridae > Lissotriton > Lissotriton vulgaris. The sequence goes on from NC_141687.1 coordinate 282,214,492, forward strand.
TGTTGCCGCTCTGCAAATGTCTGTAATGGGCACTCCAGCAAAGAGCGCCATGGAAGTCGAGATAGCTCTAGTGGAATGAGCCCGAACCTTGGAATGCAGGGGTTAGCTTGCTTGCAGGTGACAGAAGGTAATAGCTGCAGAGATCCACCGAGAAATACTCTTAGTTAATGGACGACCTTTCCTAGGTCGTTTGAAAGCGATGAAGAGTTGGTTAGATTTGCGAAATGTCTTCATTTTGTCAATGTAGAATTTAAGGCAGCGTTTGCGATCGAGGGAGTGGAGAGTCCTCTCTGCTGCCGTTTGAGGATTTGGAAAGAAAGAGTGTAAGACTATGAGCTCATTAAGGTGAAAGTCCGATGGGACCTTGGGTATAAATTTAGGATTGGTCCTCAGGATCACTCTGTCGTGTTTGAACTGAAGGAAAGGTTCCTGAATTGAGAATGCCTGAAGCTCACTCCCTCGTTGAAGTAAGAGCCAGTAGAAGTGCAGTTTTCCAGGAAAGATATTTAAGATCAGCTCTGTCTATCGGCTCAAAGGGATGTTTCATAAGCTGAGCAAGAACTATGTTAAGGTGCCAGGTAGGAGGTAAAGTCTTCACTGGAGGGAACGTTCTGAATAAGCCTTTAGGAAATTGTTTAATTAGTCTACTAGACCGAAGAGAAGGGCCTGCAGAGGATCTTCTGAAACGAGATATTGCTGCCAAGTGAACTTTAATGGAAGCATGTGCAAGACCTGAGTTTGCCAGATGAAGAAGATAAGGCAATATTTGTTCCAGAGAAGAAGAGTGCAAATGCTACTTACCAGTATGCATCTGTTCTTGGCATGTAGGGCTGCTGACATTCATATCTGTGCATAGATCGCCACCTAGTGTTGGGTCCGGATGATTGCACATTGTTGTCCTGGAAGAGTCTTCGAAGTATCACGAGATAGGTGGCTCCTCCCCTGGACTACAGTGCGCATGGGCATCGCCTCCATCCCCAGATTGTTTTTAGCCATTGGCAGAGATGGAGTGAAGTATGTGAGAGATGACCATGCTGATGAGCATATGTATATATGAAGACTGCAGCTGCTACAGGCGCCGGGTAGGAGGGCGGGCGATATGAATGTCAGCAGCCCTACATGCCAAGAACAGATGCATACTGGTAAGTAGCATTTGCAGTTCGAGGCATGTGGGCTGCTGAATTCATATCTGTGCATAGAATACATAGCAGTCCCTCCATTAGCGGCGGCCGCCTGTGCCAGCTGCAGCAGTCTGAAAAAGTGTCTTGAGAACAGCCTGACCAACAGCTGCCTGCTGTTTGGAGTGCACGTCTACGCAGTAATGTTTAGTGAAAGTATGCGTGGTAGACCATGTGGCTGCTCTACAAATATCTTCTAAGGGAATGTTACCTAGGAAAGCCATAGAGGCTCCCAACTTCCTGGTGGAGTGGGCTCTTGGTGGGATAGTGAGAGTGCGTTTAGCTTTAGCATAACAGATTTGAATGCATTTCACGATCCACCTAGCGATCCCAGCTTTGGAGATAGCGTTTCCCTTGTGGTGTGTGGCAAAAGCAACGAAAAGCTGCTTGGTTTTGCGAAAATCCTTAGTCCTGTCCACGTAGTACATCAAGGCTCTTTTAACGTCAAGGGTGTGGAGCATCCGCTCCGCCAGCGTTTCTGGGTTTTGGAAAAACACCGGCAACTCAATTGTCTGGTTTATATGGAATTGAGATACAACCTTGGGTAAGAATTTAGGGTTAGTGCGGAGCACAACCCTGTTAGCGTGTACTTGGAAGAAAGGTTCTTGGATGGTGAGCGCCTGCAATTCGCTAACCCTCCGTAGCGATGTAATTGCTACTAAGAAAGCAACCTTCCAAGTCAGAAACTGAAGCTCACAAGAGTGCAGTGGCTCAAAGGGGGGACCCATCAGTCTTGTAAGAACCACATTGAGGTTCCATTCCGGAGCTGGTGGGGTCCTTGGTGGAATGACTCTCTTGAGTCCTTCTAGAAAAGCCTTGATAGCTGGGACTTTAAAAAGTGACAGGTGTTGCCTATTCTGGAGGTATGCTGCCATAGCAGACAGGTGAATGCGGATGGAAGAGTACGCCAAATTGCATTGATACAGGTGGAACAGGTAACAAATGATGTTCTGAATGGAAGCATCTAGCGGGTCAATATCGTGGTTAACACAGTAAATGACAAACCTCTTCCATTTAGCCGCATAACAAGCTCTAGTAGTGGGCTTTCTTGCCTCCCGAATGATGTTCATGCAATCGGGAGGAAGATTGAGGTAGCCAAACTCTAGGACTTCAGGAGCCAGATCGCCAGGTTGAGCTGTTGCGGATCTGGGTGCTGAATGTCGCCATGGCTCTGCGTCAGAAGGCTGGGAGTGGGATGAAGCCTCTGATGCGGTACCACGGAGAGTTCCAGAAACGTGGTGTACCACGGTTGGCGAGCCCACGTTGGAGCAACCAGGATGAGAGTCATCGAGTGCTGTCTGAGCTTGCGTGCCACCAGCGGTATCGGAGGTGCTGGGGGAAAAGCGTACGCAAATCTGCCTGACCAGTTTATCCACATCGCATTGCCCTGTGATTGCGGGTGTGGGAACCTGGCGGCGTAGCTTTGGCATTTTGCGTTCTCCTTTGTGGCGAACAGGTCTATCTCTGGATGACCCCACTTTTGGAAGTACGGTTGGAGTACTGATGGATGTATCTCCCACTCGTGCATCTGATGGCTGTGCCTGCTGAGCAGGTCTGCCATCTGGTTGTCTTTGCCTGGGAGATGCTCTGCCATGAGGAAGATGTTCCTCTGAATGGCCCACTTCCACATGCTCTGAGCCAGATGAGACAGCTGCGGAGAGTGTGTGCCTCCCTGCTTCTGAATGTAGTACATGGCCGTCATGTTGTCCGTCCGGATCAACACGACTTTGTTGCACAGATGTACTTTGAACGCCTTTAAGGCCATGAAGATTGCCATCAGTTCCAACACATTGATGTGCATCTTCCTCTGCTGTAGTGTCCATAGTCCCTGCACCGTGTAATGGAGTACATGCGCTCCCCATCCCTGGAGAGAAGCGTCCGTTGTCAGGATAATCTGTGGCACAGGCTCCTGGAACGGTCGGCCCTTGCAAAGGTTTTGTGGATTCCACCAATGCAGAGAGTTGTACGCCCGACCGCTCACCAACACTAGGTCTGTCAGTTGCCCATGAGCCTGAGTCCACTGACGTGCCAGGCACTCCTGAAGCGGACGCATATGTAGTCTCGCGTGCGGGACGATGGAGATGCAGGAGGCCATCATGCCTATCAACTGCATGAACACCTTCGCTGGAAGCGAGTGCTGAGGTCTGAATCGTTGGATCAGCGTTTGGATACTGGCGATTCTCACTGAGTTTGGCTGCGCGGTGGCTGCCAGTGTGTTTATTGTCGCGCCCAGATACTGCCGTACATGGGCGGGTTGGAGATGGGATTTTGGATAGTTCAGCGAGAATCCCAGATCGTGCAGGAGATGAATGGTGCGGGACACATGGTCGGCGCACTGCTGTTCTGTTTTTGCCTGAATGAGCCAGTCGTCCAGATAAGGATAGACGTGGACGTTCTGGCGTCGTAGATGCGCCGCCACAGTCGCCAGGCACTTTGTAAAGACTCTTGGCGCTGTGGTGACCCCGAACGGCAGAACCCTGAACTGGTAGTGCTGGTCTTGGATCGTGAATCTGAGATAATTCCTGTGGGAAGGATGCAGGGGGATATGAAAGTATGCATCTTTTAGATCCAACGTAGCCAGGAAGTCCCCCTGTTGAAGCAGAGGGAGTACCTGCTGTAACGTGAGCATATGGAAGTGCTCCGAGAGAATATACCAGTTGAGGGGCCTGAGGTCCAGGATGGGCCTGAGGGATCCGTCCTTTTTGGGGATTAGGAAGTACAGAGAGTAAACTCCTGTACCCCTTTCCTGCAGCGGGACGAGCTCTATTGCGCCTTTTTGCAGCATAACCTGAACTTCCTGCTGCAACAAGAGCAAGTGCTCGCCGGACATAGGACGGCTTCTTGGAGGTATGTTCGGTGGAGTAGAGGTAAGTTCCAGACAGTAACCGTACTGGATAAGAGACTTGACCCACCTGTCCGTGGTGATGGATTTCCACGCGGGCAGGAACTGCTGGGGTCTCCCCCCGACCGGTGTTGTGTGGTCGGGGGGCAGTGACAGGGCGTCACTGCTTGTTGGCGGTGGTGGACCTGGAGCTGTTGTTTCCACGTCCCCTGCCTTTGATGTTGTTGCCTCTGTATCCACCTCTACCCTTGTTGGTGTATGAGGTTTGGGTATTGCCTTTGTAGTATTGAGTGGATTGCGATGCCTGACCCCTTGAGGGGCCTCTGGAATTGGAGCGGCGAAAGGAGCCACCCCGAAACTGCTGAGATTGAAGTGCCCCCATCGATTTAGCAGTGTCCGTGTCTTTTTTCATTTTTTCAAGCGTCGCATCCACCTCAGGGCCAAACAAATGGTCAGGATTAACCGTCTGGTTCAGGATGGTCGTTTGTATATCGGGCTTAAAACCCGAAATCCTAAGCCAAGCATGCCTCCTGAGCAACACACTAGTGTTGATTGCCCTGGAAGCTGTATCAGCCACATCCAGCGCACACTTTATGGAAGCGTTTGAGATGAGCTTCCCCTCCTGAACTACCATCTCCCCTGCTTCCTTGTACTGGTCAGGCAAGTGTTGCAGTAGTGTCTCTAGGGTGTCATAATGAGCCCTATCGTAACGTGCGAGTAAGGCCTGAGTGTTTGAAATGCGCCAAATGTTAGCTGCCTGTGCAGCGATCCGCTTTCCTGAGGCCTCAAATATTTTCGACTCTTTGTCTGGGGGAGGAGCGTCACCAGTTGTCTGTGAGTTCGCTCTCTTCCGAGCGTTGGAAACGACCAAAGAGTCCAGTGGCAAGTGTCCCTTGATATATGTCGGATCCGAGGGCGCTGCTTTATATTTCTTATCAATGCATGGATTGATAACACGTGCCCGAGTGGGCTCCTTGAATACCTCCTGTGCATGCTTGAGCACCCCCTTGAGCATTGGCAAAGTTGTAATTGATTTTTCGGACACAGAGAAAGTGTCGAACAGAAAGTCTACATCCACAGGATCCGAGTGCAGCTCGACATCGTGGTTAGCTGCAGCTCTTTCGATCAGCGCGTTGAAGGCAGCAGAGTCCTCCGTTGGCGAAGTTTTCGGCGCAAAGAAATGCGGTTCCATACTTGACTGCGGGTCCTCGGGGTCGCCTCCGGCAGACCAAGGTTCATGTTCCTCCTCCGGATCCGAGTACGCCGGATAGTTGTACTCGACCTCTTCCTCGTCGTCATCCCCCGCGGTAGAGCGATTTGGGGATTGTGGCAGGTCACTCGGGGATGCCGGCGCCGGAGGCGCTGAAGTACCCGCAGAGTCCTTTTTGTTTTTTAGAGGAATGCGAAAGTGTTCCAGCACTGGCTCCGTGGTGATTTTCCTTTTGAGGAGGGACAGTTTTCCAGTATTGGCGTCGATGATAACTTCACGACGTTCTTCATCCGCGAGTGGTTGGAGCCGAGGCTTAACGACCACCGGAGACGCCTTGGGCGTTGACACCTCCTTCAAGGGAACCCCGACCACCTGCTTCGGGGCGAAGGCCTTCGGCGCCGACTTCGGCGGGAGGGTGAAGTGGATAGGCGTGTGCGCCTTGGACGGCTTCAGTGCGGGCTTCGACACCCCAGCGTCTGGGCCTGTAAGCTCCGCGGCCTTTCGAATCCGGTGCAGGGACTCCTGGACCTTCTTTGTGAGGGCTGGAGAGGGAGCGACCGTTTCGCCAGATTTCCCCGATTTGGGAGTTGTGTCGGCGAGAGGCAGAGTCTTCGGAGTCGACGCGGTACCCTCCTTGGCTCCGGCGGCCGGTGCCGGGGAAGCCTGAGTTTTGGGTTCGCCTTGACGCTTCTTCGAAGCCTTCTTTGGGTCGTCGACCGCGACCACCTCCGGCGCCGATGCAGCCGCGTCGGCCGGCTTTGCCTTCTGCCCCGACCCAGATGACTTCGGGTCGGCCATATTGGCTGGGCCGCTCATGTCGGCCATCTTGGATTTCTTTGGTTTTGACACCTCCAAAGCCTTCTGTACGGCTTTCACTTTCGGTTTCGAAGCCGTAGCTGTTGAACCCGATGGCTTCACTTTCGGTTTTGAAAAAGTGAGCGGCACCTCCAAAATGTCCGTGGCCGGGCTCGTAGGCGGGGCTGCTGGACGTATAACAGGATCTTGGGTAAGGCCCGAAGGCGATCCCTCGACCTGGGCCGTAGGAAGGGGGTCAACCCCTGAGTCAGTTCGGGGGTGCTCATCCTCAGAGCTGTCCCCCACGGTGGCAAAGGCCGTATCCTCTTCCCCTACCTCGTCGTCGGCTTCGTCAAACTCCTCGTCCCCTGCGTCGTAGGCCTCCCCCTCGGACGCAGGGCCAGAGTCCGAAACCTGCTGGACATTGTCGTCTCCGACGTCTTCCTCGAAGATGTTGTCCGGCGGGGGCGCAGACAGTTTGGCCTGGAGTCTCGCAGCCCGACGAATTTTGAGGGTCTTCTTGCACCGGAACTTCGAGCAGGCCATGCACCTGGCCTCGTTGTGGTCCGGCGACAGACAGGTGTTGCACACTGGGTGCACGTCGAGGTGCGAGTACTTCGCGTTGCAGACCGGGCAACGTTTAAACGGAGTCCGTTCCATGGCCTGAGCGTCGTGTGGGCCCGTCCGCGCCGAGCACGCGGAAGGGCAGCGAGAGTTCGGAGCTGGAGAAACAGTAAACCCGAACGATAACTATACCGGCGCCAAGCCTAAAGACCTTTTGGTCTCGAGTTAAATGAGTTAAACAACTATCGGTTCCGACAGAGGGAACAGACACACATCCGAACCCAATGGCGGAAAAAAACAATCTGGGGATGGAGGCGATGCCCATGCGCACTGTAGTCCAGGGGAGGAGCCACCTATCTCGTGATACTTCGAAGACTCTTCCAGGACAACAATGTGCAATCATCCGGACCCAACACTAGGCGGCGATCTATGCACAGATATGAATTCAGCAGCCCACATGCCTCGAACAGAGGGTGTATCTTTTTAGATTTGCACCAATCAATCAATCAAGGCATTTATATAGCGCACTACTTACCCGGAGGGTCTCAAGGCGCTTGGGGGGGGGGGGGTGGTGCCGCTACTGCTCGAACAGCCAGGTCTTGAGCTTCTTCCTGAAGGAGAGGTGGTCTTGGGTCTGGCGAAGGTCGGGAGGGAGGGTGTTCCAGGTTTTGGCGGCCAGGTAGGAGAAGGCCCTTCGTCCTGTTGTCGCTCTTCGGATGCGGGGGACGGCAGCGAGGGCGTGGTTGGTCGATCGGAGGTGGCGCTTGGGAGCGTAGAAGTTGAGGCGGTTGTTGAGGTAGCCCGGGCCTTGGTCGTGCAGGGCTTTGTGTGCGTGGGTGAGGAGACGGAAGGTGATTCTCTTGTTGACGGGGAGCCAGTGCAGGTCTCTCAGATGTCCGGAGATGTGGCTGCGTCGGGGGAGGTCGAGGATGAGTCTGGCTGATGCGTTCTGGATCCGCTGGAGTCTCTTCTGGAGCTTGGCGGTGGTTCCGGCGTAGAGGGCGGTGCCGTAGTCCAGTCGGCTGGTGACGTGGGCCTGGGTGACCGTCTTCCTGGTCTCGGTGGGGATCCATCGGAAGATCTTCCGTAGCATGCGCAGGATGTTGAAGCAGGACGCGGAGACGGCGTTGACTTGTCTGGTCATGGAGAGGGAGGAGTCCAGGATGAAGCCCAGGTTGCGTGCGTGGTCTGTCGGTTTGGGTGCAGTGCCCAGGGCGGGGGGCCACCAGGAGTCGTCCCAGGCGGAGGGCGAGGAGCCCAGGATGAGGACTTCCGTCTTGTCTGAGTTCAGTTTCAGGCGGCTGGTTGTCATCCACTCGGCTACGTCTTTCATTCCTTCGTGGAGGTTGGTTCTGGCGGCGGCGGGGTCGTTGGTCAGGGAGAGGATCAGCTGGGTGTCGTCGGCGTAGGAGATGATGTTGAGGTTGTGTTGGCGTGCGATGGCCGCAAGGGGGCTCATATAGACGTTGAAGAGGGTGGGGCTGAGCGAGGAGCCCTGAGGAACGCCACAGATGACTTCCGTGGCTGCAGATCTGAACGGTGGTAGGCGGACTCTCTGTGTCCTTCCAGCGAGGAAGGAGATGATCCACCCCAGTGCCTTCTCTTGGATGCCGATGTTGCTGAGGCGCTGCACTAGGGTGCGGTGGCAGACTGTGTCGAACGCCGCGGAGAGGTCTAGGAGGATGAGGGCCGCTGTTTCACCGTTGTCCAGCAGGGCTCGGATGTCATCGGTGGCGGCGATGAGGGCGGTCTTGGTGCTGTGGTTGGCTCGGAAGCCAGACTGTGAGGGGTCAAGGGATCTATTCGTCTCGAGGAAGGCGGCCAGCTGCTTGTTGACGGTCTTCTCGATGACTTTGGCTGGGAACGGGAGGAGCGAGATGGGGCGGTAATTCTTGAGTTCGGTGAGGTCCGCTGTTGGTTTCTTAAGTAGGGGGCTGAGTTCGGCGTGCTTCCAGCTCTCAGGGAAGGTGGCGGTGTCGAAGGAGGTGTTGATGATGTCCCGCAGGTGGGGTGCGATGACAGCGTCGGCCTTGTTGAAGACGTGGTGAGGGCAGGGGTCGGTCGGAGATCCGGAGTGGATCGAGTTCATCGTGCGGATGGTGTCTTCTGTGTTGATCCGGGTCCAGGCGTTGAGGGTGGTGGTGGGGGGCGTTGGTGCGGTCGTGGGGAGCGTTGTTTGTGGGCCGAAGCTGTTGTGTATGTCAGCGATCTTGTTGTGGAAGTAGGAGGCGAGGGAGTTGCAGAGGTCTTGCGACGGGGTGATGTCGTCGTTTCCGGCGTTGGGGTTGGAAAGCTCTTTCACGATGTTGAAGAGTTCCTTGCAGTTGTGTGCATTGTTGCACCTGCAGAACCTCTTCCATTTCAGGGAATATGTTTTATTTGTACTGTCAGCCCGAGCTAGAACAGCCCTACAATCCGGTGGGATGTCTAGGCCATGGAATTCTCACAACTCAGGAGCCAAGCTGATAATTTGAATGATGCTGGATCCGGATGTTGGACTTGCTGCTGGTTCATTGTGAGGAGAGAGGGAAACGGCCTCAACGGGATCGGTGGTTTCAGTGACAGGAGATTAAGCTTCGTGAACCAGTGTTGGCTCAGCCATGATGGAGCTATCAAGATAAGAGTGCAATGTTCCGCCTCCAAGTTCCTGAGGACCCTGGGAATCAGGGGAAATGAAGGAAATGCGTATACAAAGACGTTGAACCATTCAATCGAAAAGGCATTCCCTAGAGACCCCTTCTGGGGACACCAGCTTGTGTAGTGTTGGCATTTGGCGTTCTGTTTGGTTGCGAAAAGGTCCAGGTGAAGAGTACCCCATTGGGAGAAAATGCAATTGAGAATCTGCTGATCCAACTCCCACTCAAGTCAAACTGTTCGCTGTCTGCTCAGTGAGTCTGCGAGGGCATTGTCAAGCCTAGCAAAAGGTTTTGAGGGTGAATCCACCACTGTAGAGCTTTGACCATGTGAGAGGTAATGCGGATGACATCGTCAAACGATCCTGTACACTGGAGCCATTGAGCCGACAGCGCTTCTTGGAGAGGGCGCATGTGAAGGCGACAGTGCGGAACAGGATGCAGGAAGACATCCCAAATAGAGATTTGAAAAGGCGTACTGCAAGGGACTTTTTGGGTTGTGTGCGAGTTGCCAAAGAAATTTGCTTGTTTTGCCACTCCTTTGATGGAAAAGCTTTTCTCTGGGTTGTGTCGAGAATAGCGCCCAGGAAAGGTATACGCTGGGAAGGTTAAAGGACAGACTTGTCCCGATTGAGAGTGAGACCTAAGGGGTTGAAAAGCTGAAGACAGGCGTCGGAGGACCTGGTCACGCCTTCTAGAGAAGTTGCCTTGACAAGCCAGTTGTCCAAGTACGGCAAGACTTGGTGATGTCGTTGCAGGAGATATGCGGCCACTGGAGACAGGCATTTGGTAAAGATGCGCGGCGCTGATTTTAGGCCGAAAGGCAGGACCCGAAATTGGTAGTGTCTGCATGCCACAGCGAACCTGAGGAACTTTTTGTGATACCGGTGGATTGGGACGTGAAAATAGGCGTCCTGAAGGTCTAAAGACACCATATAGTCGTTTTTTGTTGAGAAGTTTTAGCACCTCTTGAATAGAAACCATGCAAAACAACTGTTTCTTTAGATATTTGTTGAGACTACTCAAGCCCAGTATAGGTCTCCATTTCTTCTTTTTTCGGACCAGGAAAAAACGGGAGTAGAACCCCTTACCTGGCTTACCAGGAGGAACTCTTCCTATAGCTCCCTTCCGGAGCATTAGTGAGAGCACCAAGAGCAGAAGATGTAAATTCTTGTGGAGCATTGGACGAGGAGGGTTATGAGGAGGAAATTCTATGAACTCCAGTGAGTGTCCAACCTGAACTAGTTGCAAGACCCATCGATCTGTAGTTATCTTTTTCCAAATGTGTAGGAAATGAGAAATTCTTCCTCCAATCCTGGATGGTGGAAAGCATGTGGAGACCTGTGGCAGAGAGAAGTCATTGTCGTCGAGCTGCGTCCTTTTACCTACCTCCTTTCCCTCGAAAGGAGGACTTCGTGTAAGACGACTGTTGTTGACGCTGCTGGTATTGCGGTCGATATTGTTGATTGGAAGAGTAAGAGGAATGTTAGTGTTGATAATCTCCTCTCGTAGAAGATTGTCCTCTCCCTCTTGAGCCACGAAAGGGAGGGTTTTTGAACTGAAGGGTACCCAAAGCCCTAGCCGTATCAGTATAATTTTTAATGCCCTGAAGAGCATCATCACTGTGTGCAGGAGAGAAGCTGGCCGTCATAAGGCATGTCAAGGACTTTAGTTTGTATCTCCGGACGGAATGCTGTTGCTTTGAGCCAACCCTGGAGTCTTAACACCGCAGCCCCTGCCAGTTGGCGAACACCAGTAGATGCGATATCCATTGCACAATCGATATCAGAGGCCGAGCAATCACCTACTAGTAAGATCTTTTTTGCCTCCTTTGCCTCCTCCGGCAAGGATCCAAGATATGAGGCAATGTCTGCCGACATTTGTCGGTTATAACGTCCTAACAGTGCCAAAGAGTTGGAAGCGCGCACTGTTAACGCGGACATAAATGAGAAACGTCTCCCAATATTATCTAGCCGTCTCCCGTCTATCTGGAGGGGCAGTTAGCGTTCCAGAAGGATTTTTAGATTTCCGCTGTGCGGCCTGTGTGATAACAGAGTCAGGTTTGGGGTGGCCGGTCAGGCAAGCTGGAGCTGTGTCCGGAGCCCTATATTTCTTGTCCAGCCTAGGCAGCACCGGGGGTAAAGAAGAAGGGTTTTGCATAATCTTAACACCCTGGTCCCAAATGTAGTCGATGATAGGTATAGACCTGACAGACTTCTTTAACGGTTCCTTAAAGTCATAAAGGAAACAGTCTTGTTGGTGAGAAGGCATAGGTATTTGGAAACGCTGAGCCGCTCTCTCAAGGATATAGTGGAATCAGCCTGAGTAGGCACAGGGGATGCCGGATAGGGTATTACATAATCGTCCCATTCATCGTGTGTTGAATGAGAATCTTGAAGTTCCCCTTCTTCATGTTGTTCCTCCTCCTCATCATCATCATCATCCGAGGAAGGTGGAGGTTGTGAAGTGGAAGGGCCAGGGTGTATTACCAGAGTCACTGGCAGGCAAACCATAAGAGGTTGAGGGGGAAGGTACGCCTCATGGTAATCCACCTGGTCCTCCTGCTCATGTTCATCATAGTCCAAGCTTTCGTGATATTTGACATGAAGTTCAGATGGGCTGGTAGCAGTCCTGAACATACTGCCGTCAGAGTCTTCCTCCTCCAGGAGGTGGGCAGGTGGAAAAGGCTGGACTCTGCTTGGAGAAGTCAAGGCCTGTGTCAGCGTGCGTTTCATAATTTTAAGGTGTACATAAGCACTTTGCAAGGTAGGGTCGGCTGTCGTCGACGGGTGTCACATGTGGTATCGTCGACGATGCTGTTGAAGGAGTCTGCGTCGACGGTTGTGGCGTCTACGGTAGTATCATCATCGATGCGGTTGTATACAATGGACGTGTCGACGATTTTGTAGTCAGCAGTGTCTTCGTCTTGGAGGACTAAGTAGATGTCGGCAAGGTAGTCTTCGTCGATGTGGGGGTGCTAGTCGACGGCGACAGACTGTTTTGACATCGACGACGATTTCTTTATTTTAATAGTCGACGAGATAGACCTACCGGCCACAGACGAAGTGGTCGACGTCGATGTGGATAATGCAGAAGATGCCACAGAAGTAGATATTGTAGTTGTCGACGAGGTAACAGGCAAAGTCGACTAGGTGGAAACCGGTTTCTTGAAGGTTGGAACAGTCTCCTGAGGAGAAACCTTCGCCGGTTAAACTTTGGAATGCACCTCTGAAGACTTTTTATTCTTCTTCTTTTGAGGTGGCTGCGATGAAGGACCTGGAGAGGCCATCCTAGGTCTCTTTTGAGAGGAATGTAAAGTCCTGAAGGAAAATTTACTCTCTTCAGAGGATACTGCTTGGTCTTTATCTTTTAGCCCCTGCAGCCAAATTAAGAGGCGTCCCTCCCTGTCCTTGAGGGTCTTTGTAGAAAAGGTACGACATACCTTACAGTCATTTGAAGAATGATCCTGGTAGAGGCAATAGAGACAGTCCTTAGGCTGGTCATCCACATGAAGTCTTTTTACCACATGAAGCACAGGACCTACAAAGTCCTTTTTTAGGAGTATCAGCCATGGGTAACCTGAAAACTCCACACAGATGAAGAGATCTTGAAGAAAAAAGTACTGGAAATCCAGAAAATAAGGAAAGCTGAGCAGAGCTCAGTGGAGACTCCCTTAGGACGACGTGCGGTAGAAAATCTGAGGGACTAGAGCTCCTTCCAGGAAGGTTCCAGAGGGTGGTGATAGCTGATAGTTTGGTCCTTTTCACAAAAGGACATGGAAATGTTACTAATGAGAGGCCTCTGGCCTATTACTATGTATATATGTCTATGGGATATGACTATTTATGTACCGGGGACTCCCATCCCGACGACGGGGAATGATTTAGGTATGTGAATCTATGAAAGATACCCTAATACTGGATAATCAGGGTTCCTGGTTAGCACCAGTAGCTGCAGTTCAAACACGTCCAGTGTTCACGGGAGAAACAACTTGGGGAGGGAATGAAGGCAGGTCCTCCGGGGTTTGTGAGGTTGCTGGCCGCTGGACACGCTGTGATTTCACAGGAGCAGGTTTGATGGGAGATAGGCCTGTAGGGCTGGGGCCAAGTCAGTGGGCGTCGTCCTCTTGTTAGCTCTGCACGGCTTCTCGTCCTTTTCTTGTTGTGGCTGAATATGAGGAAGGAAGGTTCAGGGTGCCCCTAAATACAAAATTTAGGGGCATTACAGGTAGGTAAAAGTCAGGAACCACAGGGTCCCTTCCCTGGGGTGGGTACACCCCCTACTCTGCCACTCTCCAGTGGGAGGGGGTCAGGAGCCTGTCCCTGGTTGGCTGGGTCACACCATCCTCAAGATGGCGGGGACTCGAGGTTTTGCTTCACATCGCCTCCCCCATACTAGGGATGGACTTGGCAGAGGTAGGCAAACCTCTCTTCCTCACTTTGTTTTTCCCGCCGGGTCTACCGCCCAAAGTGGGGGGTAGAACCAGTGGGGACCAGTTGCTGGGTACAGCAAGTGGTCTGAAGAAGCTTACAAAGGCGGTATGCCTTTGAAGCTTCTCCTTCGTGAACCCTGCTCATCCTGGGGGAGGAGGCGTGGCACGTCGTCCCAGGATGTGCATTGTTTCAGGCCCCCTAGAGCGCAAGCTCTCGACCTAGGGGTCCAGAAACATGTCTGGGGTGGCAGCCTCGGCAGCCACTCAGTCAGGTCACTGGGAGGTGGTTGACTTTCAGGGGGCATCTCTAAGATGTCCTCCGTTGTGCATTTTACAATAAATCCCACACTGGCATCAGTGTGGGTTTAAAGTGCTGAGAAGATTGATACCAAACTTCAGTCTTCAGTGTAGCCATTATGGTGCTCTGGAGTTTGTAATGCCGAACTCCCAGCACCATGCACTCTTAATGGCAACACTGCACTTACAGTGCCCAGGAATGGACCTGGGTACTGTAGGGGTGTAGGGCTCATGCACCTGCACCCTCACCACTGGCATAGGGCACCCAGCTGTAGGGGTGACTGATGTATGCCAGGGCATTGGTTTGTGGGTATGGCACACAGGGATGTGTGCCATGTCAACTCTGTTTTGTTCTGCACGAAGGTAGAAGACAAGGCGCTCCGTGAGGCCCAGAGTGTGAGAAGTTGGTCTGATATGTGATGTCCACTATTCTAGTGGGCACCCTGTATCAGTCCAAACAACCCTTATGGTAATGGTTGTAAAGTCAACCTTATAGACCAGCTATCCTAGTGATAGCATGGACAAAGCAGTCTTAGGCTAATACTACAGAGAGCATGTGAAGCCAATTGTTTTACCAATAATAACCCCTTGAATAACAAATGAAAGGATACCACACAAGGGATATATCAAATATATATATGTATTTATTACTAACACAACCCCTCTGCACTCTTTATGAGGGCAGAGTTCGAGATACAGCACAAGTTACTCAATAAGTATACTATAAGTTGCACAAATACAATTCTGCCCTAGGGGCCTCACGAACCATATACTAAGTAAGTGGTATAAGTACCACTTCAGGACAGATGAATAGGCCTAGGGAATCACTGGGACTACACTGAACAACCACAGGTTAGGAAGTAGGAGTCTCACATGATGCGTGTGCAGTGTCTAAACATACAAGCAGGTTCTCATAGACTTTCAAAGGGAACGTAAAGTTAACAAAGTAGTTGATTTCGGACACTTCCGGATGGACTACGGGAACACCCAGTTAAAGTAGGACACTTGGATAGTTATTACCCACGGGAGCACCGGAGTACTAGAGTTACCTCACCCAGGGAAGCCGGGTGCATAGGTGTTCTTTCGTGTCTGGTTTCGTCATCGAATCCTATGGAGAGCTGCAAGAAGATGCTGCAGGCGACCAGGAGGAAGATGTCCGGTTGGATCCAAGGGTGGAACGGAGCAGTGAAGAACCTGAAAGCAGAGGGGACTGGTCACTAGCCAGTGACCAGGAAGGAACCAGGCAATGTTGAGATGCAAACAGGTGAAGAATTGAAGCTGGTATCTGCAGCCACGTGGACCAGGAGGCGTCGATGATGACCAGGAGTTGATTACGGACTGTCCCACGAAGGATCTTGCTGTTGGCGGTGTCGGCTTCCGGATTGGAGTCAACAAGCCTTTGCAAAGGCAACCCACACAGGAAGGGAAGATTGGCTTCTGTTCAGACCAGCAAGGTCTGGGGAGCTTCCCCTTCACAGGAAAGCAGGAGCAAGCCCGGAGCAACCAGGTAAGCGGTATTGTTTCGTAAAGATGTCTTCAGGAGGGAGACTAGCCAGCGGGCTTGCAACCGCGAAGACGAGTCGAGAAGAAATGCAAGAGCAGGCCCCACGTGGCGTGTGGAGGGCTGAGCTTCGGTGAACTTACGACTCGGGACTTCTCAATCCCCAATGCACAACTTTGAGGATGCCTCAGAAGCTGCACAGTTTAGCAAAGAACAAAATGGCCGGTCCCACGTCTCTCGTGTCCACCACAGGTCTCAGCTTTGCTGGAGGTGTGGGTCGGGGTCCGAGAAGTCTGGAAGTCCAGTCCTGTGAAGCAGAGTCGTCGGGATCCTTCAGGAGTGTCGACAAAGCAAACTGGCAATTCACTAGTTGGTGCCTGTTTGCACAGGGTGGTCACTCTTTGACCACAAGGGAGATTCTTCAGTTTTCTAGTTCCAGTAGAATGTCGAAGGTCCAGAGTTTCGTTTCAGAATTTCAGTTCAGGATAATCTATAGTCTCTAGACTCAGCTCCTAGCTTTATACTAATCAAAGGGGCTGGATTACCTGCTATGTCCCTCCTATGGGGGGAACCTGGGAAGGGGTGGTTACACCCCTTTCCCTTTGTCCAGTTTCGCGCTGGGGCTGGAGTGCCCCAGCAACTGGTTTGAACAGGGCTATGCATGGAGCACCTTGTATGCCCCAGGGAAGTGTCGTATTTCATTCAACCCACCCTGCCCCAATACAGTATAGCCTGTCTGCAGGAGGTCAGACTTGTGTCTGTGGCATCAGCATCCATTTTGTGATGCTGAGGCTCTGTTTAACTCTAACCGGGTAAAGCTACAACTACATGTCTTCTCCCTCTAGAAGGGTGGAATGCTACCCCCGCCACAAGGACTGACGAGGGGTGGGGGTGGGAGGGGGGGGGGGTGTTGGAGTATTCCAAAGCGTATGACACCTTACACGACATGTTATGATAAAGCCAAACCAAAGTTAGCATTAACCGCGAGGATTACAATGCACTTAAGAGTATATGGTATGGCTATATCATAGAACAGCTATATGGACATGGTTCCGAAAGCTGCAGACAGGCTCACCTCATGCTAAAGCACCATCTTACATAAAACCAAGCACTCTGCCTTCAGGATTGTCAAGGCATGCCATAGGAGTGACTTATAGGTATATATGTGTCTATATGTAATGGTAGGTAGAGGGAAACTATACCTAAGCAAGGGGTGATTACACGACCTTGCCCCAGCTGAGTGATCAGACAGTTAAGTCAATGTGGATGGCCAGCCAGGGTGGCATAATACATGCTGCAGCCCCTGGTAGGCCTTGGATGCACCTATGCCCTGACCTGCCCACTGTACAGGGGCTCAGAAGGTGACCCAACATCCATTTGGAGATGTACCTAAAGTACATGGAGTCATTTTACAGAGAGCAGATAGCCTGGGGCCCTGATTAGCAGGATCCCAGGCCAACTAAGTCAAATACCAGCTAAACACTAGGCAAAAGGTTGAGGTAACCATATAGTCAGATATCCACCTTCCTACACCAAGAAACTGACATAACAATAGTATGGTCATTTCGTAAGGCGTACTCATGAATGGAGTTCTATAGGTGACCTCAAAGGTGAAGCTGCTACACAAAATATTGGCTATCTGAGGTCTTCCATAATATGGTATCCAATACGGGTACTTTGACGAAGTGCTTTTGTCCCTGACTAATTTGCCTAAATTATTGCGGCAAATAAACATGCTGGCATTTGAAAAGGTATGCATGAATGGCAACCTATTCATTTTAACCTCATAAGTGCTGCGCCAGTCCAACGGTCGACGGCACCACTACCTCGGGAGTGCTGCCGTCGGCCGTTCCAACTGCACCTGCGCAATGGAACGTTCAGCACTGGAGCTGGACGTTCCATAGCTGCTAAGGTGTTAATTTGATAAAAACACTAAGTGAATAATAAAGGATTACTCTGAGTGTTTTTGTCAATTTTAATATCACACTTGGTTACATCGTGGGATGGGACCTATTTCACTTCACTGGATTCCTACAATTTTTTGTTTGTACACTTTCTTTCTCTTTTCTTTTTTGACAAAATGACCACCGATGATGATAAAAGTGGGCACAACTGGTACCAACCAGCAGTTCCATTGGTGGTGCGCAAGTGAGAGGTCATTTTGTCTTTCACATTTTTTGTATTATTTGTCACCATTGAACAAGTTACTTACCTTCGGTAACGATATATCTGTAAGAAACAGTAGTTAGTATTAGATTCCTTACCTTAGAATATCCCCAGGCGTCAGACTGGATCCGGAAATTTTTGCGTAGCAGTACCCTTGCGCGTCGGTAGGCGTTGTCTGCGGCTCCGCGTCCGTCGTTGGCGCCGTGATGATGTCGGAGTACTTAGACGCCGCCTCCGCTTGCTGACGTCAGTTCTTAGACACAGCTTTTCTGCGTCAAAAACGCAGAGCCATGTCAAAAAACCAACACTGGTGCTATTGAAGCTAGGGCCCTGAAAGGTAGAGGTTAGTATTAGATTCCTTACCTTAGAATAGATACCCCAGCAATACCAACACCGGTGGTGGGTCTGCGAACCAATAATCACACCAGAAAGTCCTGGAGGACGGAACGGCCAAAGAAGCCATCCCTCAGACCTAGACTGTCCAGGCAGTAGTGTCTTGCTAACGTGTGCAACGATGCCATGTAGCTGCCTGACAAATGTCCTGCAAGGGGACTCCCCGACCCTGGGCAGTAGTAGCCGCCGTGGCCCGAGTGGAATGGGCCCTCAGCCCAACAGGAGGCACCTTCCTTGCCAAGGAGTAACAAGCCTTGATACACAAGACGACCCACCAAGAGATGGTCCGCTTGTGTACCGCCCGTCCCTTCTTAGCGCCCACGTAACCAACAAAGAGTTGGTCATCCACCCGGAACTGGCGTGTGCGATCCAGATAGAATGAGGGCCCACGTTTTGGGTCCAGACGGTGGAGCCGCTCTTCCTCCTTTGAGGGATGCGGAGGAGGAAAGAAGGTGGGCAAGGTGATAGACTGCCCGATGTGGAAGGCTGTGACAACCTTGGGCAGGAAAGAGGGCCTAGTTCGCAACACAACCTTGTCCGGATGGTCAGAAAGGAAAGGAGGTTTAGAGGAAAGAGCCTTGAGCTCACTCACTCTCCTGGCAGAGGTGATGGCAACCAGGAAAGCAGTCTTCAGAGTAAGAAGGCGGATAGGAAAGTTGTGAAGTGGCTCAAAGGGAGCGCACATCAGATAAGTAAGAACCAGGTTCAAGTCCCACTGAGGCATCACGAAGGGAAACGTGTGTGTGAGATGCCTTTCAGAAAACGAATTACAATAGGGGACTTGAACAAGGATGGTTGATCAGGCAGCCTTAGAAAGGGCAGAAAGGTAGCCCTTGATAGAGCCCAGAGCAGAGCCCTGCTGGGCAAGAGAAAGAAGGAAGAGAAGAACCTCAGAAAAAGGGGCAGAGAGAGGATCCACAGCCTTTGCTGTCCACCATGCCACAAATCTGTTCCACCTGCAGGCATATACCGACTTTGTGGAGGGACGCCTGGCTGCCAGAATGATATTACAGACTTCAGGAGGCAAGTCAAATGGCCTCAACTGTCGCCGCTCGATCTCCAAGCATTGAGGTGGAGACTGGATATGTTCGGGTGGAGGACCGTCCCCTGTTGCTGCGACAGAAGGTCCTCCCGAAGAGGCAGACGAACCGGGGGATCGACTGACATACTGAGTAGCTCGGGATACCAGTACCTTTGTGCCCAGTCCGGAGCCACAAGGATGACTTGGGCCCGGTCTCGCTTGATCTTCTTCAGCACTATAAGCCGTATAGGCGGAAAGGCGTACACCAGACCGCAACTCCACTCGCGACGAAAAGCGTCTCCGAGCGAGTGCCGCCATGGAAATTCCAACGCGCAGAACTGATGACATTGCGCGTTCTCTTCTGTGGCGAATAGATCTAACCAAGGCTCTCCCCACTGCAGAAAGAGACCTTGCGCCATGTTAGAGTTCAGACGCCATTCGTGATACATCATGCACCGGCGGCTGAGTTAGTCCGCCCTGGCGTTCAGAGAACCTGCCAGGTGTTGAACCACCAGGGTCACGCGCTGATGTTCCAGCCACTGCCAAAGGCGCAGCGCCTCCTGGCAGAGGGTCCACGACCCCACCCCACCCTGTTTGTTGCAGTACCACATGGCGGTGGTGTTGTCTGTGAACACCTGCACTACACTCCCCCGGATTGAGGGGAGGAATGCCTTCAGTGCAAGACGAATCGCCCGCAGCTCCAAATGGTTGATATGGAGCTGGGATTCTGCCGGAGACCAGAAGCCTCTGATCTCTGCCTCTCCCATGTGGCCACCCCAGCCCAGGAGAGACTCGTCAACCACAACTACGTGCTTCGGTTGGGGAAGGGAGAGGGATCTGCCGCTGACCCAATCGCGGTCCGCGAGCCACCACTGCAGCTGTCTTGCAGTGCCCTCAGAGATCAGGACATGGTCGGACAGGTTGCCCTGATGCTGGGCCCACTGAAACTTCAGGTCCCACTGCAGAGCCCGCATCCGCCAATGGGCGTGATGCACCAGAAGGATGCAGGAAGCCATCAGCCTCAGAAGACGCAGCGTCAACCTGACCGAGACTCGGGATAAAGGCTGAAAGATCTGAATCAGAGCCTGAATATCCCAAACCCGCTGCTCGGGGGGATAAACCCGAAACTGCGCTGAGTCGAGAACCGCTCAGATAAAGAGGAGCTTCTGAGAAGGACACAGGTGTGACTTCGGCACGTTGAAGGAGAACCCCAGCAGGTGCAGGAGATCCACCTTCGTCTGGAGGTGGCCAACGACTGTCTGGGGCGAGCCTGCCTTCAACAACCAGTCGTCGAGGTAGGGGGAAGACTGAAACCCCTAACCTGCGCAGATGAGCTGCGACCACCGCCATCACTTTTGTGAACACCTGTGGGGCGCTGGTAAGGCCGAAGGGGAGCACAGTAAACTGAAAGTGCTCGTGGCCTTCCGTGAACTGCAGGTAGCGCCGGTGGGCCGGCAGGACGGGGATGTGGAAATAAGGGTCCTGCAAGTCCAACGCTACCATCCAGTCTCCTGGGTCCAGGGCAGCTAAGACCTGAGCCAGTGTCAGCATTTTCAACTTCTCCTTCCGGAGGAAGCCGTTGACGTTTCGTAGATCCAAGATAGGGCGTTGGCTCCCTTTGCTCTTCTTGGGTACCAGAAAGTAGTGGGAGTAGCAACCACACCCTACTTCTGGCCCAGGAACGCGCTCGATGGCCCCCTTGGCCAAGAGGGCCGTAACTTCCTCCTGGAGAAGCCGCATATGATTCCCCGATACGCGGTGGTATTGCGGTGGCATGGCTTGAGGGGTCGTCTCGAAGGGGAGGGGGTAGCCCCTTCGGACGATTTGCAGCACCCACCTGTCCGATGTGACAGTGCGCCAGTGGAAGTGGTGATGGCGAACCCTGCCCCCCACTGGCGTCACATGGGCCTGAAAGCACGGACTAGGAGGGTTTTAAAGCGGATGCTGCAGGGGGAGGTGTGGACTGGCCTCGCCGTTGTCCCCGACCGCCTCCACGGCAATTTCCACGGCCTCCACCGCTTTGGATGTTAGTCTGTGGTGCGTGGCTGGCAGCACGTGTGGGGCGCCCTTTCCTTGGCCACGAAAGGAGCGAAAGGCACCCTTTTGCTGGCACAGGGACGAGAGGCCCAAGGACTTGGCCGTAGCCCTGGAGTCCTTAAAGCGCTCAAGCGCATGGTCTGCCTTGTCGCCAACGAGGCGACGGCCATCAAACGGCATGTCCATGAGGGTATTCTGGACATCCGCTGAAAAGTTGGCGGACCTCAACCAGGCGTGGCGATTCATTGCCATCGCTCTGCCCGGATTTATGACGTTAGCATGCATACTTTTACCACGCATACCATTAGCACGCAATTTTTACAACGCAGGATCACTTACAACGCATACCTTTACAACGCATGACATTACATCGCAGATACTATTACAACGCATACCATTACAACGTAAGTATAGGTAAGTATATAATTTTTTAAAATAATGTAATTAATAAATATTTAAATAATTAAATTATTTAAATTAAACTTTATTAAAGAATATGTTAATATATAGGTTAAAAATACCCCAATACCCCATAACCCAAACCCGTACCCTAAAAATACCCCTATACCCCATAACCCAAACCCAGCCCTGTACCCTAAAAATACCCCTGTACCCCATAACCCAAACCCTGCCCTGAACCCTAAAAATACCCATGTACCCCATAACCCAAACCCTGCCCTGAACCCTAAAAATACCCCTGTACCCCATAACCCAAACCCTGCCCTGAACCCTAAAAATACCCCTGTACCCCATAACCCAAACACAGCCCTGAACCCTAAAAATACCCCTGTACCCCATAACCCAAACACAGCCCTGAACCCTAAAAATACCCCTGTACCCCATAACCCAAACCCAGCCCTGAACCCTAAAAATACCCCTGTACCCTATAACCCAAACCCAGCCCTGAACCCTAAAAATACCCCTGTACTCCATAACCCAAACCCAGCCCTGAACCCTAAAAATACCCCTGTATCCCATAACCCAAACCTGAACCCTAAAAATAGCCCTGTACCCCATAACCCAAACCCAGCCCTGAACCCTAAAAATACCCCTGTACCCCATAACCCAAACCTAGCCCTAGCCCTGAACCCTAAAAATACCCCTGTACCCCATATCCCAAACCCAGCCCTGAACCCTAAAAATACCCCTGTACCCCATAACCCAAACCCAAACATAAACTTACCTATACTTACTTTGTAATAGTATCTGCAATGTAATGTCATGCTTTGTAAAGGCATGCGTTGTAAGTGATCCTGCGTTGTAAAAGTTTCGTGGTAATAGTATTTCGTGGTAAAAGATGCGTGGTAACGGTTGTATACCCTCTGCCCAGTGAGTCGGTGGTATCCAACCCACATCAGATGGAGAAACGTGCCGCATCTCGACCCTCCGCAAGAGCTTGGGCGAGTTTAGCCTTGACCTCCGCCGGGCATCGTGGCAGCACGTCTGCGACCGTGTCCCACAGGGAGTGGGTGTAACGTCCCAAGAGGCATGCGGTGTTGGAAGACCGCAGTCCTAAACTGAGGGAGGAGAATATTTTCTTTCCATAATTCTCATACCTCTTGGATTCCCGATCAGGCAGAGCCGACGGGAATGCGGTCTGGGAATTAGAGGCCTGGATGACCAGGCTCTCAGGGGTGGGGTGGGTGGACAGGAAACAAGGGTCGCCCGGGGCCGGGCGGTGGCGTCTGGCCACGTTCATATCTACAGGCTGGACTGTGGCGGGCCTAGACCAAGTGCCCAAAAGAACGTCAGTCAAGGCCTCATTAAAAGGCAACAGAGGCTCACTTGAGCTTGACTGCGGTTTAAGGACCTCAGTGAGGAGGTTAGTCCTCACGGTCGCGACGGGGAGCTCGAGGCCCAAGGCCTTGGCTGCCCACGTCAACACCACACTTAAGGTTGCCCCCTCCTCCGAAGCCACGGTAGGAGGTGAGACAAAACCAGTGTCTGGCGAAGTGTCCAGACCACTGGCATCCCCAAGTCCACCTGTCCAGTCCTCCTGGGACTGACACTCACGTGTCAGAGGGTCCTCAGACCCCTCCCAATACTCATCACCCATCTCCTGATAATAAGGGTTGTCAAAGGACGGGGCCGGTTCATTGAAGTATAATTCCCCAAGCAGCGTCGAGAGCGGTGCCTAGCAGCGCCGCTCCAACGCCGGAACTGGGTCGAGGGAGGTATTGGGGACGGCGCCGCCCGAGGACGGCGCTGGCGGTGATACCTGTGGAACCGGCGCCGGTCAGGTAGTCCGGTCGACGGGCGACGATCCGGATCCAGAAGCGGATCCAGTGGGGCCCTGCGGCACCGGGCCCGAGGCGCCGAAGCACCCACTGGCGTCGGGGCCGAAGCACTTGACCCGCTAGTGCCCCCAGACGGGTCCGCTGGGCCAGAAGGCGCCGCGGAACCCGCCGGAGGAGTGAGGGACCTCATGGCCATGAGGAAGCGCTCAATCTCCACCGGCGTCACTTGCTGCCCAGGGACCGGAGGGTATGGGGCAGGTCATGACGCCCGCGAATCCGACGGAGCTGCGTGGGCGGTGTCACCCGAACCCCCGGCCGCATCGTGTGAGCGTCGGGGGGAGTCGGAAGAGCGATGATGTCTCTTCGACTTCTTGTGCTTACCTGACGACTTCGAACCTGAGGAGTGATATCGACTCCGGAGCTGTGGTGGCTCCGCCCCGCGACCGGTCCCTCGACATCCGTCCGGACCGGGACCTCTCACGGTACAAAGCCGACTGCTGGAGCTAGAGCCGCTTGCGGGACCGCTCCCGCCTAGCCTTCGAGGTTAAGGCCCGACAGTCGGAGCAGGTCTTGTCGTCATGATCGATGCGGAGACAGTGGAGGCACCGATGGTGAGGGACGGTGACCGACATCAGTCGGTCGCAGTCCCCACAAGGTTTAAAACCTGGCATCCCTATCGGCACCGATCGGAGTCGAAGACTCGAAGAATGATCAAAAAGATCTCAAAAAAGTTTAGTCAAAAAGTGACTAAGGTACCACTTTTTCCGGAACTGCGCTGCTGGCGCGGAAAAAAGAAGAACTAACGTCAGCACGTGGAGGCGGCGTCTAAGTACTCCGACGTCATCACGGTGCCCACGACGGACGCAGAGCCGCAGACTACGCCTACCGACGCGCAAGGGTACTGCTACGCAAACCTTTCCAGATCCAGTCTGACGCCTGGGGATATTCCAAGGTAAGGAATATAATACTAACCTGTTTCTTTCAGATTGTGATTGCGGGGTTTACATCAGGCCAGTTTGAAGAAACCCTTTTTCTTGGAGGACTGTCTTCTGTAAGGAAAATGCGACTTACCAGTATGCATCTGTTCTTGGCATGTAGGGCTGCTGACATTCATATCTTAGCATAGCTCGCCGCCTAGTGTTGGGTCTGGATGTTTCCACCTTGTTGTCTTGGAAGAGTCTTCGAAGTATCACGAGATAGGGGACTCCTCCCCTGGACTACAGTGCGCAAGGACATCTTCAGATTGTTTTTCGCCATTGTGGCAAAGATGGACTATAGGAAAGTAAGAGATGACCATGTAAATGTATGTAAAGGGTAACTCTGCAGCTGTGACAGGCACCGGGGAGGAGGGTGGGCGATATGAATGTCAGCAGCCCTACATGCCAAGAAAAGATGCATACTGGTAAGTAGCATTTTCCATTCTAGGCATGTGGGCTGCTGAATTCATATCTTAGCATAGACTGTATAGCAGTTTCTCCTCTATCGGAGGTCACCTGTACCAGCTGCAGTGGTTTAAAAAAGAGTTTTAAGGACAGCCTGGCCTACAGCAGCTTGTTGCTTAGCTTGCACGTCTACACAGTAGTGTTTAGTGAAAGTGTGTATGGTAGACTGTGCGCGTTGAGTGGGCTTGCAACAAAAAGTTGCTTTGTTTTTCTGAATGATTTAGTTTTGTCAACGTAATATAGCAGAGCTCTTTTGACCGAGTGTATGTAGGGCTCTCTCAGCCACCGACTGCGGGTTTTGAAAGAAAACTGGCAATTCTATGGACTGATTGATGTGGAAAGTGGATATCACTTTTGGCATAAATTTAGGGTTAGTACGAAGCACTACCTTATTGTGGTGTATTTGCATGAAGGGTTCCTGAATGGTTAGTGCCTGTAGCTCACTCACTCGCCTGAGGGAGGTAATAGCAATTACAAATGCCACCTTCCATGTTAAGAATTGTAGTTCACATGAATGGAGTGGTTTGAAAGGTGGCCCCATGAGTCTGGTTAGTACTACGTTTAGGTTCCAGACAGGCGAAGGTGGATGCTTTGGAGGGATAATTCTTTTAAGTCCTTCCATAAAAGCTTTGATAGGTGGTATTCTGAACAGGGACACATGTCTCCTGTTTTGAAGATGTACTGCTATAGCAGCAAGGTGTAGCCTTATGGATGAGTATGCTAGATTACATCTTTGAAGATGTAACAAGTAACAGATTATGTTTTGGATGGAGGCATCTAATGGATTGATTTGGTTATTATTACAATAGATTACAAATCTTTTCCTTTTAGCTGCGTAGCATGCTCTAGTAGTGGGGCGCCTTGCTTCCTTGATAATGTTCATGCAGTCTGGAGACAAGTTAAGGTATCCGAACTCTAAGACCTCTGTAGCCAGATCGCTAGGTTCATCTGATTGGGATCTGGGTGCCTGATTTTGCCATGGTTCTGTGTTAGCAATTGTGATGACAGGTGTAGTCTTTGGTGCGGAACTACTGAGAGTTCTAGGACCGTCGTGTACCATGGCTGTCTTGCCCATTTGGGAGCAACCAGGATCATTGTGAGTGACTTTTGCCTTAGTTTGCGTGCCACTAATGGGATCAGTGGGGTTGGCGGAATTGCGTACGCAAATCTGCCTGACCAGTTTATCCATATCGCATTGCCTTGTGACAACGGGTGTGGGAACCTGGCGGCAAAGGACTGGCATTTTGAGTTTTCTTTTGTGGCAAACAGATCTATTTCTGGATGTCCCCATTTTTTGAAGAATGGTTGGAGGACTTGAGGGTGAATCTCCTATTTGTGTATTTGTTGGCTGTGTCGGCTTAGTAGATCTGCAATCTTATGGTCTATTCGTGGGAGGTGTTCTGCCAGGAGAAAGATGTTTTTTGGAATTGCCCACCTCCACATGCTCTGTGCTAGGTTAAAGCTGCGGAGAGTGTGTCCCTCCCTGTTTTTGTATGTAGTACATGGCTGTCATGTTGTCCGTCCGGATTGACACAGCCTTATCGTACAAGTATTTCTGAAAGGCTTTCATTGCTAGAAATACTGCTAGTAACTCTAAGTGGTTTATAATGCAGTGTCTTTTGCTTGACTGTCCAGAGACCTTGGACTGTGTATTGAAGGAGGTGGGCTGATGCGTCCGCTGTTAATACTACTTGTGGAACCGGCTCTTGGAACAGTCGCCCCCTTGGAAAGGTTTTGTGGGTTCCACCACTGCAGAGAGTTGTAAGTGCGACTGCCTACCAACACTAGGTCTTTTAGTTGTCCTTGAGCTTGGTTCCACTGCCATGCTAGGTATTCTGCAATGGACGCATTTGAAGTTGGGTATGAGGGACAATAAATATGCAGGAGGCCATCATGCCTATAAGCTGCATGAACACTCGAGCTGGCAGGGAGTGTTGTGGCTGAAATCTTTGAATGAGAGACGGTATGTTGGATATTCTGGCTGGATTTGGATAGGCCTTCGCCACTGAGGTATCTATTGTTGCTCCCAGATATTGTTTTATGTGGGAGGGCTACAGATGTGATTTTGGGTAATTTATGGAAAATCCCAGACTGTGCAGTAGCTGGATTGTCTGAGACGTATGGTTTGCACGCTGTACGTATGAGTTGGCTTTTATGAGCCAATCGTCCAGGTAGGGGAACACATGGATGTGTTGCCTTCTGAGGTGTGTTGCTTCTACTGCTAGGCATTTTCTAAAAACCCTTGGTGCTGTAGTTACCCCGAAGGGAAGAACTTTGAATTGATAGTGGCGACCCTCAATTGAACCTGAGGAATTTCCTATGAGCTGGATGTATAGGTATGTGAAAGTATGCATCCTTGAGGTCTAATGTAGCGAGGAAGTCGCCTTGCTGGAGTAGTGGGAGTACTTGTTGTAGAGTGATCATATGGAAATGCTCTGAAAGTATATATTGGTTCAGAGGTCTGAGGTCCAATATTGGTCTGAGGGACCCATCTTTTTGGGAATAAGGAAGTATAGAGAGTATATTCCTGTGCCCTAGTGTTGAAAAGGGACTGGCTCTAAGACTCCCTTTTCTAGCATGGATAGCACCTCTTGTAACAGCGTGATGTGTTCTTTGGACATTGGACGTTGTTTGGGTGGTATGTTGGGTGGAGTGGAAGTGAGTTCCATGCAGTAACCATACTGGATAATTTGTCTCACCCACCTGTGGTAATGGCATTCCAGACTGGTAGGAATTGTGTTATTCTGCCTCCGACTGGTGTTAAGTGGTCTGGAGGGAGTGTGAACAAATCACTGTTTGGTGGAGGTGAAGGCTCTGGTGTTATTACCACAACGTCCTCTGCCTTTGTTATTATTCCCTCTATAACCTCCTCTGTTGGAGCCTTTATTAAAAGGTGCCTTGGGTATTAGTTTTAAATGATGAAGAGGTTTGTGATGTGTTGCCTCTGCCTGAGCCTCGAAAGGAGGAGCCTTGAAAGGAGACCCTAGAATGTTGAAATTGAAGTGCACCCATGAATTTTGCGGTGTCAGTATCTTTTTTCATCTTTTCTAAGATGGTATCAACTGCTGGGCCAAACAAGAAATCCTGATTAATGGGTTGATTAAGTATGGTAGACTGTACGTCAGTGCGGCGTTTGACACTGTAGCACACTCCATTTTGCTACAGTGTCTAAACAAAGCAGGTGTCACTAAATCCGCGCTGGGCTGGCTGAAAGTGTTTCTTACAGACCGTAGCTTTCAGGTCCAGCGGGGCTCTTTTACATCGTCGGCGATAGCCTTAGAACAAGAGGTGCCTCAGGGCTCGGCCCAGAGCCCCACTTTGTTCAACTTATATATGGCCCCCCTAGCAGATGTGGTGCAAACGTACGGTGTAGACATAGTCTCATACGCTGACGACACCCAACTGCTGATCTCCTTGTCCCAAGCACCAACTATTGCGGCAGCTAACTTCAAGGCTTGCATGCAGGACCTAGAAGGATGGATGAATTCTCACTGCTTGAAGCTTAACGGCTCCAAGACGGAGGTAATAGTAATTGGAGCGAACGACTCGAGCTGGACGGTTCACTGGTGGCCATACTGCCTAGGCCCAACCCACCCAAAAAATCTGGGAATATGGGTTGATCCTAAACTATCCTATGATGGACATATTCATAGACTAGTGGGAAAGTGCTTTGGAGTGCTAAAAACTCTCAATCGCACCCTAGATCTACTTCCGTTGGAGGCCAGACGCACCATGACTCAAGCTTTGGTAACCTCCCGTATGGATTACGGAAATGTTTTATTCCTAGGTACCACTGAAAAAAGCATGGGGCGCCTGCAAGTCCTCCAAAACACAGCAGCACGTTTGGTCCTGAAACTCCCGAAAAGAGCAGCTTCTAAACCCTCTCTTGCCGCTCTACACTGGCTGCCGGTAAAGAAGAGAGTCATGTTCAAAGCACTCCTAATATGCCACAGGATAATATGGCACAAAGCTCCACTATATCTCCAAGACCTTGTCCATATTTATGAGCCAAATAGAGCACTACGCTCAATGGGAACAGGCCTACTGAGGATCCCCCGTGTAAGAAAAGCTAAATTGGGAGGCCGCTCTTTCAGAGTGTTAGCAGCCAACAACTGGAACAGACTCCCGGTTGGCCTTAGGCTAGTAGAAACAGAGGCTAATTTCAGAAAACTCTTAAAAACACACCTCTACAATCTATAGAGTGGAGCCTACCGATTCACTGAACTTTCTCATCTCCATAGCGCGGAGACACCCCGAGATGGCGTCACCAGGCGCTCTATAAACCCCTTTATTATTATTATTATTATTACTTCATTTTTAAAACCCGAGATGCGTAGCCAGGCATGCCGGCATAGCAACACACTAGTGTTGACAGACCTAGCGGCTGTATCGGCTGCATCAAGGGCGCATTTTATAGATGCGTTAGTGATGAATTTCCCTTCTTGAATTAGGTCATTAGCTTTTGCCTTATAGGGTTCTGGTAGGTGTTGTAATAATCCCTCCAGCTCATCATAATGTGCTCTGTCATAGCGTGCTAGGAGAGCTTCGGTATTGGCAATTCTCCAGGTATTTGCTGCCTGAGAGGCCACTCTCTTTCCTAAGGCTTATAAGATTTTTGACTCCTTGTCAGGAAAAAGGGGGGGGGGGGGGGGGGGGGGGAGTGCATCACCTGTTTGAGAATTTGCCCTCTTTCTGGCATTAGAAACAACTAGAGAGTCTAGTGGTAACTGAGACTTGATATAAGAGGGGTCTGTAGGGGCTGGTTTATATTTCTTTTCAATTCTTGGATTGAGGACACGCACTCTGGCTGGGTCTTTAAATATGTCTGGTGCGTGCTTAAGTACTCCCTTTAGCATAGGGAGTGTACGTATATTTTTCTCTGATTTGGGAAGGTATTAAATAGGAAATCCTCCTCTACAGGGTCAGTGTGCATGCTTACACCATGATACTGAGCTGCTCTGTCAACAAGCTGGTTAAAAGCAACAGTGTCGTCAGTAGGGGATGGTTTTGTGGGATATGTGGAGGGATCTGGTATGGTTTGTGTATCATATGGGTCATGAGGGTCATTCTGATAGTCCCATGTGCGATCTTGGTTTCCCGGATCATCAGGGTCTATAAAATCCTGATGAGGGTCTTCACCCATGGCCTCTCCCTCATCATAATGTGGAGGTGTAGGAGAAAATGGAACATAAGGCATGTCAGGAGTGAAAGGAGGAGGTGTAAAAGGTCTAGAAGGGGATGTCCCAAAGTCCTTTTTCTTAGGAGGAACGGGAGAAGGAGCCTCAAGGTCCAGTCTTCTATTGTTCTTATTGTAAACTGTTATATGTCCTGTATCAGGTTATATATACAGTCTATTTTGGTCTGGGCTCAGTGGATCAGGATGAAAAAGTTTTTTCCACTGTCTGTGGCTTCAACGCCGATGTTTTCGGATCGGTCGCTTGCTTTCTTGTTTTTATTTTTGTCTTGCGCTTTCATCGGCTCAACGTCTTTTGTCGGCTTGACAGCTGTTTTCGGCTCGACTGCCTTGTTCGACTCGACAACCTTCTTATCTTCTACGGTCTTTTTCGGGTCGACAGCCTTTTTCGGCTCGATGTGTTTTTTCGGGTCGACTGCTTTCTTCGGTTCGACTGCCCTTTTCAGTTAGACGTCCTTTTTCGGGTCGAGGCAGTGTTCGGATCGACGACTTTGTTTGGGTCGATTCCTTTTTTGGGGTCAATGACCTTTTTTGGGTCGACGGTCTTTTTGGATCGACGCCCTTCTTCGGGTCGATAGTTTTCTTTGGATCGACGCCCTTTTTCTGGTTGACAGTCTTTTTCGGATCGACGACTTTTTTGGTTGCCCGGTGTTTTTCGGATTGACTACTTTTTTAGTGTCGGGGCCTGCTTTCGGCTGTGCGGCCGTCTTTGAGCCCTTTTTGGGAAGAGTCTTGCTCGGTCCCGGGGTATCGGAAGGCTTAATAATGGTCTTCGGAGCCGAGCCGTAACTTCTGAAGCAGTGTTTCGGTCGAGGCTAAGGCCTCTTGGCTATGCTTTGACCGGAGCTTTGTCTGGAGGTGGAGGCAGGGTAGGGGCTTTAGTACTCACCGTTTGTGATTGCGGGATTTACATCAGGCCAGTTTGAAGAAACCCTTTTTCTTGGAGGACTGTCTTCTGTAAAAATTGTTTTTAAAGAAAGGCGACTATACGTGGTGTGACTACCTTAAAAAGTATACAGAAGAAGGGTAGTACATTTTAACAAAGGGCAGTAATTCACACACGTAGATGAAATTTTGAAAATTAATAAAAAGCGCCTTAGAACCCTGGTTTTGTTGTATTGTTGTTCTGCACCAAGACACGTAGCCTGCCAAGGCAGTGTGTGTGTCAGGGCACAGGGCCTCTAAGGGTGGCACAATAAGTGCTGCAGCCCTTAGGGGCCTTCTCTGGTCACAGTGCCCTGGGTACCTAGGGTACCATTTACTGTTTACCATTTAGGGCTGACATGTGGCCAGAGATGCCAATTGGGTTTAGGCTTCAATGCAGTTTTAGGGAAGGAACAGAGGCCCTGGGAACCTGATTGGCAGGAGCCCAGGGCACACTCAGTCAAAGCACATCAGCAATTCCGCAAAAAGTGGGGGCATACCATGCAAGAAAGAGGGCACTTTCTCAAAAATACTCCGGCCTGCGCTCCCAATATACCAATTCTGAGGATAGCTTCTACAGGGACTCTTACGAAACAGACTCTGCCCGTGGTTACAATCCGGAGTATAGGAAACTGGTGAATTGTTTAAGGACGGGCGGGAGGTTATTGTCACACACAGATTTTGTAAATGAACAAGGCATCACAGGGTTACTCTTTATGGTACATGCCAACCTGGCCCATTATATTAAATGGTACTGGGTGCCCCAAGGGGCGGAACCAGCCACAAACAAATTTACACATTTATTATATCTTACAGGAACAGGAAGACATTTGACCCGATGGCTTTATCGTAGTACGCCACAAGTGGGAAGAAGACAAAAAGAGACCGCTCACAGATAAGGAACGGAAGGTAATACTGGAATAATCTAAATGAGTATCCTGCTACGCGTTTCAAGTTTATACAATGTATGTTAACACAATGTGCCTTTATAACGCCACACAAACTGCACTTAATCTCTCCCACCATTATAGCTGCCAGCCCCAGATGCAAGGAGCAAGATGCAGATTTAATACACATGCTCTGGTCTTGTAATGGCTTACTTAAGCATTGGGAAACGGTCACAGCAGCACTGAAGGAGGTAGTAGACTATATGGGATGGCATTTGGCTGAAACATGTATACTAGGCTGATATACAGGTCGGAAAGGGCGATAAACAGGCCAAATTTACAGACTAGGCACTCATTTTAGCGAAGAGATGTTTAACTAAGACCGAAAACAACAATGCCCCCCAAGATCCAAACATGGAAGGCAGAGGTTGAACTATGCAGGATGGCAGAGAGCTGAGCCTTTCGCAGGGAGGAGAGCAGAGGACTCATGGAAGAGATCCAACAAAATGCAATAGAATCTATTAGAATACTTTAAAGCAGTGGATACACTAAATACTCCATTGTAAGGACACTAGATAACCCAGTAACGCCTGAAGTTAGACAAGGGCACCACAGATGACACAATCCTTTCTGCCTGAATCTAATGTACTTTTTCTACAGATCACACCACAGACAGTCTGGCTGATAGTCCGAATCAGTCAACCGAAACACACGTATCCCCAATCACATATGCACATACGGCAAGCTTCACCACAATGGTCACCCAATATAGGTTGGTCCACTAACACTGAGATACTATGAGGTACTCATCAGCAAATGGAGAGGGGGATAATCAGTTCTTTGTTCTTCTTTTGTTTGCTTGTTCCTGTTGCATAAGGGACTTTGTTATCTAGTAATGTGATATACTGGAGTGGCCGATAAGACCATTGCCACTGCTCGAACTGAGAGAATACAATCCTATTCAATGTACACAGTAGATCGTAACAGGAATTCATCCTACAATAGCACTATACTGCTTTGTACAATGATTATTGATGACCTCGTATGTACAATTGCAAATAAATACTCACGTAATGACTACATAGATATAAGTAATAAAATATTTGTTTTTTTAAATTCCTACTGAAACAGATCCCTTTATTTGCTGCCACATGGGTGAAAAAACCTGTTAATTCCTCCTGAGTGGCCATATCGCCAGTATGTAATACATGATAGCTTGTCTTATCATCTAGTGCACGCAGTGAGTTTATCACTTCTGTATTTGGTTGGCAGAAAAAGGCAGACAATTGAACAGACTTGTTCACATGGAAGAGCGTCTTGACCTCAGGAACACAGTTAGGGATATTTGTCAAGACTACTCTATCCTTTGTATTTAAAGATAGGGTTCCCGAACAGTTAAGCCACGTAATTTCATAACCAAGTAATGAGGTTTAGTGCTTAACAATATTTCCAATTTTTTTCTGAAGAGAAAAGGAGCATCACCATAGCACTGCAACCAATATAATGGGTAATTAGCCTAAATTCTAGACATTCATCCCATCACCGTGCCAAATCCTGCATGTTTTCTTTGTACATTTTGCTAACATTTCTTTGGGGAAATTTGGCCATTATAATTCATCAATGTCAGTCAAAAGATGGGTACTTTTTAATGGTCGTTCCACACAGTGTATGTTATTAAGTACTTGCAGATACTTCAAGGCCTCAAAACACATTAAATGTAAAACACAGTAAACTGAAAAATAGCTATATAATCATAATGAATGTTTCAAATGCCACCCCCTCATGAAATACTTTTTAGGACGAGCCTAGCAGCGCGCATGCTATGCGAGGCATGTGCATCTCCACTAGAGGCAATGATTACACTCCTTGCTTCCCCCATTTGTGTGCTTTTTGAAATTCCCTTTCTTTCTAGGCTAATTTTCACACTTTTCCCGCCTTTCGGTAAGTGGTTCCCATCCCTGGCGATTGGCCCAGTTTTTATTATTGTTAGTCTATTTCGTTAGGTTTAATTGCACTTCTTTTTCTGTTTGCGTTGGTTCGTGTATTCTGCTTGTTAAATATTGCTGGTATCCTATGCTGCTTATGTTGGATCAGTATGCGCTGCTTCGGTTTTACAAGCACGGCCCCAGTAAACAGAATTTTCACAGTGAGCGGGGACAAACTACCTTTATTCAGTTACATGCATGTACAGAACAAAGGCCGCCACCTGCAATCCGATGCGATCCGCCCACCAAAAAAAACATTGGGAAGCGCCTTTATCCAGACCGCAGGCTTAGAAACTTCTCATAGCTGACCCCATTTCTAATTGGGGAGTGTCCCTTTGATAAAAAAAAGAAGAACGAAAAAAATATATAAGTGACAGAGGGCAGCCAACGGCAGTGCAGCAAGGTATGAAAGGGCATGGCCCCGGAGAAGCTACATATCTGGGAGCACGACCCCTCCCACCCCACTACTGCTGGCCGCCAACACCCAAATCTTAACTTGGCAGTCACCTAGCCGCAGCAACACACTAGCAGGGTAGCCCAGCATGTGCCTGATGCATCCTTTCCTGCATGGATCCGGTGGCAGCAGGGGTGTCCCACCTCATTGCCACAGTACAGGGCTGCCCAAGGTAAAACTCCACAACGTAGGCTTCTATAGACAAGCGCGCCAAAGCACCCCACGTAAATATTCATGTTATAGGTGTGGCATGTATAAACTGCACAAAAACATAGTTTCTTTGCATAATTTGGGAGGCCGCACAGCTTATTTGATCAGGACCGAGGGTCTTCAGAGACAAGGTGCTACAGTTCGCCGTCTTTCCTCACCTGCATGTCTTTAACTTGTTTGTCTTGTGTTTGTGAGATCATTGGCTACAGCAGCCATCTCAGCTGCCAATATTTTACTAGAATATATTCTGTCCACTAAGATCACGAAACCCTCTGTCACTCATGCCTTGCTTATACAAACGGAACCTTTAATACAGCCATACCTCACTTACAACACCACGAGTTAAGAACGACATCTGTTGGTAAGGTTCAGAATGAACTCCTTTTATAGATTGGTTACATTTCCTACTAGAAATAACTGGGCAAAAGCACTTCCCGCTTGTCCCTGTGACGGCCTCTCGCTACAATCCACTCCTCACATCTTATTTTTTTGTACCTTTTATCATAACCTTAGAAAAAAATGGCTTATACCCATACTAAGGAGTACTGGTCTTTGTGAGAAGTTGGCCTGATATATAATGTTCACTATCCTAGTGAGCATTTTGTATCAGTCCAAACAACCCTTATGGTGATTGGTTGTAAGTCAACCTTATAGACCAGCTATCCTAGTAGCGTGGATACGAGCAGTCTTCGGGCTAAACTCTAGAGGGCGTGTTAAGCCAGCTGTTATACCATCACATATACCCCTTGAACACCAAGTGAAAGGACACCACACAAGTGTTATGAAAATAAACAGTGCATTTATTAGAATCACAACAGCCCTGTACTCTTTATGAGGACAGGGTACTAAGCACAAAACAAAACTCTTACGAAAATACTTGAGTTCGCACAATTTACACAAATGCCCGAGGGGCACGGGAAACCATATACTACAAAAGTGGAATGCGAAATTACTAGCAGGTAAGTACTGTACTAATAGGCTTTGGAATCGCTAGGACTTGACTACTGAATCTTCAGATTACTAATAGGAGGCCTAGGGGACTCGGGTGCAGAGTGTGCACTCTCACGCGTGATGCGGGACAAAGTCTATGGTAGCTAGGTTTCACAGAGTTAGTGTTCTCGGGGGAACCCGACCTGGTAGGAGGAAAACGAAAGTGGATTCTGACCCTTGGATAGTGAGGCTATGCTGGGGCACCGAAATGCCGAAGTTTCCTAGCCCAGGGGCTGCAGCTGCATAGGTCTCAAAAGACGTCGGGAATCCTCGTAGACGGACCAGGAGCCTGAAGAAAGAAGTTGCTGGCAGGCGACCAGTGAAGAGAGTTAGAGTGATCCAAGCCTGTGGATCGTAGATGGAAGACACCTGAAAGCAGAGGGGACCAAGTTCGTGACCACTAGCCAGTAGTCAGGTGGCACCAGGAGGGCACCGGATGGTAGTCACCTCGACTAGGTGAGTGGGTGACGCTGTGCTCTGCAGATCTCACGGACCAGGAGGCGTTGTCGGCGACCAGGATGGAGGTGCGAGCTGTCCCACGATGGATGAAGCGGTCGACGTCGCTGGACCCAGGATTCGGGCAACAAGTCTTGGCTAATTCAAGCCCACGCGGTGGACTCAAAATGGCGTCTGGAGTGGACCAGGAGGGTCCGGGGTGCTCCTCTTTTGGAAGGGAGCAAGGGCCAGTCTGGAGCAACCAGACCAGCAGCAGTGATGTCGTTGGGCGTCGTTAAGAAGGCCACAAGCCAGCGGGCTAGTAGCCAAACAACGCGGTGAGCAGCAAAAAGCAGAAGGGCCCCACGCAGATCGTGGAGATGCTGGGAGGCTGAACTTCGGTGCTGGAGCTGCTCAGGGTCGGGGCTTCTCGGACCCTAAAGCACTCACCAGAGGATCCCTCGGCGGTCGTGCTGGAAAGAAGTCGTGCAGTCTTGAAGATGGCCGGTCCCTCGAGGTCTCGTCGCACCCACGGTTCTCAGCTTCGCTGTAGAGGTGGGTAGAGGTCAGAGGTGCCAGGGAAGCCGGTTCTCGTCGAGCTGGGCAGTCGGATTCCGGAGGAAGGACTTACAGCAGACCGCAGTGTTCTTAAGATGGTGCCTGCGGATGCAGGGTGACTACTCCTTGGTCACAAGGGAGAATCTTGAAGAAGAAATCTTGAAGTCCTTTCGTAGAAAGTCGTGTCTTGATTCCAAAGATGATCTAATTTGGAAGGGTCCCCGCTCTTGCCTTTATCCTAAAGAAAGGGGTGGGTACGCGACTAGGTCCTGCCCTAGGGGTGGGACCAGGAAGGGGGGTGGTTACACCCCTCTCCCATGCCGGACTTTCCCCAGGCCAGGGGCTGGTGTGCCCCTGGAACTGGTTCTAGCCGGCAGATGCGTAGTGAGCACCGGGGTGCCACTCAGCAGTCACCTTCCTGTAAAGCCCTGCCTACCCAGGATACACAAAACCCTGTCTGGGATGGTGCTAGCACCGCCCCTGACAGGAAACCCTTTGTCCAAGCTCTCCTCGCTGGAAGGACTCCCAGCAGCAGGAGGTCAGACTCGTGTCTGTGGTGGCAGCATCCATTTTGTGGAGCTGAGGCTTCGTTTAACTTATTTATTTATTTATTTTATAGCATTTATAAGGCGCACAGCTACCCACAAAGGGTTTCCCGGCGCCGAATTTAACAAAAACACAGGGCACAGCTAGAGAGTGAACAAATCTGAAGGCAGTTATTTGTAGAACAACCAGGTTTTTACGCTTTTCTTAAAGCTCCTGTAGTTTTCTTCTTTGCGTATTTGAATGGGCAGTGTGTTCCAACCGGGGTTCACAGTTACATACATGTCGTGTCCCCCTAGAAGGGTGGAATGCTAACCCCGTCGCCAGAATTGGCGAGGGGTTAGTATTCCAATTCGTATGACACCTTACTCGACATGTTTTGATAAAGCAATACCAAAGATAGCATTTAACCGCGAGGATTATAATGCACTTAAGAGTATATGGTATGCGTTATCATGGAACAGCTATTAGGACTTGGTTCCGCAAGCTGCAAACGGGCTCAGCTCATGCCAGAGCACCATTTCACACGATTCCAAGCACTCGGCCTTCAGGATTGTCAAGGCCTGCCATAGGAGTGACTGATAGGAATCTGTGTGTCCATTTTTAGGGTTAGATATAGGTATACTATATCTAAAGCAAAGGGTGATTACACCACCTTGCCCCAGCTGTCGTGCAGCCAGTTGTGTCAGATTTAGATGGACATCCAGGGGTGGCATAATACATGCTGCAGCCCCTGGTAGGCCCTGGGTACACCTATGCCCTGAGTTACAGGGTCTGATAAGGTGGCCCAGTACCAATTGGATAATGCACCTAAGGTACACATGTCAATTTAGTGAGAGAACAGCTAGGCTGTGGGTCTGATTGGCAGGCCCACAGCCAGGGAAAGTCGTAAACCAGTGAAACAAAAGCAAAAAAATCTGGGTGATCATAGGATTGCAGACCCTACTCTCCTACAGTCTTAAACAATATCGTCCAGCATTGCTTTTTTTACAATTGTTACAGGGTGAGCGGTTGGTTTTCCTAGTGGCGAACTTCCTTAAATTTGTTGTCCGCCATCGTTTGACCCTAGAGTGCTCACTGTAAAATATTGAAACCTGAATTTTAATGGTATAACAAGTAATCCTTAGACATTTGTGAAAATTCAACTTGCAGGTTGCCAATCGAATAACATTTTATCTTGTAAATATTATACTTTTTAACTGTATTATAAATGGCTATACGATTGTATTTATTTATGAATATATGTATGTTTTGTAATGTATGCTTTTATGATTTGCAACCAAAATCGAAATAAAGCAATATTGAATTGAAAATTGAATACTAGAATATATTCTGTCCACTGACGGTTTTCTGTTTCATATGTTGGATGTGTTTGTTGCTCATTTTTGTTACGTCATCACTTAAAAAGACAAAGATCCAAAAACGCACTCCAAAGACAAGCAGGCTGGATTTCAGATTTTAAAACAGAAAAGTAACATAGGTGAGTCCAAATGCATTCTAGTCCCGTAAAGTTTTCTTTTTATGATTCAGCGTGAAAAGCAGACAGACACCCTCATGACACCTGCTTTGAGTTGTGCAGCGGGAGTAATTCACCATTGTGGCTGCTTAGTTAAAATGACCCTCTTTCTCATAGCCCCCTCTTTTCCAGGTCTACAGTGGTCTACAGTGCAGGCATGCCTGGAGCTGGCATCAAAGTTGCCCTTGCCCTATAGTCATCGAGAATTAAATGTAGAGTTAACCAAATAAATTATGGGGATCACACATGTTGCCACTGTCAATCAGAGGTTTCTGGGATTCAAAACACCTCACAAGTATAGTAAGAGGCCACTAAAGCAGCATTTTGTCACCATGTACAGCCAGGCTTGGAGTAAGTTGAAACCCAGAAACCTATTCCACTTTTCACCTCCTGTCTGGTTATACCCTGTCTGCCCCCCCTCCCCCAACCTTTGTTATGTGAATAGTGGTTACTACAATTTGTAAGGTTCCCTAGCGCTCTCGGAATCTGAGCTCCCCTATCGGCTCTGGTTAATAGTACACAAAGCCAAAGTGGTCTGCTGATATTGGTATTTGGTTACATTTCAGGCTTAGAGATTTGTCACTGTGGATGGTGGTAGGTGAAGTGAGCTTAGGCTGGAGTCTGGCCAGTGATTGACCACATTCTGACAGGGTCAGTGTAACGTATTAGGTGTACAGACGCATATATTGAATGGCCCCTACGGCAGCGATATCCTCCAAAGACAGTTACTTTATATTGGCTTGGAACTAAATGTGCAGCACCAGTGTGTCTACTAGGAATTAAAACATTAGGTCAGGGTCTCTGACCTGATGTTATCCTCCTCTTCAAATCATCTGCTCAATGTCTGCCAGTGCCACCCTACAACTCGAAATGCCTGTGCTATTCTCGGCTTATCAATGGAAACAGTCCAGAATTCTAACACCGACTGCAGCACTGACCTTTGTGCTCAAGTAGCCTCTTTCCACCCGCACCCCTTCGGGTGCATTAAACCTGCTTAGTGAACGTCAGGGCTCAGCAAGTTATTCAAATCATTATACAAAAAAGATGCAAGAGCGCTAGAACACCACCACTAGCCGCAAGCAGGTATTATTTTACGGACTGCGGATACTCTCTGAAGCCTCACCTACTGTTGCCTGGGTATGGTAACCATTTAAAAGCATTAATGCATTTTTTGTAATTATACAATGTACATTTTTTAAACAATGTTACCCAAACTCAGTGTTTATTATGCATGGAAACAGCTTTAATCAAATAAAGCATACCATTTTTTCACATGAACCTTTCATTTTGTGGCAAAGATGCACAAGTTACTACTTGTGTAACGATATATCTGTAAGAGACATTAGTTCGTGATAGATTCCTTACCTTAGAATATCCCCAGGCGTCAGACTGGATCCGGAAATTTTTGCGTAGCAATACCCCTGCGCGTCGGTAGGCGTCGTCTGCGGCTCCGCGTCCGTCGTCGGCGTCGTTAGCTCTGGAATGACATCCTCGGAGTACTTAAACGTCGCCCATTCGCGCTGACGTCAGTTCTGATACACAGCTTTTCAGTGCCAGATACGCAGAGCCATGATAGAACCAACACTGGTGCCATGAAACTAGGGCCCTGAAAGGGGATGACCTTAACCCTAGATATCGGTTCGCAGAACGGGGAGGATGGGTGGGTCGGTAAGGAATCTATCACTAACTAATGTCTCTTACAGATATATCGTTACACAAGTAGTAACTTGTGCATCTGAAAGACACGTTAGTGATAGATTCCTTACCTTAGAATAGATACCCCAGCAATACCAACCCCGGTGGTGGGTCTGCGAACCAATAATCACACCAGAAAGTCCTGGAGGACGGAACGGCCAAAGAAGCCATCCCTCCGGACTTGACTGTCCAGGCAGTAGTGTCTTGCGAACGTGTGCAGCGAGGCCCACGTAGCTGCCTGGCAAATGTCCTATAAGGGGACTCCTCGGCCCAAGGCAGTTGTTGTTGCCGTGGCTCGAGTGGAATGAGCCCGCAATCCAGCAGGGGGCTCCTTTTTGGCCATGGAGTAACATGCCTGAATACACAAGATGATCCACAGCGAAATGGTCCTCTTGTGTACCGCCTTTCCCTTCTTCGCGCCCACGTAACCAACAAAGTGTTGGTCAGCCACCCGGAACTGGCGTGTGCTATCTAGGTAATAAGAGAGCGCACGTTTTGGGTCCAGACGGTGGAGCCTCTCTTCCTCATTCGAGGAATGCGGAGGCGGAAAGAAGGTGGGCAAGGTAATGGACTGCCCGATGTGGAAGGCCGTGACAACCTTGGGCAGACAGGAAGGTCTTGTCCGCAACAAAACCTTGTCCGGATGAAAAGAGGAAAGGTGGAGTAGAAGAAAGAGCCTGGAGCTCACTCACTCTCCTGGCAGAGGTGATGGCAACCAGGAAAGAAGTCTTCAGGGTAAGAAGACGGAGAGGACAGTTATGGAGCGGCTCAAAGGGAGCACACATTAGATAAGTGAGTACAAGATTCAAGTCCCACTGGGGCATCACAAAGGGAACAGGAGGGAACATGTGTGTGATGCCCTTTAGAAATCTATTTACAATGGGGGACTTGAATAAGGAAGGCTGATCAGGTAGCCGTAAGAAGGCAGAAAGAACAGAAAGGTACCCCTTAAGAGTGCCTAGAGCAGAGCCCTGCTGGGCAAGGGAAAGAAGGAAGAGTAGAACTTCAGAAAGGGGTGCAGAGAGAGGGTCCACAGCCTTTGCTGTGCACCATGCCACAAATCTGTTCTACCTGCAGGCGTATACCGACTTTGTGGAGGGACGCTTGGCTGCCAGAATGAGATCACAGACTTCAGGAGGCAAGTCAAATGGCCTCAACTGCCGCCACTCAATCTGCAAGCTTGTAGGTGGAGACTGGACAGATTCGGGTGCAGGACCGTCCCCTGCTGCTGCGACAGAAGGTCCTCCCGAAGAGGCAGACGAATCGGGGGATCGACTGACATGCTGAGTAGCTCGGGATACCAGTATCTTCGTGCCCAGTCCGGAGCCACAAGGATCACCTGGGCCCGGTCGCGCCTGATCTTCTTCACCACTCTGGACAGAAGTGGTATAGGCGGAAAGGCGTACAATAGACCGCAACTCCAATCGCGGCGAAAAGCGTCTCCGAGCGAGTGCCGCCTTGGAAATTCCAACGCGCAGAACTGATGACATTGCGCGTTCTCTTCTGTGGCGAATAGATCTAATCAAGGCTCTCCCCATTGCTGAAAGAGGCCTTGCGCCACGTCCGAGTTTAGATGCCACTCGTGATCCATCCTGCACCGACGGCTGAGTTCGTCCGCCCTGGCATTCAGAGAGCCTGCCAGGTGTTGAACCACCAGGGTCACGCCCTGATGTTCCAGCCACTGCCAGAGGCGCAGAGCCTCCTGGCATAGGGTCCACGACCCTACCCGCCTTGTTTGTTGCAATACCATATGGCGGTGGTGTTGTCCGTGAACACCTGCACGACACTCCCCCGGACAGAGGGGAGGAATGCCTTCAGTGCTAGACGAATCGCCCGCAGCTCCAAAAGGTTGATATGGAGCCGGGACTCCGCTGGAGACCAGAGGCCTCTGATCTCCGCCTCTCCCATGTGGCCTCCCCAGCCCTGGAGGGACACGTCCGTCACAACCACGTGCTCCGGGTGGGGTAGGGAGAGGGATCTGCCACTGACCCAGTCGCGGTCCGTGAGCCACCACTGCAGTTGTCTCGCAGTGCCCTCCGAGATCAAGACATGATCGGACAGGTTGCCTTGATGCTGGGCCCACTGAAACTTCAGGTCCCACTGCAGAGCCCGCATCCGCCACCTGGCGTGATGCACCAGAAGGATGCAGGAGGCCATCAGCCCCAGAAGCCGCAGCGTCAACCTGATTGAGACTCGTGATAACGGATGGAAGATGGGAATCAGAGCCTGTATATCCTGAACCCGCTGTTCGGGAGGGTAAACCCGAAACTGCGCCGAGTCGAGAACCGCTCCAATGAAGAGGAGCTTCTGAGAGGGACACAGGTGTGACTTCAGCACATTGATGGAGAACCCCAGCAAATGCAGGAGGTCAGCCGTAGTCTGGAGGTGGCTGACGACTGTCTGGGGCGAGCCCGCCTGCAACAACCAGTCGTCTAGGTAGGGGAAGACTGACACCCCTAACCTGCGCAGATGAGCTGCGACCACCGCCATCACCTTCGTGAACACCCGTGGGGCGCTTGTAAGGCTGAAGGGGAGCACGGTAAGCTGAAAGTGCTCTTGGCCTTCTGTGAACCGCAGGTAACGCCGGTGGCCCGGCAGGACGGGGATGTGGAAATAAGCGTCCTGCAAGTCCAACGCTACCAGCCAGTCGTCCGGGTCCAGGGCAGCTAGGACCTGAGCCAAAGTCAGCATCTTGAACTTCTCCTTCCGGAGGAAGCCGTTGACGTTCCGCAGGTCCAAGATAGGGCGTAGGCCCCCTTTGCCCTTCTTGGGCACCAGAAAGTAGTGGGAGTAACATCCACACCCTACTTCTGGCCCAGGAACGCGCTCGATGGCCCCCTTGGCCAAGAGGGCCATGACTTTCTCTTGCAGAAGTTGCAAGTGATCCCCCGACACGCGGTGGCATTGCGGTGGCATGGATGGAGGCGTCGCCTCGAAGGGGAGGGAGTAGCCCCTTCGGATGATCTGCAGCACCCACCTGTCTGACGTGATAGTGCACCAGTGGGAGAGGTGATGGCGAACCCTGCCTCCCACAGGCGTCACATGGGCCTGAAAACTCGGAAGGTTTTGAGGCGGGTGCTGTGGACTAGAGGTTTCCACGGCCGCCACCGCGCTGTTGAACATTTTGTGGCGCGTGGCAGGCAGCACGTGTGGGGACGCCCATTTCGTGGCCGCGAAAGGCACCCGTTTGCTGGCATGGGGCCGAGAGGTTTAAAGACTTGGCCGTAGCCCTGGAGTCCTTAAAACGGTCCAGCGCATGGTCTGCCTTGTCGCCGAAGAGGCGACGGCCATCAGACGGCATGTCCAG
This sequence comes from Lissotriton vulgaris, assembly GCF_964263255.1. Taxonomy (NCBI): domain Eukaryota; kingdom Metazoa; phylum Chordata; class Amphibia; order Caudata; family Salamandridae; genus Lissotriton; species Lissotriton vulgaris. The sequence goes on from NC_141687.1 coordinate 282,257,938, forward strand.
AAGTGTGGCCTGGACATCGGCCGAGAAGTTGGCGGACCTTAACCAGGCGTGGCGTCGAACCACCACCGTCGTTGCCATTGCCCTGCCCAGTGAGTCCGTTGTATCCAGCCCACACCGGATGGAATAACGTGCTGTATCTCGGCCCTCCGAAAGGGTTTGGGCGAGTTTAGCCCGGACCTCCTCCGGACATTGTGGCAGTACGTCCGCAACCGCGTCCCACAGAGTGTGGGTGTAGCGGCCCAAGAGACAGGCGGTATTGACAGACCGCAGCCCTAAGCTTACAGACGAGAACAACTTCTTCCCGAACTGTTCGTATCTCTTGGATTCCCGGTCGGGCAGGGCTGACGGGAATGCGGTCTGGGAATTGGAGGCCTGGATGACCAGGCTCTCGGGGGTGGGATGGGTGGACAAAAAGCATGGGTCGCCCGGGGCGGGGCGGTAGCGTCTGGCCACGTTCCTATCCACAGGCGGGCCTGTGGCGGGCATGGACCAAGTGCCCACAAGAACGTCACACAAAGCCTCATTGAACGGCAGCAGAGGCTCGCCGGAGCTTGACTGCTGTTTGAGGACCTCAGTGAGGAGGTTAGTCCTCACGGCCGCGACGGGGAGCTCAAGGTGTAAGGCCTTCGCTGCCTTCGTCAACACTACACTATATGTAGACCCCTCCTCCGAAGCCACAGTCGGAGGGGAGACAAATCCAGCGTCTGGCGATGTGTCAATACCACTGGCCTCCCCAAGCTCATATGTCCAGTCCTGTTGAGACTGGCACTCCAGTGCCAGAGGGTCCTCAGACCCCTCCCAATCCTCCTCATCAACCGTTTTCTGTAAAACAGAATTAGTAGACGGGGCCTCCTCATGGAAATAAAAATCTCCAAAGGCCGTCGGAAGCGGCGCGCAGCGGCGCCAGAGTCGAACCGTAGGGAACATGGGGGACGGCGTCCACAGTGGGCGCCGGGGGCGACACCCGTGGGGCCGGCGCCGTTGAGGTCGACCGGCAATGACCTGGATCCGGAAGCGGATCCAGTGAGGTCCTGCGGCGCCGGGACTGAAGTCGCCGGCGGCGTCGAAGCACCCGACGGCGTCGGGGCCGAAGCACCCGACCCGCTAGGGCCTCCAGTCGGGACCGCTTGGCCCGAAGGCGCCATGGAACCTGACTGAGGAGGGAGGGACCTCATGGCCATGAGGTACTGCTCGATCTCCTCCGGCGTCGCGCCGTGCCCAGGGACCCGAAGGTGTGGGGCAGGCGGCGACGCATGCGACTCCTGCGGAGCCGCGTGGGCGGTGTCGCCCGAGCCCCCGGCCGCATCGTGCGAGCGTCGGGGTGGGTCGGATGAACGATGACGTCTCTCCGACCGACCGGTGTCTACTGCCGGAGCTGCGATGACTCCGACCCCGCGACCTGTCCCTCGACCTCCCGTGGGACCGGGACCTGGAGTGCAGCGGGGCCGACTGCTGGAGCTTGAGCCGCTTGCGGGACCGCTCCCACCTAGCCTTCGACGTCAGGGTCCGGCAGTCGGAGCAGGTGCGGTCGTCGTCATCGAGGCCTAAGCACTTTAGGCACCGGCGATGGGGGTCCGTGACCGACATAAGTCGGTCGCACTTCGAGCAGGGTTTGAACCCGGGCATCCCTACCAGCACCGACAGAGTCGAAGACTCAAAGAAAGAGAATGATCAAAAGTTCAGTCAAAAAATGACTAGGGGTAGAGCTTCTCCGGATCTGCGCTAGCTGGTGCGGAAAAAAGAAGAACTGACATCAGCGCGCATGGGCGGCGTCCAAGTACTCTGACGACGTCATTCCGGCGCTAACGACGCCGACGACTGACGCGAAGCCGCAGACGACGCCTACCGACGCGCAGGGGTATTGCTACGCAAACATTTCCGGATCCAGTCTGACGCCTGGGGATATTCTAAGGTAAGGAATCTAATGCGCCGCCATCTATTCAAAGTGCCGAAAATGGCTTTTTAAGATACTTGTTTTAGCTTCCTCATGGTACGTCAGTATTTAACTGCCATGCAGAATTAGGTATGGAACATATTTCTAACCTAATAAAACTACAACCTATCCTACTCTGGCATAGAGTATGGACTGAAGAAGCCTTGGGTCTTAGCCGGGAAATTATATAGGATGCTATGGCCCTCGATAATGCAAAACATATCCCATGGCTAGCATATGTAAAGAAGACCCATACTGATTTTCAAAGACCAGAATTGTACAATAACCCTGAATCAAACAGTGGGCTACCCAGAAAAGAAGTAAAAGGAATATGTATGAAAACTTTGAAATGCTAAGATGTGCAGGTGAATGTACAAAAGTTACCGTAATCCAACACCAAATGACTCTGACCTGCCAGTTGATCCAACCTTATCTATCTATTTGCACTGTTGGTTTTGATCGTTTTATACTGACTAGGTTTAGATTCGAATTATTCCATCGCCTGGTAACCTTTCCATTAAAAAATGACTGGTCGAGAAATCTGGAACTTGGCGCATGTGATAATTTGTCTTTACAATCCACATTCCACTTGATTTTATTTTGTAAATACTATGATATTGAACGCAGAAGATGGATCAAACAATATTTGAGACAGGAACGCTGGTCTACATTGTCGCTAATAACCCTAAGTTTACAACAATTAGAAAATGAGAAATGTAGTTTGGTTATGACTGGTTTTTTAAAGAGTATCTTGAGGAAGCGGAAACTATTGATAACTGATTAATGAATTTGATTGATATAACTTAACATGTAAATGCTTTACTCTGATAATGTACCAATGTAATACTTTTTTAATGGTTTTTACGGTTGAGTACTATTTATCTATTATGAAACGATGTATATATATCTATGTAGCTTTTATGATATTTTTTGTTAAAATCGAATAAAGCATTTTTCTGGTCTGGTGTCCTGCAAGTCCAACGCTACCATCCAGTCTCCAGGGTCGAGGGCAGCAAAGACCCGAGCCAGAGTCAGCATCTTGAACTTCTCCTTCTGGAGGAAGCGATTGACGTCCTGTCCCGGGAACAGTCCCTGAACCTCGAGCGGTGGTGGGACGATGCCGGGCCTCCATCAGTTTCAGGGGCAGCTCCCTCAAGGAATTAGGGGCCATGGCTCCACAATCCTGGCAAGCCTGGGAATCGTGATCATTCTCCAGGCAGTAGAGGCAAACATCGTGAGGGTCCGCCACCAACCTATTTTGACGGTAGGCCCCCGCAGGACTTAAATCCAGGCATCCCTACTTGCACCAGAGAAAACCAACACGAGACAAAAGTCTCAAAAAGATAGTCAAAAAGTGACTAAGGTACGTGCTCTATCCGGATCTGCGCTTGCTGGCGCGGAAAAAGAAATAACTGACGTCAGCGCGCAGGGGTGGCGCCTAAGTAGTCTCTGTGACGTAATCTCGGCGCATACACACCAGCGATCTATCACTAACGTGTCTCTTTCAGATCTCAGCTTACCTCCTTCTGACAACCCTGCCCAGCACCACCCTGTCAGGCTAAGAGATTACATAACATCACAGCTATTGTGTTTTTACAAATATCTGTGGTTAAAGAGCTGGTGTGCGAGCTGGGAAGTTAATGGGTAGAAATCACACACTGACATATCTCCTCCAAATTATACAAACTGCATAGGTGCAGGTATTACTGAAAAACGTTCTAAAACTTGCCTTAGCATTGTGCTTCGCATTTTTTATTTCAGGCGAGGCGCCAAAAGTAAGGTACTCTGGAGAAGACTTGTCTACTAACACACATGCAAGCGAGAAGCATGGTGCAGGCTATATAAACACTGTACCAGTGCTCTCCTTGAGGGTAACTTTGAATACAGTGCATGGGCTCCTAATAAAAATTGCACATAAAATTATCACATTTTTCTAGTGTGAAAGGTTGGGACACACTGAATAAGCTTAGAAGTTATGACATGTGGTGCAAGCACCAGCATCTTTTCTGTTGTACGTTACTTAAAGGTCCATGCCAGAGGAGTGCTGGTCTCCTTGCTAGTTGCTGCTTGGTATTGGATGCCTTGCCACTTTCCTCCCCCGAGGAGGCCTGGAATGGAACTGGGAGGAATTGGATACTGGGCCACATCTAAGAGCTTTGAGGAGAGGTGAGGCCAAGGCTGCCTGGGTTGTGGTCTTAGGACAGAGAGGTTGTGCGTCTGCTGGTTTTACATTGATTTGTCTACTTAGGAACCTTCAAGATGGGACACATTCTTTAAAATGCAGCGCTTTTGCAGTGTCTTACACACTTTTTTCCTGCACAAAACCTATTCACTCTTTCTTTCACTCCCAGTGTCTAGTAATTGTGTAGCTCTTCAATACCTGGCAGCACAGCACCCAGGATAACTTATAATGTCCAAAAGGCGAGACTTATTGGCTATGCCAGTGCTTGTTTATTGCACTAATTATGGGATTTGACAAAACACAGGACCAGCCAATTTTATAAATGAGGGGACTTGTTTGGAATTAATCCACCCTTATTACAGATATTAATATATTTATAGCAGGACACTAGCACTGAAATACATTGTTGATCTGTCCCATGAAATACAAATTGTTCAGGCATTTTACCAATTTCCCTACTCAGAATGTGTCACAGTGTACCCGTTTCATTATCTGAAACCTGTGCTTTTGCCATTACAAAACATTTAGATGTATAATGGGGTAGGGCACCTGGAATTTTTTTGTTACAGGCAATGGAACTAGTAATATTTGAAATATTTTAGTTGAATCATTTTATGGTTTAAATCTTTTATTGAGTTTTCACAAAAGACATAGCAACCAGACCCAATCGTGTCAAACATATACAGAGTGGTAAGCTTCCAGGTTAGATGAATAAGCATGTCCATCAGTTTGAAAAAGCCTTTCTGTGCTGTGGGCCGTTAGGAACCTCCCGAACCAACCCAACAGAACCCTCCCCCCTCCCGAAACAACCCAACAAACCCCCCCCCCCCGCCCGCCCCCTTTGTCCACAAAACAAACAACAAAAGAAAAAAAAGAAGGGGAAGAAAGGGCTGATAAAAGGGAAGAAGTGAGTCAGTGAGCGAGAGTAGGATCTGCACGTGGCTTCTGTGTACGCTTGGATGCCTGTCTCTCTGCGATAGGGGTGTCCGCCAATCTGAGAAGGCGGAGGTATCGGGGGCAACTCATCTCTCTGAGATTAGTTTCTTTTCTGAGGTACGGGTGACTAGCCACTTCTCGTAGGGGGTTAGAAGTCGTTTTGCTCCGAGGCGAACCTCCGGATGAAGTGCCCAGTGACGCACCTGCAGGTAGGAAAGCCGCTGTCTTCCGGGATGCCATAATTCTCCTTCAGTTGTGGGAAGGAGGGAATACCTTCCAGATTAAAAAGGTGCCCCAGTGCCCTGCAGGGGGATTGCTTCCAGGCTGCAAAAGCCTTGTGGTCAAGTCCTGGAGTAAAGTCGGGGTTTGCAAAAAGCGGTGTCAGTGGGGAAGGGAATGAGGTCGGCTCGTGTTTGGTCGCGGCCCGATCCCATATTTCCATAACTGTGCCCGTGATCTGGGACGCGTAGAGGTTGCGTGGCCTGTGGTGCTTAGGGAGAAAGGGAATCCCCTGGAGGGGTCTGCCTGCTACCGCCTGGTCTTGGAAGAGCCAAACCTTTCCAGACTCCAGTTGATACCATTCCACCAGGTATCGGAGTTGCACTGCGTTAAAGTAGAGTTGGATGTCCGGAACGCCCATGATCGGGTGGGAGGATTGCTAGGTCATGTTTAAAGCGGGGATGTCGTCCCTGCCAGATAAAGCGTGCGAGGTCAGATTGCGTTTGTTGGATCCAGCCTATCGGAGGCCGTAGGGGCAGAGTCTGGAACAGATAAAGTATCTGCGGCAACAGGGTCATTTTTGTGGCGGCCATTCTCCCTAGCCATGAGAGGGAGTGGCACTTCCAGCACCGGAGTTCCTTGCAGAGCTGCGAGCTAAGTCTGGTGTAGTTCGCCTCAACAGTCGCTGGAATGGTGGGGCCCAGAAGGATGCCGAGATATGAGACTGTGGAGCAGGACCATTGCACATCATGCTCTTCTTGGACCTCTGCCCACGTCTCCGGTGCCAGGGAAACGTTAAGGGCAGTTGATTTATCAGAGTTGATTTTGAATCCGGAGGCAAGGCCAAAGTCGTGGAGTTCAATAAAAAGCGCACAGAGGGATTGGACCGGCTCGGTGAGGAAGAGTAGAATATCGTCTGCGAATAGGCTGATTTTGTGAACGTCGCTGCCGAAGGGAATGCCTTTGATGAGGGCATGTTGCCGGATCCGCTGCGCCAACGTTTCCATGTAGAGGGCGAATAAGATAGTTGAGAGGGGGCAGCCCTGTCGGGTCCCCCTGCCAATCGGGAAGCGGGAAGAAGTGTGACCGTTGACCCGGACAGATGCAGTGGGTCGCCTGTAGCAGTTGAGGATGCGAGAGCACAGGACGTCCCCTAGGCCGAAGTGACGTAGCACCAGTTCCAGATAAGGCCAGTGCACCCTATCAAACGCTTTTTCGGCGTCGATAGTGAGGAGCATACAGTCTGGCCGTGTGCGTGAGCCAGCTTCAATGAGGTGGAGGACCCTCCTCGTGTTGTCGCTGGTCTGCCGTTGCGGTATAAAGCCTGCTTGGTCAGGTTCGACCAGTTGTGGCATGTAAGGTGCAAGCCGGCTTGCTAGAATCCCGGTATACAACTTGAAGTCCACATTCAGTAACGAGATTGGCTGGTAGGAACCGCAGCCAGTTTTGTCCCTGCCTGGCTTCGGTATCACCGAGATTGCAGCTTACAACAGGTCTGCAGGGATTGCTCCTGACTGCGAGAAGGAATTAAAAAGATCACGCAGAAGTGGTGCTACCTGGTGGCAGAATGTCTTGTAAAAGGACACGGGGTGCCAATCAGGGCCCGCGGACTTCCCAAGCTTCAATTGGAAGATTGCCGACACTACCTCCCCCAGGCCTATGGGTCGGTCTAGGAACTCCGTCTGGGCTGGGGTCAGGGAGGAGAGGCGTGCCCCGTGGAGATATGACTGACTACGATCGATGGGGTGTGGAGAAGGTTCTACCTAAGACGCCAGTGTCGCTGTGGGGGTGGTGTGTCTGGGAAAAGGAACGAGGCAACCACTGGTTAGTGGTCAGATAGCGAGGCAGGCAAGATTTCCACTTCCCACGCTCGTGGTATCATCTCAGAGGTGCATAGGAAGTAATCTAGTCTGGCGTAAGACTTGTGGGCCCCAGAATGGTATGTGTACGCGGTGCTACGTGGGTGGAAGTGTCGCCATAGATCAGTGAGGCCCAGATCTCGAAGGTGTGCGTGCCCAGATTGGGAAAGGGACCCCACTTGGCGCGACCTTTGTCAGGAGCGGTCAGCTATGTTATGAAAGACGAGATTAAGGTCGCCCCCAATCAGCAGGTGTCGTTCAGTGTTGGCAGTGGCGGCCACCAGTGCAGTCTGGAGGAAGGTTTCCTGCCCCTCATTGGCGCATATATCGAGCCCACCAGTAGTGTTAGACCTGCTATCAGAATACGGCATACCAAAAGCCGCCCCTTTATCTCCGCCTCCCCCTGCAGAACCCTACCCTTGAAAGTTCTAGATAGTAGTATTGCCACCCCAGCCACCTTTTTAGAGGAAGAGGAGAAGAGTTGCGTGGGAAAGGCCCTTGTCCTAAGGTGGTGCTGATCTTTGGGCAACAAATGAGTCTCCTGGAGAAGGCAGATGTCAGCCGAGGAGAGCTCCAGAAGGGAGAGGACTTCCCGGCGCTTAATCGGGTTGTTAAGCCCCTGCACGTTGAGGGAAAGGACTTTAAAGCTGTGTAGTGTCATAGCCGTGTATAGTGGGCACCGGGCTTCCGTGTAGTGCCTCAAACAAAGCAAAAGGGAAAAAGTGAACAAAGGGGAGCCCCCCCTCCCAGGAAACCACCTCCCCAACCGACCCTGCCCCTCAACATCCCCCACCCTTCCTACTCCCCTCCACCCCCCGCCCCAACTCCCCGACCCCCACCGCCCCGTGTGATGCCCCAACAATTGAACAAAGTCCCAGTCCTGCTTCTCTGCTGTGTAGGTCTGTGGTGTGTTACCTGTGTGGACGTCCAGCCACATCGCCTCCCGCGCAAGTTGACGAGTGCTGAAGATCTCTCCCCCCGGAGGCAAATCAGTCCATTGGAGCACCTCCTGGATGGCATTATCCATTTCAGTCTTGATGGTCTGTGCATCAGGACGGGAACCTGCCCTCACGGGCTGTCTAACAATCTGCTGCCACCCATCTCGGGACGGTCGCATAAGAGGCTTCGACGATGTGCTTTCTTCAGGCTGAGTTATGCCTAGCAGAAAGCATGTTTCTTGAAGGGAGCGTAGCTGATGCAGGGCGCCGTTCCATCGGAAGATCAGGCGGAAGGGGTGGCCCCAAGCGTATGGAATCTCTTTGCTTCGCAGAAAGTCAGTCGCCAGCTTGAAGGCTTTTCTTTTCTGAAGCGCGATTGTTGACAAATCTTGGTATAGGGCCACCGGATGATCTCGGAAGTGCAGGTGCTGCAGTCGTGCTTCCCTGAGGATATGTTCCTTGAGGGGGTAGTCCGGTAGGAATGCTAGGATGTCTGGGGGTGGTGCCGCTGTCTGCCGTTGCAAGCCAACTCTGTGAGCCCTGTCAATTCTAATTGAAAAGTCTGCAGGCTCACCTAAGATACTCCGGAAGAGATCCTGTAGGTACCCCGTGATGTCCTCGCCTTCTTCTTTGGATGGGACGCCTCGGACCCGAATGTTATTCCGCCGGGACCTGTTTTCCAAGTCCTCGGCATGGGCTTGGAGGTCAACCTGCTGCTCCTTCAATAGCACCACCTCTTGTTGAACTGTTACATCTCTTCGTCCTGGGCGCTTCCAGATTCTTCTATGGCGGCCACGCATTCACCGAGGCCATCAACGTCCCTTCTGATCTCCCGGACCTCCCCAGCAACCTCGTGTTTCAATGCATGAAAGTCCTCACGAAGCGAATTGAAGAGGGACTCCAGGAAGGATTTGGTAATAGGCACGTCTCCGTCAGGGCCCTCCTGGTGGGGCTTGGACGTGCGTGGCGACGACTGTCCTTTATCCCCTTTGGGTTGAACCTTGCTCAGCATTTCGGGGAGGGTGCGGTCCCTCTTCTTCCCCCGTTGGCCCGCCATCTCGAGTCCCGTATGAAGGTCAGGACGCTGTGGCCTTCCGGGTGTGTTCAGGTGTCCCCTTCAGGGGTTTTCGGCGTGTCTGCCTGGCCTCGTGTAGGGGGAATGTGGCCGGGTGGTAGGGCATGGGGCTCCCCTGTCCTGTGGTCCGCTCGGTCCGGATAGCTTGGACGCAGTGCCGCCATCGGTGCCCCAAGCGTGCACTTACCTCTTCTCTGCCTCGGGTGTGCGGAGCACGAGGGCCTGACGCGGTGCGTGGGTTCCTGCCGCGCCCCTCCCTGTGGCCACAGGACAGGCCTCGGTGTTTCGCGCCAATGGTCGCCAACTGGCCGGTGCTCCTAGCTCGTTGCTCGGACCTTCGGTGTCGTGTCAGACGCCCTGCTGCTACCTCCCCCAAAGGACAGCTTCAGGGAGTGTCAGGCGGTGCAAGGAGAGTGGGTGCACTGGGGTCTGCCGCTCCCCCACTGGTGCCAACAAGGCGGCGGGATCTTGATGGGTTCTAGGCCACACTCCGGGTCTCCCGCCTCATCAGTCCCCGGGCGCTGCTTTCAGTGTGTACGGTGGGGTGGGGCAGTCTTACCTCCACCCTCGCTGTAGCAGTGTCTGTCACTGTGGGCGTTGGGTGCTCCGAGGCAGCCGCGCCGACTCACGCAGGTAGGCCTCGGCCCGACCTCCTCTGGATATAGGCCCAATCCCCGGCCTCAGGTAGTTCCAGCTCCCGAGACAGGCAGTGGGGGCCCGGGGCAGTCTCTGGGCGCCCCCAATCAGTGTGGGGGGGCCAGCGTCAGGAGATAGGGTCCGATGCAGGGGGCTGCGCTGTGCTGCTTTCCAGATCGCGTACCGGCCGGGGCGTGGCGCGGCGCCAACACTCACCGTCGCTCCTCGGGCCTGGCTGTGTGCTCTCTGTGGACGCCACCGATGCGGCTTTGCAAGGCCGCTGCGGTCCCCCTGGGGATCCGGCACTCCTCGGGCCTCGATGTGTGCTCTCTGTGGCCGCCTCCGGTCCCTTTGGGGTTGGCGGGGACAGCCTTTGGTCTCCTGTGGTGAAGCGCGGCACCCCGCGCCGGAATCTGCGGCCTCACTGCGGGTGCCCCAGGCCGTCTCGCCGCCGTCAGTGCATTCCCTCACTCTCGCCTCCTGGCCCGGAGCAAACGGGAACAGCCCCCAGAGGCAGCTCGGGCGAGTCTCTAGGTTCTCCGGCCCCCGTGGGTAGGTCTGTGGGGGGAGAGAAGCGGCGATAAATGGCCCGGGGAAGGCAAGAACGTAGGAGCGACTTCTCACTCCGCCATCTTGGCCACGCCCCCAGTTGACTCATTTTAAAAACACAGACCATGTAATAGCAACTAGTCAACACATGGATAATAATACATTAATTCAAAATGTATGTTTGACAGCACAATGAACACATTTTATTGCATATCTCTTGAACACATACAGCCACAAGGTAAACTCTTTACTGCAGGAGTAGAAGAATAAAATACCTTAAGAAATAGTGGACACTGATTTTGTGCTTGGGGACAGGCTGACCAAAACCAGTCTGGGAGGGGTCCTGATTTGGCAGTAGATACAAAGTATCCAAGAGCCAGCGGCTGTTGAAGGATATTTGTGACTTCATCATGAGATTCCGTTGAGAGCAGACGGTCAGTACCTTGACCCTGTGAAATATTACAGAGAAGGATTGATTAACAGTGATGCAATGCTTTAAAATACCACTATGTTAACACAAATGTTTATTACATGCTTGTTTCAAGAGAACAATCAATGCTTTCAAGCAATTCTGAGGCCAGCAGCATAACAGAGGAGAGAGAATGGCAAAGTTACAAATAAAGTCTTATTGTTGCATGTTAAAACCATTTGAAAGGAAGAACTATCCCATTGTAGCATTGGTACAGTTACTCTTCAAGCTTTGTTACATCATTAAGCTGTAAATCCCGGGGGTTGAGACCGAACCAACGCAAAGCCTCTTATCTCTCACAAGTGGTTTTCAAACGCTGGTATCTTTCATAGATTGTCTTTAGTAATGGAAAAATCCCTTTTTCAAAGTCAGACAAACTCTGTCAGATTGTGGTGGAAAATCTTACTGTCCAGGCCAGTAGTCAGGAGATAAGCAATGCAATAGAAAATGTAACTTACAAATAACCATCTATTTGTAGCTTACAGTACTGTAGATGAACAAGTTACTTACCTTCAGTAACCATGTATCTGGTAGTGGCAGTCTAGCAGCAGATTCCTCGCTTGGGAGAAAGCGCCCTATGGCTCCGTACGACATCTGCTCCGGATAGGAGGTAAGTGGAGCCATACAAGTCCCCTCCGGTGCACTGATGCTAGCTTCTTCAATGGAACTTTAGCGCTGAACGCAGAAACAGATAGAAACTGGTTGTGGAAACAGTGTGCTAAAAAAAGAGGAAAAAATCTTTACAACAAACGAAAAAGGGGAAAAAAGGTGTGATAATACCAGAAGACCATTGAGGAAAAGGCCAAAGTCAATGAAGCACAAGTTATAAAACACTGCGCAGAGGCGCATGACCGTACACAATAAAAACCACCTTCTTCTTTGATCATATACCAGGAGGAAAGGGTGGAACTCCCTTTACCATTAGAAAAGGGTGGAAGAGAATATAAGATTAATGAGACCAGACGAGCATATTTGGAAAACCTCACCACAACAGAAGCAGAATAAGGAGATAGGGAGGACCACTCCAACACCAAAGGTCAGTCAATTAGAAATAAGTGAACTGAACACCAAGACAAGACCTCTCAGTCATTCACAGAGCGGGGAGGATGGCAGGGGCGTTAAGGACTGCAGCTATACTATGTCTCTACCAGATACATTATTACCAAAGGTAAGACACTTGTTCGTCTAATAGAGACATCTAGCCGCAGCTTCCTTAAGTTGTAAATTGGATACCATAGTCATAGTCTCTCGGAGGACGGTCTGCGAACCAATCCCACAATAGGTCCAGGAGGACCGGCTGACCGTGATTAAAGATCGGCCACACCTCAATGAGAGAAGATAAGAGAGAGAGAGAGAGACTTCTCTTTTAAGGGTGGTAATGACCACAACAAAAATGCAATAAAGTAACATGCACCAAGAGTAAGGAGCACGTTTCCTTAGGCATAGTGGTACCTAAGTACAGACGCCTGTTGTAACCCAACTTCAAGGAAGATAAGCATGGATCAAATTAAACAAAAGGCTAATTGGCCCCACTGGAATGTGGGTGCATGACCACTAGACTGGGTAGAGGACTCTGCAATGTATACTGTAGAGGACTGAGCCACCAGACCAACTAAGCAGAGGATACCATCTATCTTAGATAGCGAAGCCAAAGCAAACCATTAAGTGGGAAGAAAAACTAAGATATTAAGAAAAGTGTAAATAGACACGTCCAAGCACAAACAAATGAATTAAGTCCCCCACCGCCAGGTGGAAAAGAAAGACCAAGGGCCAAAAAAAGAGGAACAGATAACCCCAGCAAGGGAAAACGGAGTCCGAGGGAAAGAGGCAAAATCCTGAATGCCTTATGTGAACCCCAAAGTACACTAAAATGGGTACTAAAGAACACAAGAGGCTCCTGCTGATAAGAGCAACAGAAGAAGGGCCACCAGACACAAACACCCTTAACCCAAGCATGGGAAGGCCCTACAAAAGGAGGCATACACCAAACAAAGAAGTAGGAGTTCTATAATGGAGAATGCTCCATCCTGTGTCCTTTTCTCCCATTCCTCTCAGTTTTTTTTATTTGTTCTTTTTGTATCAGGAGACTAAAAAAAGATTGACAACACGCGGCCGAAAGGCCTGTGTAACAAAATATATCCAAAGGGCATAAATGGATATATGAAAAACTGAATATTGTCCTAGCAATATACCTATGCAAAGCTCAAGGCACGCTGAGAACACCAGAGTCCCAGCTAAAGAAAGTAAAAAAGGGGCCTGGTGGAGGTGGGAATGCCCCTCCAAGAACAGAGCAGGCTAGAACACAAGACAGCATTGCCTGCTAGAGGAATCTCAAAAGGCACGTACTTCCCCAAGGGGGAAACCACGAGTGCGCTTGTCCAAAAGCATGTACCAATACCTAGAAGGTCAGCAAGAAGGTATGACTCAGTATTCCAGAATATCCCAATGGAATATCCAGGAGAAAGACTCCTACCGAGATAGATGAGGGAAGCAATTACCATCGGAAGGGCAACCATGGAACATGATATACATATAGAACACAGGTTCATACAAGGACCGCTCAACAGCTGTGAAGCAAGGAGAACAGATCACATAACCACCAGGAGGCAAAGATAACAGGTCACACAACAACCGTGAGTGAAGGGTAAAAGATCACGCAATGGCCGTGAGGTAGGGAAGAAGGAAAACAGGAAAACCTATGCCGTTCCATAATCGAATACAACCAGACCGACCTTGCTGAGCATCTGCAGCAGTGAGGACAGTCGGATACCTGGGATATGCTGTATAGTTCCCAACATCAAAGAAATTTGAACCCCTGGGTTGGGCATGCCCTTACCACCAGAGGCACAAGGCAGTACCAATGAATCCCAAAGCTTGGGGACAACAAGTCTCCACGAAAATCGCCAATACTACCTCTAGCCAGAAGAGGTGGCATAGTGCAATACTGGTGTGCGTGACCAAATCCACAAGGTGGAAAAAGTCAACAGGGGAAAACTCTCAATTGAAAGGCGACGTTTAGCGTGAGGTAATACTGGAAGAAAAACCTCCGCAAAAAACACACCTAGTCATTGTAACAATCGAAGAGTAGAAGCAAACTACTCCACAGGGGTGTAGAGCAAAAACTGCATACCATTGATACGCGATAGACCCCCAAGGGGGGATAAGACGCTGCCAAAGGAACTGCAACCAGGTAACAATCAAAAAGCCCAACTGACTAATATCACATAAGCAATAAGGAAATCGCGTGATAAGGGTTTCACACAACAGGCAAATCCAAAGCACTCCACCGGCCACTAGGATAAGACATTATGTAGGGACTCAAGGTAGCCGGCTAGCCAGTAGCACCAGAAGACCAGGGCAAAGACACTGATCTGGCGACAGATGGCACAAAATGCACATAACAGCATTGCAATAACAAAGTGGTGTGGGGGGTGTCAAGCTAAGAGTCTGTCCCCTCCCTGTCTAGCCCTAAACCTATGTAAGGCCAAATCTGATTGGGCTCCAAAATGATGAACCCCATCAAATGGCATGCCAAGCAAGGCTGACAGGGAAGCTTCTGAAAATCCAGATGCCCGAAGCCAAGCCTGCCGGCGCAAATGCCCCAGCAGACTTTAGCTCGACGAATGGAATCGGTGGAATCCATTCCACAACTGATGAACAGTTTGACCGCCTGGCAACCATCGAAAATCAACTGGTTCAACTCGCCCTTGTTAGCCTCTGAGGACAAAGGTAAAAGTTGTGACAAGGAGTCCCACAAAGCATGGAGAAAGTGTCAGAGGACGCAAATTGTGTGGGTGGAGCGTAAAGACGCACTAGAGAAGGAAAAAACAAGTTTCTGCAAAAATCCTGCTTCCTGGACTCTGTCAAGGGGGGGTGGGGGGGGGGGAGAGAATGGGGAAGGTTCTCCATCTCAGGGGACTCTGTAAAGGCCTGGATCACAAAGCTGCGGTGGGTCAGCGTCGAATAAGGCAAGGGGGTCCCCTACGGCAGGGCAGCATTTGTGGGCAATAGTACGGTCCACCGGTACACCCGACTCAGGTTTTGCCTACACCACCAATAATACATTAGAAAGCACAAAAGAGTAGTATTGGTTCAACCCTCGACTAGCCGGGATGAAGGACCTCAATAAGAAGGTCCATAGCCTTCTCCTACGTAGGTAGAGTTCGAAGTAAGACATCAACCACTCTTTTCAAAACTTCTGCCAAAGAAGAGCTGGCTTTCGAGGAAAAGCGAGGAGATTATCACAGAGAGGAAGCAGGGGATGAATCTAGCCTGCTTGCTTCACCCAGTTCAGCAATCCAGCTTTCCAACATAGGAGCCACAAGGATTGGCTGCTCCAAGGGGGCAATTCCCTCACGTTCTTCCCCCAACTGGTCCTGTGAAACATCCACAGAATCCCTTTGATGCCAAAAAAAGGCTCCATAAAAGACGTCAAACCGTGCCACACGGTGCCGTTCTGTCGTCCGCAAGGAGGAAAGGTGTTGGTGCAGATGCAAGTAGTAGAGACGAAACATACCCTACGAAGTACACAGTCATGTTGTGCACTGACGCCATCTCAGTCTTCCAGCGCCATAGAACTAGGCTCCAATTGTGCGACTGGCGTCACGTTGGTGGCAACAGACAACCCTAGTGGAAGCCGCGAAAAAACGTGCATAGACGCCTGGGTGTCCGAGACTGGAATTGCCACTGAGGGCAAGCCTGTCGACAGGGACGCAGTTACTGTATCCATGACCTCATTGGGGCCCACAGGCACTCCAGAGGGAGACGAGGGCCCAAAGACAAGGAGAGCCTTGTAGTACTTCTGCATCAAGTTCCAGCTTGCCCCGGCTCTAGGAAAAGCTGGGAAGCCCAGGAGCGATGCTGGAATGGAAGAGTCTCTGCAATACACATAGCGAGTCGAAGGAGCAAAAAAGGACCAGAACTTCTATCTGTTACAATGCTGCTTACCATGAGATGCAACTAGAGACTGGGACTGCTGTCGTTAACCACAGTGGTGAAGAGCAGTGCTCATGGGAACTGCCCCTGGACCGGGAGGATGACAGATGCCCGAGGAGCTGGAGGCCCCCCCAACAACTGCACCTTCAGAAGGCTCATGCGCAGACACTGCAGCGCCTTTAGTTTCAACTGCTGGCAGGCATCACAATCGTCAGTGACATGATGCTCGCTCAAGTACCACATACAGATAGAATGAGGGTCCTGGTGAGTACAGGACCCACAAGAAAAACCTAGAGGGCATAGGAATTTAGCTCACTGTTTCAGACTAGAAAAGCAAGTCACAACAGGCCGAAAACCAGCTAGATACGCTACTTCAGATCCGCATGCAGCGCGGAAAAAGAAGAAACTCATTTCAGCGAGCCAGAGGGGACTGCTATGAAAACCTTTCCGGATCCAGTCTGTTACCTGGGGAGAATGCACAACTTAAGAAATTCACTCTTTAACTAACCTGCGGCTAGATGTCTGTATCAGATTCACATGTTTTACACACTCCTTCCATCTAGTGTTCAGAGAAAATGTTTTTATTCAAAGTAGGAGTTTCGGTTTCGAGGAGATGCAGGATCCCACTCAGAAACTCAATGCACCAGACAGACTCCTCCTACAGTTCCCTTCCAAATGGGTAGTGAAAGTCAGCAAGTAAAGTAAAACAGGACAGTATGTTTGTATAACTGCAATGAAAAAGAATTAGGAATGTGGAGTAACATGAACACATCTAAAACAAACTAGCAGCTGAGGTGGGGGGGGGGGGGGAGGATGCATCTGAATCTATTGACCTACAAGCTACATGCCACACTTCGCAGGACATGGTCATCAGGAGGGAGGGAACCTTGTAGCCCATTAGCTACCAAAAGAATCCTGACTGGACTGCATTTTCTGAGCATAAGTAGGGCACCTCTGACACCCGAACTCAAGATCTCGATTGGACAGCAAAAAGAACAGAGGGAGAACTGCCCTGCTGCACCGTGGAACCAGCAAAGAGGCTGCAACGGCATGGACTGCACCTGCTATATATGGTGGCAAAGGAAAGGGACTGAGCCTGCTGAGTCCTTCTCGAGTCGTCTTCTCCATAGCTCAGCCAAAGTCAAGAGACTACAGGGGTCAGTGAGACTGCTTCCTATTCACAGCAAAGGGACACATCAGTTGAGAAGCCTGCTGAGATAGGTGTTAGACCAAAGTAGTCAACCTGCCAACAACCGGCACCATGCAGCACCAGAGAGCAGGACCTGTTGCACAAAACTGTACCAGAGTTCATAGAGCCTGGGAGTGTAGTCAGGGTGTTGCTGTGTCCCAACCACCTTGCCCCCCCCCCATCCTTCCACCTAAAGATGAGTTATCGACCAAGAAAGGGTTGGCCTGTGACAGTGATACTGGGCACCTATTAGTCCAGTGGTGACTGGATTTCTGACAGCATTGAGAGGACTTAGACTGTGACCATGACTACCTCACCTCCTTTGCTGACTGAGGAGTAGTTGGAACAAGACACACGTCGACCGCATTGCATCCTCAGCATCCTTTGAACATCTTAGGCATCCCTCATTCCTTGCAACAGGACCACTACCATATGAACACCCTGCAAAGGATAAATGTTCCTGGAACTGACTGAAGACTACTTCACCTACTGAGGGCTCCCATCTGGAGTTGGTCACCTAAAGAGACTTCAAGTAACCTCATTCCAACCAGCATTAAGAGTTTTATTTTCAAATTCGTTGAATTAGCCACTGCCGGTTTGTGGTCGAGTGAAAACTTGATTTCATATACAAATAGCCGCGTGGTTGTACTTATAGGTTCATGGCGCCTAAGGTTTAGAATCGCACTAAGTGATTGATAATTCCCAAAATTTATAACGGTTCTCAAAGGAATGGAGAACCACAAAACCCCATAAATCGAGAGACCAGTCTCTCACAACACAAATTCTGACTCCCAAGCACACGTATGTTTATAAACACTGTTTCCCTTTTTCATTAACCCCTTCCGTGCTGATGACGAGCCTAGGCTCGTCATGCAGCACGGTGCTCGTGTGCTGGTGATGAGCCTAGGCTCGTCATGAGCCGTGGAACGCTCACACGCGGGGCTAATTTCCCCGCTGTGCTGAGCGTTCCATTGCGCAGGCGTGGTCATGACGAGCCCAGGCTCGTCACCAGCACACGAGCACCGTGCTGCATGACGAGCCTGGGCTCGTCATGAGCACAGCGGCGCCGTGCGCGGCCCCCCTCCCCCCCGCGCTGCGGGGAAATTAGCCCCGCAGCGAAGGGGTTAACACACATTTCATATGCAAAGAAAGTATAGATCCACAATTTCAATCTTCAAATCAAATTCGTGTCTTGTTTTATTCGGACTTCTTCCAAACAGCAAACAACAGCCAACGCGTTTAGATAGTAGTCCTGCGACTTTCTCAAGGTTTCTGCGTGGTGATACTTCCAACCCACACGTGGGTTCTGGTGATGGCACAAAACGCTATATATGCGTTTCCCATCACCATCATACTGTTTGTGTGCACACAAACAGTATGATGGCGATGGGAAACCTTTAAGCAGCGTTACTCAAAACTGCAAACAGAAATGAAATATAAGGACCTGTGGAAGAATAAAAGGAGGATCTGCGCATATATAGCGTTTGCTGTTTGGAAGAAGTCCGAATAAAACAAGACAAGAATTTGATTTGACGATTGAAATTGGGGATCTATACTTTCTTTGCATATGAAATGTGTGTGTTATTGAAAAAGGGAAACCGTGTTTATAAACATACGTGTGCTTGGGAGTCAGAATTTGTGTTGTGAGAGACTGGTGCTTGGGAGTCAGAACTTGATTTCATATACCCAGCAAATTCTAGATCGCCTGAACCCTCTGATCTTTTTCATTGTGATGTCTAAAAATAAATATATATATATATATATAAATAAATAGAAATAAAGCATTTTTATGAATTGTTGCTGGATTTCTTTGGTGTCTTGTTGATTAATTCAATTGTTTCGGTGCTGCTTAAATGCTTTACACTTGCTCCATTTTGTAAGCCTTGCTGCTCAGGGCAACAGTTAACCAGGGTTGAGCTTAAGGTTTGACAAATGAACCCTAAAGGTACAAAAGTGGTGGGTAAGTATATTGCACAGGGAGGTCACACACCACACCATATAACACCCCATTTACTCACAGTGGTGCCTAGCATGGGATCCAGAACTTGTGTTTATCAGTACCATACAGTTGTCAAAATTAAGACAAGAAACGTGATTGTGCCTCCCAAGTTGCTGTTAAGTGATTGTCAACTTCAAAAAGACTGTTCCAAGGAAATTGTGGCAAAGTTGCTGAAAAGTTGTCAAAGTTTTGAAGCCACTTCTCAGAGCAAAGAAACCTGGAGACTGATATGGCTGTATGGACCTCCATGTTTCTTTGCTCAGTGAAGAGGCTTCTAAACTTTGTCAACAAGTCATACAAGAGAGATGAGCTATGAACCTTCTGATGGGACAGGAACATCAACATGGGAGCCAAGCCCATGGAAAATGAGTTGATCAGTACCTTCAAAGCTTGGGAAGTGGCCCACAAATTATCACCATGCCTGGAAAGGGAAATTAACCAAAGTCGTGGGGAATAAGAAAATAAGGTGGATGATGTCTACAGTATACTGTGTGGAGCATCACTAGCCTGACAGCAATGGACCTAGAGGCTTAAGACTAGCCCTGGAAGAAAGGAGGGCCAGACTGCGGTTTGAGGTCAAAGAAAATAAGGGCACCAGAATGGTAACTGGAGGGGCAGACAGGAGTGCTCCGATGTAAAATTGTCAAAATGGATTGTCCCTAGATATGTGCAGGGGGATGACCGACAAGTGGCTGGCATGAGCTAGCTCTCAAGAAAATGAAGATGAGTTCACAACACTGAGGGACAACTCTAGGAGTTGCTGCCAGTATTTGGTGGGGATAGACGGCTTACACTTTAGTATGAGGTAGCAGAATCCTACCCATTCATGAAGGCAGTCCTTGTGAAGTTGTTGGGTCTCACTGCTAAAGAGCATAGGCAGACATTCAGGACTACACAACCGGGAGGAGCACAAACATGGGTAGACTCACACTTCAGTTAAGGCACTAGTTGGTTGGATTAAAGGCAACAAAGTATACTCATTGGAAGGGCTCTACAATTTGATTGTTAAGGAGCACATTTTGACAAATGGTCACTCAAACTGCCCCAGCATCTGGTGGACTTTAAGCTGGATAACCCCAGGGAACTGGGCACGATAGCTGATAAGTGGGTTTGCACCAGGATCTCCAAAAAGACCCTGGGAGGTGATCAGAAAAAAGGCAGTCACTTAAAGTCCACAGAAGGCCTTAAGGAGTGTCAGGGGATACTGGAGCCAGAAACTACGGACCAGGTCCCTAAAGATGAAGAAGGGCAGGAAAGCTGGCCACCCAGCCTACAAGGGTCAAAAGGCCCAGAAGGAGCTCAATAATCAAGGGTGGGAGGATGGCCAGGTGCCTGCAGAAGAAACTGTTCCTGGAAACTAGCAGAATTCAATAGAGCAGGGGACCACTCTAGGAATGACTTGAGTAATGGGCAAAGGACCTGCCCTACTTTAGGAGACTTGGTCGTTTCCCATCAGTACAGAGTTCTTCCTTAACCTGGCCACAATATACACTTCGCTGGACAACTGGGAAAGACCAAAACATGGGAAAGGCTTGTTACTCACTTTTACTGACCCCAGATGTCTGAGAAGGTCAAGGAGTTGTGTCGCTACTGCCCCATCTGCCAAGCCAGTCGAGGAGCATGAGGGAAGACAAAGGCTCCCCTGATACCACTACCAGTGATGGAGATGCCCTTTGAACGTATGGGGAGCGACATTGTTGTTCCCCTAGACTCACCAACAGCCTCATAGAATAGATGTACCTGGTAGACCATGCCAGATACCCTGAAGCTATCCGCCTTAGGACAGTCCCTACCCTTGCAGCAGCTACAGCCCTCCTTCAAAACTTCACCAGGGTTGGGTTCCCTAAGTAGGTAATCTAAATAGAGGCATACATTTCTTGTCTGCCTATCTAAAAGATTAGTGGGATGAGAGTAGTGTGTCTTACATGTACACCAATGCCTACTATTCGCCTACATTGAGGTTGACCAAACAGAAGTTGGCATTAGTCACTTTGAGCTTTGAGCTACACTTTGGACCCCTGTAAGGAAAACTGTGGCGGGAGGAGGCAAATCACCTGCTTCACCTCAAAGAAGAGCTTGTCAAGGCAATTAAGCGCCTAAACGCACAAGTTACTACTTGTGTAACGATATATCTGTAAGAGACATTAGTTAGTGATAGATTCCTTACCTTAGAATATCCCCAGGCGTCAGACTGGATCCGGAAAGTTTTGCGTAGCAGTACCCTTGCGCGTCGGTAGGCGTCGTCTGCGGCTCCGCGTCCGTCGGCGGCGCCGTGATGACGTCGGAGTACTTAGACGCCGCCTCCGCGTGCGGACGTCAGTTCTTAGCCACAGCTTTTCCGCGCCAGAAGCGCAGAGCCATGACAAAAACCGACACAGGTGCCAAGAAACCAGGGCCCTGAAAGGGGATGACCTTAACCCTAGATATCGGTTCGCAGAACGGGGAGGATGGGTGGGTCGGTAAGGAATCTATCACTAACTAATGTCTCTTACAGATATATCGTTACACAAGTAGTAACTTGTGCATCTGAAAGAGACACGTTAGTGATAGATTCCTTACCTTAGAATAGATACCCCAGCAATATCATCCCCGTGGTGGCAGGTCTGCGAACCAATATTTACACCAGAAAGTCCTGGAGAACGGAACGGCCGAAGTAGCCGTCCCTCCGGACCTGACTGTCCAGGCAGTAGTGCCTAGCAAACGTGTGCAACGAGGCCCACGTAGCTGCCTGGCAAATGTCCTGCAAGGGCACACCTCGGCCCAAGGCAGTTGTAGTGGCCGTGGCTCGAGTGGAATGAGCCCTCAGCCCAACAGGGGGTTCCTTCTTAGCCAAGGAGTAACACACCTGGATGCACATGATAATCTATCGAGAAATGGTTCTCTTGTGCACCGCTTTCCCTTTCTTAGTGCCTGCGTACCCAACAAAGAGTTGATCATCCACCCGGAACTGGCGTGTGCGATCCAGATAGAACGAGAGCGCACGTTTTGGGTCCAGACGGTGGAGCCTCTCCTCCTCTCTCGAGGGGTGCGGAGGCGGAAAGAAGGTGGACAATGTGATGGACTGCCCAATGTGGAAGGCCGTGACCACCTTAGGCAAGAAGGAGGGCCTAGTCCTCAAAACAACCTTGTCCGGATGGAGTGAAAGGAAAGGAGGCTTACAGGATAGAACCTGGAGCTCACTCACACTCCTGGCAGAGGTGATGGCTACCAGGAAGGCAGTCTTCAAAGAAAGAAGGCGAAGAGGACAGTTGTGAAGTGGCTCAAAGGGAGCGCACATCAGAAATGTGAGAACCAAGTTCAAGTCCCACTGAGGCATCACAAAGGGAACAGGAGGAAAAGTATGAGTGATGCCCTTCAGGAATCGATTTACGATAGGGGACTTGAACAAAGAAGGTTGGTCAGGCAGCCTCAGAAAGGCTGAAAGAGCCGAAAGATAGCCCTTGATAGTGCCCAGAGCAGAGCCCTGCTGGGCAAGAGAAAGAAGGAAGAAAAGAACCTCAGAGAGAGGGGCATTGAGGGGATCCACAGCCTTTGCTGTGCACCATGCCACAAATCTGTTCCACCTACAGGCGTATACCGTCTTTGTGGAGGGACGCCTGGCTGCCAGAATGATGTTGCAAACTTCAGGAGGCAAGTCAAATGGCCTCAACTGTCGCCGCTCAATCTCCAAGCATGGAGGTGGAGACTGGACAGGTTCGGGTGGAGGACCGTCCCCTGCTGCTGCGACAGAAGGTCCTCCTGAAGAGGCAGACGAACCGGGGGATCGACTGACATGCTGAGTAGCTCGGGATACCAGTACCTTCGTGCCCAGTCCGGGGCCACAAGGATGACTTGTGCCCGGTCGCGCTTGATCTTCTTCAGCACTCTGGGCAGAAGAGGTATAGGCGGAAAGGCGTACAACAGACCGCAACTCCACTCGCGACGAAAAGTGTCTCCGAGCGAGTGCCGCCTTGGAAATTCCGACGCGCAGAACTGATGACATTGCGCGTTCTCTTCGGTGGCGAATAGATCTAACCAAGGCTCTCCCCATCGCAGAAAGAGGCCTTGCGCCACGTCCGAGTTCAGACGCCATTCGTGATCCATCGAGCACCGACGGCTGAGTTCGTCCGCCCTGGCGTTCAGAGAACCTGCCAGGTGTTGAACCACCAGAGTCACGCCCTGATGTTCCAGCCATTGCCAGAGGCGCAGAGCCTCCTGGCAAAGGGTCCACGACCCCACACCGCCCTGTTTGTTGCAGTACCACATGGCGGTGGTGTTGTCCGTGAACACCTGCACTGCACTCCCTCGGACAGACGGGAGGAATGCCTTCAGTGCCAGACGAATCGCCTGCAGCTCCAACATGTTGATATGGAGCCGGGACTCCGCCGGAGACCAGAGTCCTCTGATCTCCGCCTCTCCCAAGTGGCCTCCCCAGCCCTGGAGGGACGCGTCCGTCACAACTACGTGCTCCGGTTGGGGAAGGGAGAGGGATCTGCCGTTGACCCAATTGCGGTCCGTGAGCCACCACTGCAGCTGTCTCGCAGTGCCCTCCGAGATCAGGACATGGTCGGACAGGTTGCCCCAGTGCTGGGCCCACTGAAACTTCAGGTCCCACTGCAGAGCCCGCATCCGCCACCGTGCGTGATGCACAAGAAGGATGCAGGAGGCCATCAGCCCCAGAAGCCGCAGCGTCAACCTGACCGAAAACCGGGATAACGGCCCGAAGATCGGAATCAGAGCCTGTATATCCCGAACCCGCTGTTCGGGCGGGTAAACCCGAAACTGCGCCGAGTCGAGAACCGCTCCAATGAAAAGGAGCTTCTGAGAGGGGCACAGGTGTGACTTCGGCACATTGATGGAAAATCCCAGCTGGTGCAGGAGATCCGCCGTAGTCTGGAGGTGGCTGACGACTGTCTGGGGCGAGCCCGCCTTCAACAACCAGTCGTCGAGGTAGGGGAAGACTGAGACCCCCAACCTGCGCAGATGAGCTGCGACCACCGCCATCACCTTCGTGAACACCCGTGGGGCGCTGGTAAGGCCGAAGGGGAGCACGGTAAACTGAAAGTGCTCGAGGCCTACTGTGAACCGCAGGTAACGCCGGTGGGCCGGCAGGACGGGGATGTGGAAATATGCGTCCTGCAAGTCCAACGCTACCATCCAGTCTCCTGGGTCTAGGGCAGCCAAGACCTGAGCCAGTGTCAGCATTTTGAACTTCTCCTTCCGGAGGAAGCCGTTGACGTTCCTCAGATCCAAGATAGGGCATAGGCCCCCTTTGCCCTTCTTGGGTACCAGGAAGTAGTGGGAGTAGCAACCACGTCCTACTTCTGGCCCAGGAACGCGCTCGATGGCCCTCTTGGCCAAGAGGGCCGAAACTTCCTCCTGCAGGAGCCGCAAGTGATCCCCCGATACGCGGTGGTGTTGCGGTGGCATGGCTTGAGGGGTCGTCTCGAAGGGGAGGGAGTAGCCCCTTCGGACGATCTGCAGCACCCACCTGTCCGAAGTGACTGTGCGCCAGTGAGAGTGGTGATGGAGAACCCTGCCTCCCACTGGCGTCACATGGGCCGAAAAGCACGGACTATGAGGGTTTAGAGGCGGATGCTGCGGGGGCAGGTGTGGACTGGCTCCGCCTGTTTCCCCGACCGCCTCCACGGCGGTTTCCACAGCCGCCGCCGCGCTGGACGACAGTTTGCGGCGAGTGGTTGGCGGCACGTGTGGGGGCACCCCTTCCTTTGCCACGAAAGGAGCGAAAGGCACCCATTTGCTTGCGCGGGCCGAGAGGCCCAAGGACTTGGCCGTAACCCTGGAGTCCTTAAAGCGCTCAAGCACGTGGTCTGCCTTGTCGCCAAAGAGGCGACGGCCATTGAACGGCATGTCCATGAGTGTATTTTGGACGTCTGCCGAGAAGTTGGCGGATCTCAGCCAAGCGTGGTGTCGTATCGCCACCGTTGTAGCCATCGCTCTGTCCAGCGAGTCAGTAGTATCCAGTCCGCACCTGATTGAATACTTTGCTGCGTCCCGGCCCTCCACTAGGGCTTGGCCGAGTTTGGCCCGTACCTCCAACGGACAATCTCGCAGCACTTACACCCACTCTCTGTGGGAAACGGTGGCGGAACGGCCCAAGAGGCATGCGGTGTTGGAAGACAGCAGTCCCAAACTAAGGGACGAGAATACCTTCTTGCCGTAGGCCTCGTACCTCTTGGATTCCGGATCGGGGGGAGCCGTCGGGAATGCAGTCTGGGAGTTAGAGGCCTGGATAACCAGACTCTCGGGGGTGGGGTGGGTGGACAGGAAACATGGGTCGCCCGGGGCCGGGCGGTGGCGTCTGGCCACGTTCCTATCTACAGGCGAACCTGTAGCGGGCCTGGACCAAGTTCCCAAAAGAACGTCCGTCAAGGCCTCATTAACCGGCAGCAGAGGCTCCATGGAGCATGACTGCGGCTTAAGGACCTCAGTGAGGAGGTTAGTCCTCACGGCTGCGACGGGGAGCTCAAGGCCCAAGCCTTAGCAGCCCTCGTCAACACCACACTATAAGTTGCACCCTCCTCCGAAGCCACGGTACGAGGAGAGACAAAACCAGTGTCTGGAGAGGTGTCCAGGCCACTGGCCTCCCCAAGGTCTCCTGTCCAGTCCATGTTAGACTGACACTCCCTGGTCAGAGGGTCCTCAGACCCCTCCAAATTCTCCTCGTCCCCCATCTCCTGAGATTCAGGGTCATAAGTGAATGGGGTGGGTTCATAGAATTGAAATTCTCCGAACGGCGTCGAGAGCGGCGCCGACAGGCGTCGACCCGACGTCGGAACCCAGTGAGAGGAGGCATCGGGACGGCGCCGCCCGAGGACGGCGCCGGAGGGGACACCACAGGGACCGACGCCGGGGGGGTCGTAAGGTCCACCGGTGACGATCCATCGCCCGACGAGGGCCCAGCGGTGCCCTGCGGCGCCGGGCCCGAAGGCACCGACGACACCGGGGCCGCTGTACCCTGCGGCGCCGAGTTTGAGGGCAGCGGCGGGATCGCGGAGCCCTGCGGCGCCGGGCCCGAAGGCACCGGCGGCGTCGAGGCCGAAGCACCCGACGGCGTCGGGGTCGTAGCCCCCGACCCACTAGGGCCCCCAGACGGGTTCACTGGGCCCGAAGGCGCCGCGGAACCCGTCGGAGGAGAAAGGGACCTCATGGCCATGAGGAAGCGCTCGATCTCCTCCGGCGTCGCGTTCAGCCCAGGGACCGGGGGGTATGGGGCCGAACGCGGCGCCCGTGACTCACGAGGAGCCGCGTGGGCGGTGTCACCCGAACCCCCGGCCGCATCGCGCGAGCGTCGGGGGGGGGAGTCAGAAGAGCGATGATGTCTCTTCGACTTCTTATGCTTCTTACCTGACGACTTGGACCCGGAGGAGTGGCGCCGACTCCCGGAGCTGTGACGGCTCCGTCCCCGCGACCTGTCCCTCGACCTCCCGTCGGGCCGGGACCTCACACGGCGTGGGCCCGACTGGCGGATCTCGAGTCGCCTGCGGGACCGCTCCCGCCTGGCCTTCCTCGAGAGGGCCCGACAGTCGGAGCAGGCCTCGTCGTCATGGTCGACGCCCAAACACATCAGGCACAAGCGGTGGGGATCCGTGACCGACATGGTACGGTCGCACTCGTCGCAATGCTTGAAGCAGGGCATCCCTAACGGCACCGTCGGAGTCGTAAACACTTCGAAATGGATCAAAAAAGATCACAAAAGTTTAGTCAAAAAGTGACTAGGGAACTGCTCTTTCCAGATCTGCGCTGGCTGGCGCGGAAAAAAGAAGAACTGACGTCAGCACGCGGAGGCGGCGTTTAAGTACTCCGACGACGTCATCACGGCGCCCACGACGGACGCGGAGCCGCAGACGACGCCTACCGACGCGCAAGGGTACTGCAACGCAAAACTTTCCGGATCCAGTCTGACGCCTGGGGATATTCTAAGGTAAGGAATCTATCACTAACGTGTCTCTTTCAGATTGAAAAATAGGTGTCCTTTACCTTTCTTAGATCAATTCTTCGGTGCAGCCAATTTTATATTTGTACTATCGCCTATCTGGGGAGACCGTTGATATCCTGGTTCTCATTCTGCATACGAGCTGGTTTCTTTTTGTGAGCAGCCCACCTTCAAATATATTTGGTATGCCTGGCTGTAGTACTCAATAATCTTGGTATGGGATCTATTTGTTAGCACAGACTCTGAGATGCTATTCATTTTCTTCTTTTCCACCTTGGGTGTCTTAGCTTACTGTTGTGGATTATGGATAGCTGGTCTTTTATATCTGTTCTTTGTATGGTTCTCTGGACTATTCTACTGTACGGTTGACATGTTTGTGCATGTGTGTACTTGGTCTTACTCCCTTTTCCCTTTTTCTTCTGAGACTTTAGTTTTGGTCTCTGCTGGTATTATCATCCTAATTGTTTACTAAAATTGCTCTTTTCACCCACAGATATGCTCTCCTTGCCCTTAAGTACTATCCGGGACCTGTTCCACTGTCATAGGATCTCCATTGAGACCTTAAAGAATTTTGCTGTTTATGTCATGCGCCCTGATGAAGGAACTTCCCAATTTGGCACGGTTCCGAAACGCGCGTCGGCGCTTTCAGTGGTTGTTGGAGTATATGTGTTTTTTGATGGAGTATAGTATGAATGTGTATGGTCTGTGAATGAGTCAGAAATTGATAGAACCAGTGTATGATTTGTGCGCCAATTTTTAGTGTTTTTTCTTGTGTCCCGTGGGCTGATGCTATATCCCTGTGTCTTGATTTCTATTTATAAAATAATGTATGTCTTATTGAATTAATTGAAATGTGTTCTATTTTTCTATGGATATAAATAAATGATTTAAGATCTAAGATTCTTGAGCGGTTCTGTGAGCGACTCTTATTTACTGTTGGAACCCCTTCTGGGTCCTCCTAAAAGCCTGGGAACTCCCTCTTCCATGTTGTTTTTGATGCACCTCTGTCAGAGACAACCTCCTTAGGAAACCCCACCCTGGGGGGGTGTGGCGGTGGGGGGGGGGGCATGGATTCACGCCGGCCGGCCTCCTTCTTCCGGATACACTCCGGTCGCCTCACGCTGCACCCGCTTCCTCCACCAGACCCGCTAACCTGTGGAGTCTATCTGGGTTCTGCGATCGTGGAGGGCTGCCACGACCAGCAGAATGCCGCCGGAGTTCGTATTCACCTCACGAACCCCAGGGGAAAGTTCCAAAGGAGTACCAAGCCAGCCCCACCTCCTTCAAGTGCCTCAGTCAGGTATGATCCCTCAGGTGGTGGAAGGTGGGGGGGGTCAGGAACAGTAAGTCAAGGTAGGTCAAGTTAGACCGTTTTTATTGGACCCAAGGCTTCTGGAAGGAATTCACTTGAGGGTTTTACTAACAAGGTTCTGGATATGGTGGGAAATATATCCCGGTAGGGTTTGGTCAGTAGAAAGAGGAAGACATCCCTAAGTGGTATCGCTGACCCAGGGGTCAATCTAGATCTCCTCATGGCGCCCTTCTCTCCTCTATAGCCTCGCTCCTACCCCTCCAGTTCCCTCCGGTCACTACAAAATGGCTGCCCTAGTTCTGGTTATTTATAGGCTGGACCCTGACCTTTGGAAGGTACTAGCAGGTTCCAGAACCTTCTAAATGCATAACAATGAGTCAGCCTCCCTGTGGTGGCAGTTTTGTCCGTTGCTGGCCACCATTTTAGGTTTCTAGGAACTGAGACTTTCCTGAGAGACTTGGCGCACATGGAAAATGGGGAGATAGTATCAAGGGACACCTAGCCCCCCTGGACAACAGCAAGGAAAAAGTCTAAAAACTAAAAGATATTAGCACACTTGGAGGCCAAAGGGGAATAAATAAATAAATAATGGTAGGGGAAATCCCAGAGGCAGACAGGTCTAACAGGGGGCCTTTGTTGTGCTACCTGATTTGCCACTGGCTTGACATTTGACACATGAGCGACAAAACTCTTTGGTGTCTTCAGACATGTGAGGCCAGTGAAAGTGAGGGACAAGCCTGTCCCAAGTCTTGTTCTGGCCTAAGTGACCTGCAAGGGGAATCTCAAGGGTTAAGGGAAGAAGGAAACCTCTAAGAGACAAGGGGATGACCAGCCTCCTGGTAGCACCAGGCTTGGGGTCTCTTGCCTCAGAGTATAGGAGTCCTTCATCCCAATACACCTTGTGGGTACCTGTAGCATTCCCTGCAGCCTCAGCAGCAGCTTGCTGTCTGAGGGGTTCAAGGGAGCAACAGTCTAACTGTGCCTGCCTCAGGTCTGCCCTGGAAGGTCCCCCAGCCCCAAGAAACTCAACCTGTTCAGGTTCAAGTTCTTCTAGGACAGTTCCTTCTGGGGTCTTTGGGTCAGCCTCCTGAGAGGGCTGATCCTCAACCTGAGGCAGGAGGGAAGGCACTGCCTTAACCCTACTGCTCTTCCTCTTGGGTAGTGTCTGGTCCATTGTTCCAGGATCCAGCACTTGTTCAGCTGGGCATTTTCTGGCCTGTGACCTGGTCACAGCAAGGACATAATGCTGACAAACCTAACATTTCCACATGAGTCCTATACTTCACTTCTTACCATAAGGAGTGGTCTTTTTTTTTATTTCAGTATTTTTTTATTGAAAATAAAAAACATATTTACATGGTACAGTGTGAATCACATGGGGAAAAGGAAAGAAAAAAGCACCGGCGGAGGGGGAGGAGTCAAGCATTGTCTAGATTGGCTTAAATTAGTTTGGCTCTTTACAGTCCATTCTACAGTTTGTTTCATCTTCTTCTCGCCATTCTTGCACGTTTCCAGTTTCCCCTGTGTCCCCTTGCAACCTGTCTGGTTATCTTTCCACCCCCCTGGTGGTGTGAGGAGATAGAAGATCAGAAGAAGAAAGGTGTCGGAGTAGAGAGAGACATAGCCGCATTATGTTGTTGAGTAGGATGCATGTGTGGATTTTGCAGTATTGTCTGGTCTGGGTGTTTAGGGTGGCTTATGAGAGGACAAGTAGTTGTCTAGTGACAGCCATATCTCGCTCTTTTTCCCTGAGTTCGTTTGGCTGTTGGTCGTTATGGTGTCGGCTCCTCTTAGGAAAATGACCCAGTTGAACCAAGCTTTAAAGGTGGCTTTTGCTGTGTCCTTCCAGTTGTTCAACACCGTTTTGACCGCTGCTGTGAGCAGGAGGTCAATCAGGTCTCTGTCATTTTCGGATGTTATGGAAGGGTCAGTGTATCCCAGAATTAGGTGGTGAAAGTCCATTGATAGTGTGGCTCCTGTTACGTCATTGATTAGAGTGTTTATGGAGTTCCAGAACTTCTTTGTTTTGGCGCAGTGGAAAAGGAGGTGTGCCCGGTCTCCCTTCTGCATGTTGCAGTTCCAGCAGGAGTCGGTCTCTCTGATACCCATGGTGGCTAGGCGTGCTGGGGTCCAGTAGGCCCTGTGTACTAGCCAGAATTTTGTCTGATCAAGGGTCGTTGTCACCTTCCTCCTTGATGTGGAGGACCATAAATCTGCCCTTTCCTTCTCGCTTAGCTCTCTCCCTGCCGCTTCTTCCCATTGGCTTAAAGTTCTGTTATTTAATTTGGAGGTTTTGGGGGTCATGGCTCTGTATATGTGCGCTATCTGGTGTCCTGTGATGTTCAGGCTGTTAGCGTATTGTGTTATTGATGGGGTGAGCGTGTTTATGTTGGCTTTGGCTATTGCCACTCTTATTTTAAGGAAGTTATAGAGCTCTATGGTGTCGAAATTGTATTGTTGTCTGAGTTTGTCAAACGCTGTCTGAGTCCCGTTCTCCTGTAGCTGGCTCACCGTTGTTATGCCGTGCCGGTACCAAGTGTGCATATCCAGTGTTTTATCCCTATACTTAATTCTAGGGTTGTGCCAGAGCGACTCTAGCTGAGTTTGTCTGACGCTAATGTCTAGTAGTTTGTCTAATTTTAGTAGGGCCAGTCGTGTGTTCCTAAGGATTGCGTTCTGTTTGATCGCAGGGTGTTTTGTCGCTGTGAGTAGTGCCACCGGTTCCATTCCTCCTAGTAGTCTCCGCTCCAGGGAGAGCCAGGCCGGGGTGTAATCGCTCTTTGGTGATATCCAGTGCAGACCCTGTGCTGCCAAGCAGGCTGTTTGAAAGGTTCTAAAGTTCGTTATGTTCAGACCTCCTAGAGCCTTGGGAAGTCTGAGTTTCTGAAGGCTGATTCTAGGTTTCTTCCCTCTCCATAGAAATGTGTTTAGTAGTTTGTCCAGTTTCTTGTGAAAGTCAGGTGTGTTGGTTAGTGGTAGCATGTTGAGCGTGTAGTTGACCATAGGGGTGACCATCATTTTGATGGTCTCAACCCTCCCCCACCATGTAGTAAATCTTGGTGACCATCCCTCTAGTTTCTCCCTTATTTTGTGTAAGATTGCTTGTTCGTTCTGGTCTACTGTGGTCCGCAAGTCTCTCTCGAACAGGAGGCCCAGGTACTTAATGGCTTTCTTCTGCCATGTTAGACCTGAGGTCCCCAGTACAGTCTTGTTGGTGTGTATATTCAGTGGTTTGCATTCAGATTTCTCTGTTAAGTTTGTATCCTGACACTTGCGCAAACTGATCTATGGTGTCCATTAGTGCTTTAATGGATCTATCAGGGTCCTCTGTTACAATGAGGACATCGTCCGCATACGCTGCTAATTTGAAGGATTCTCCCTCTATAGGTATGCCTCTGATGTCAGGGTTTGAACGGATCATGCTCAGTAGGGGTTCAATCGCTAGTAGGAAGAGGCCTGGAGATAGCGGGCATCCCTGCCTTGTCCCTTTTTTGAGATCTAGTAGCTCCGATGTGCCTCCATTCACTACCACGCGGGCTTTGGGTTCATTGTACAGTGCCATTACCATCTTTCTATAGTGTTGGCCTAGTCCGAATTTTTGCATACATTGGTCTAAGTAAGGCCATGACACTCTGTCGAATGCTTTTTCTGCATCAAGGGCGATCATGACCGCCGCGTTGTTGCTTTTGGCCGCGTGGTTGATTACGTGGCATAGCAATCTTGTATTGTCCTGGGACATCCTGTTCTTCAGGTATCCCACTTGCGCGCAGTGTATGAGGAATGGAAGGTATGTGTTGAGCCTGGTAGCAAGGATCTTGGCGTATATTTTACAGTCAACATTGATAAGTGAGATTGGCCTGTAGTTTTTCGGATGTTGTGTATCTTTGCCTTCTTTTGGGATCACTATAATGTTGGCTTCGGCCATCGATGGCGTCATGCGGGCTTTATGTATACAGCTCGCGAAGAGTGCTGTCATCGCTGGCCTGAGTGCTGTGATGTAGTGTTTGTAGAACTTGGCTGTGAACCCGTCAGGCCCAGGGGCTTTTTTATCTTTCAGGCTTTTGACTGCTCTCTCTATCTCATCTCCAGTTATTTCTGAGTCTAGTATTTCCTTCTGTGTTTCTGACAGTGTTGGAGTTGTGATGCTCCCCAGTAGCTCCTTCCCCCTATCTGCCTTTAGCGTTTCGTCTTTTTTGTATAGCTGTGCGTAAAAGTCTCTGAAAGTGTCCAGTATTCCTTTGTTCGATGTGTGTGATTTGTTCGTGCTGTCCCTGACTGCTGTTATTGTGTGCTGCCTCTGCTTGCCCTTGAGGTATGCCGCAAGTGCCTTCCCTGCTCTGTTGGCCGAGCACAGGTTTATTGCTCTATACTTGTTAATCCAGGTTCCTGCCCTCTCATTAAGGATCCTGTTTAATTCATACTTTTTCTTTGTTAGGGTTGTGAGGGTGTTCCTGTCCTCTAGATGGATTATGTGACCTGCTTCTAGTCTTTTGATTTCGCTTTCTAGGTCGATTATCCTTTTGTTTCTTTCTTTGTTCTGTCTTCCTTTGATGTTCATTATGGTCCCTCTTACAGTAGCTTTCATTGCGTCCCATAATGTCTCTCTTCCTATGTCTGCTGTGTCATTGTTTGTGAGGTAGTCCTTAAGGGCAAGTTCTATTTCAGTACTGCTGCTGATGTTTTTGAGGAGGTCATCGTCAAACCTCCATCTTCGTGTAGGGTGCTCGTTGTGTCTGCCCGTTAGAGCTAGGCAGATGTGAGAGTGGTCTGGGATCGCTCTTGGGCCTATCTCCGTGTGCTCTATGAGGTGTGTGTGAGTGTCTGAAATTAGTATATAGTCGATCCTGCTGTAGGAGTTGTGTGGATTTGAGCAAAAGGTATATTCCCTCTCATCTGGGTTTTGTAGCCTCCATGGGTCTGCTAGTTTTGAGCAGAGGTTCCGTAGTGGGTTGCCCCTCTGTGTATTCAGGCTCTGTCTTTGTGGGCGTCTGTCTATGGCTGGGTCCAGTACTTGGTTCATGTCGCCAGCTACTATTAGTAGCTCTCCTAAAGGTAACGCTTCTAGTTCCTTGCCTGTCTGTTCCCAGAATGCCTTATCCTCCGTGTTGGGTCCATAGATGTTTGCCACATGTATAGGTTCCTCCCCCCTGAGTAGGCTAGTGATTAGTGATCTCCCCTCTTCGTCTCTCTTTGTTTTGACTGGTGATAGTTTTGACTTTTTACTAAGTATTGTAATGACCCAATTTTTTTTTGTTCTTTGCAGGTGACCCTATTACGTGGCCTATCCATCTTGCCTTTAAGCGGTCTATGTCCTCATCACCTAGCCTGGTCTCCTGCAGGACATAAATATCACTTTTTAGTTTGGACAGGTGTTCTAGAACTTTCCTTCTCTTAACTGGGTGGTTGAGGCCCTTCACATTCATTGATACTACTCTTATGTCCGCTTTGAGATTATGGCTCGTGTTGTGTGTCATTTTCCGTTCCTGCCTGGCTGGCTTCCGGTTGGGCTCCTACTTATCTTAGTTCTGTACTTGGTTCCCTTGTCTGCTCTCTCTTGAATAAGGGTGTAGAAAGATAGGAAAAGAAAAGAAAGCGGTATCAGCCCATGTGTGTGTACCCCGCACCCCCCTCCCCCCACATTATTCCCCCCCCCCCTTACTTGCATAGTGGGTGTGCGACAACAAAGTTCCTTTGTCCGCAGCTCCCGGAGGTAGATTGGTTGTCGATTCTGCATTGTTCATCGCCTTGTTATTTAGTTCTGTTCATTCTCGCTGTGATGGCTTTCTACGCTGCTCGAGGTAGTGTCGTTTTAGAGTTCCTTCATTCGAGCTATGAGGTAGCTATGAGGTAGGTGTCGGTGTAATGTTCATTGGCTTAGTCTCTTGGTGTTGAGGTAGTTCCTTGTACTTGTTTCTGTCTGGGGGCTCAGTCTGTTTTCCCTTCTTCGCTCGGTGATGCACTTCTTTTTGGGGCGCTTTGGCTTTGACTGCTTGCCTCCATCTCCTCGGTCGGTGGTCCTGCCAAGTAGCGTCTGAGTTCTCCGGGCTCCTCGAACGTGATGGATCTCCAGTTGTCTGTGACCTTAAATCGGGCCGGTACCGTGAAAGAATAGGTGAGGTTCCTTTTCCGCAGCGCTTCTCTCATGGCTAAGAAGCCTTTCCTGGCTTCTACTGTGGCTTTCGAGTAGTCCTGTGTGAGAACGATCTTGTTGCTCGCCCAGGTTAGGTTTTGGTTTCTCCTTGCAAAGGCGAAGATCGCGTCTGTATGCTCCGCTCTTAGTGGGGAACAGATTATTGCTCTTGGGGGCTTACCCGTGGCTGGTTTTCCTGCTGGTACCCTGTATGCCTTGTTGACTTCAAAATGTCTCTCAAGGTTCAGGCCGGTGAGCTTAGGGAGCATGTCCTCGAGCATTGCTGCGCAGGATTTCTCCTTTTCCTCCAGGCCTTCCGGGACGCCTAAGATTCTGATGTTCCCCCTTCTTGCTCTATCGTCCTGCTCCGCCAGCTACTTCTGTATTGTCTTGGCTATCTTTGCGTGTCCCTCCGTGGCCTTAATGTTCTTATTGGTTGCTTCTTCCACCACACTTATCCTGCTCTCTACTTTCTCCAGCCTGGTATTTGTGTTATGCTGGTCTGCTTGGATCGCCGCTAGCTCCAGTTGCATGTTATCTATCGTCTTTTTGGTTTCTCTCGCCACGTCCTTGACTTCGTTAATTCTTTTCAACACTGTTTCTAGCGTTGCATTCTCTGTTTTGTGCTTCCCCGGTGAGTCCATGTTGTCTTTCCTTGGCTTCTTCAGGTCGTTAGTGTTCTTTCCCTCGGCCATCTTTCTTAGATGTGATCTGTGTAGGAGAGTAGGGTCTGCAATCCTTTGATCACCCAGATTTTTTGCTTTTGTTTCACTGGTTTACGACTTTCTCTGGCTGTGGGCCTGCCAATCAGACCCACAGCCTGGCTGTTCTCTCTCTAAATTACAACGTGTACCAAAGGTGCATTTACCAATTGGTACTGGGCCACCTGATCAGACCCTGTAACTCAGGGCATAGGTATACCCAGGGCCTACCAGGGGCTGAAGCATGTATTATGCCACCCCTGGCCGGCCTCCTAAAGTTGACACAACTGGCTGCATGACAGCTGGGGCAAAGTCGTGTAATCACCCTTTGCTATAGATATAGTATACCTATATCTAACCCTAAAAATGGACACACAGATTCCTATCAGTCACTCCTATGGCAGGCCTTAACAATCCTGAAGGCAGAGTGCTTGGAATCGTGTGAGATGGTGCTCTGGCATGAGCTGAGCCTGTCTGCAGCTTGCGGAACCAAGTCCTAATAGCTGTTCCATGATATCGCATACCATATACTCTTAAGTGCATTATAATCCTCGCGGTTAAATGCTATCTCTGGTATTGCTTTATCAAAACATGTCAAGTAAGGTGTCATACGAATTAGCATTCCACCCTTCTAGAGGGACACGACATGTATGTAACTGTGAACCTCGGTTAAAGTTAAACGAAGCCTCAGCTCCACAAAATGGATGCTGCCACCACAGACACGAGTCTGACCTAATGCTGCTGGGAGTCATTCCAGCGAGGAGAGCTTGGACAAAGGGTTTCCTGTCCGGGGCGGTGCCAGCACCATCCCAGACAGGGTTTTGTGTATCCTGGGTAGGCAGGGCTTTACAGGAAGGTGACTGCTGAGTGGCACCCCGGTGCTCACTACGCATAGGCCAGTCAGAACCAGTTCCAGGGGCACACCAGCCCCTGGCCTGGGGGAAGTCTGGCATGGGAGAGGGGTGTAACCACCCCCCTCCTAGTCCCACCCATAGGCAGGACCTAGTCACCGGGTCAGCCCCCTTTTTTAGTATAAAGATAGGAGCGGGCCCCCTGTTCAAATTAGATCATCTTTGGAATCAAGACACGACTTTCTGCGAAAGGACATCAAGATTTCTTCTTCAAGATTCTCCCTTGTGGCTAAGGAGTAGTCACCCTGCATCCGCAGGCACCATCCTAAGAACACTGCGGTCTGCTGCAAGTCCTTCCTCAGGAATCCGACGACCCAGCTCGACGAGACCCGGCTTCCCTGGCACCTCTGACCTCTACTCACCTCTACAGCCAAGCTGAGAACCGTGAGTGCGACGAGAC
This sequence comes from Lissotriton vulgaris, assembly GCF_964263255.1. Classification (NCBI taxonomy): domain Eukaryota; kingdom Metazoa; phylum Chordata; class Amphibia; order Caudata; family Salamandridae; genus Lissotriton; species Lissotriton vulgaris. The sequence continues at coordinate 282,294,247 of NC_141687.1, forward strand.
CTCGAGGGACCGACGATCGCCAAGACTGCACGACTTCTTTGCAACAAGCCCACCGAGTAATCCACTGGTGAGTGCTTTGGGGTCCGAGAAGCCCCAACCCTGAGCAGCTCCAGCACCGAAGATCAGCCCTCCAGCATCTCCACGATCTGCGTGGGGCCCTTCTGCTTTTTGCTGCTCACCGCGTTGTTTGGCTACTAGCTGTAGAGGTGAGTAGAGGTCAGAGGTGCCAGGGAAGCCGGGTCTCGTCGAGCTGGGTCGTCGGATTCGTGATGAAGGACTTGCAGCAGACCGCAGTGTTCTTTAGGATGGTGCCTGCGGATGCAGAGTGACTACTCCTTAGCCACAAGGGAGAATCTTGATGAAGAAATCTTGAAGTCCTTTCGCAGAAAGTCGTGTCTTGATTCCAAAGATGATCTAATTTGAACAGGGGGCCCGCTCCTATCTTTATACTAAAAAAGGGGGCTGACCCGGTGACTAGGTCCTGCCTATGGGTGGGACCAGGAGGGTGGTGGTTACACCCCTCTGCCATGCCGGACTTTCCCCAGGCCAGGGGCTGGTGTGCCCCTGGAACTGGTTCTGACCGGCCTATGCGTAGTGAGCACCGGGGTGCCACTCAGCAGTCACCTTCCTGAAAAGCCCTGCCTACCCAGGATACACAAAACCATGTCTGGGACGGTGCTAGCACCGCCCCTGACAGGAAACCCTTTGTCCAGGCTCCCCTCGCTGGAAGGACTCCCAGCTGCAGGGGGTCAGACTCGTGTCTGTGGTGGCAGCATCCATTTTGTGGAGCTGAGGCTTCAGTTAACTTTAACCGGGGTTCACAGTTACATACATGTCGTGTCCCTCTAGAAGGGTGGAATGCTAACCCCGTCGCCAGAATTGGCGAGGGGTTAGTATTCCAATTCGTATGACACCTTACTCGACATGTTTTGATAAAGCAATACCAAAGATAGCATTTAACCGCGAGGATTATAATGCACTTAAGAGTATATGGTATGCGATATCATGGAACAGCTATTAGGACTTGGTTCCGCAAGCTGCAGACAGGCTCAGCTCATGCCAGAGCACCATCTCACACGATTCCAAGCACTCTGCCTTCAGGATTGTCAAGGCCTGCCATAGGAGTGACTGATAGGAATCTGTGTGTCCATTTTAGGGTTAGGTATAGGTATACTACACCTACAGCAAAGGGTGATTACACGACTTTGCCCCAGCTGTCATGCAGCCAGTTGTCAAATTTAGGAGGCCAGCCAGGGGTGGCATAATACATGCTGCAGCCCCTGGCAGCCCTGGGTACACCTATGCCCTGAGTTACAGGGTCTGATAAGGTGGCCCAGTACCAATTGGTAAATGCACCTAGGGTACATGTTGCAATTTAGAAAGAAAACAGCCAGGCTGTGGGTCTGATTGGCAGGCCCACAGCCAGAGAAAGTCGTAAACCAGTGAAACAAAAGCAAAAAATCTGGGTGATCATAGGATTGCAGACCCTACTCTCCTACACGCCCGACGACATCACTGCTGCCGGTCTGGTTGCTCCAGACTGGCCCTTGCTTCCTTCCACAAGAGAAGCACCCCGGACCCTCCTGGTCCACTCCAGACGCCATTTTGAGTCCACCGCGTGGGCTTGAATTTGCCAAGGCTTTGTTGCCCAATCCTGGGTCCAGCGACGCCAACAGCTTCATCCATCGTGGGACAGCTCACTCCTCCATCCTGGTCGCCGACAACGCCTCCTGGTCCGTGAGATCTGCAGAGCACAGCGTCACCCACTCACCTAGTCGAGGTGACTACCATCCGGTGCCCTCCTGGTGCCACCTGACTACTGGCTAGTAGTCACGAACTTGGTCCCCTCTGCTTTCAGGTGTCATCCATCTTCAAGATCCCACTACATCAATAGATTGGGACGCTTGTCCTCTAAAAAAAGGGCCGCATTTTGAGCACACTCAGGTAGGCACAACACTATCTACAGTAATAGATACTTATTCATTGGTACACACTATGGATATGGTAGCACAAGGGAGGGGGGGTACGCATGTCCCTACATTCAAGGGCAGAGGTTGTTCATCAACAATCGATTATATACTTATATCAGCTTTTGCGACACCCCGAATTACAAAGGTTATAACAAAGTGGAGCCCCTTCAGTGACCACAATCCACTAGTGGTAGAATTAAGGTACATCACTTACAGGAGAAAGATCAAAAAAAGGGATGGCAGGTTGCAACCGGTAGACCAGGGGAGGCGACTTAAATGGACAAAAATAAATCCCCAGGAATTCTACAAAGCCCTAATTCAAAAAGGGGGAAAATATGTAGAAGAATGCCTGAACCCCCAAATAGAAGGCTCAGAGGTAGTAGCAGCCTTTGAATCCCTAACAAAACTAGCAGATAAACTACTGGAAGCGAAAGGTCCTGCTAAGACATCAATGAATCACCCAAGTTGGTTTGACACCAATTGTTCTAAAGCGTTGAGGAATCTAAAAAAAGCCCTCAAATGCAAACCAAGGAACATCGCAATAGTAGCCAACTATAGACAAATCTATAAGTCTAGTGTGAGGGAAAGGAAATCAACACTGCAGGCACAAGTGTGGGCGGATTTAAGAGAGGCAGGTGAAAACAGGGATTACTCTGAATTCTGGAGAATTGTGAATAGCCCGTGTTTCCAGGACAACACAGCACCAACCATTACCTCTAGTATCCTTCCAGACCAATGGGTTACACACTTTGAGGGCCTGTATAATAACACTAACACGGGTGTGCAGGAGGGAGATTGGGAAGGCGACAGGAGTGTAGAAGCAATTTTCACCGTGGAAGAGCTAAAAACGGCGATCCAAGGTCTCACCCCCAATAAAGCACCAGGACCTGATGTAACACCCCCAGATCTGTATAGAAGCAATATAGATCTCTGGGCACCAATTTTAACAATGGTCCTTAATGCAGCCATTAGGTCTCGCCTACCACGTTCTTGGTCCACCGCACTGATTGTGCCTATTTTTAAGAAAGGGAGCAGAGAAGATCCTAAATGCTATAGGCCGATTTCTCTAATCGATGTCTCTGCGAAAATATTAGGGCGGGTGATTTTGAATCTATTAATGGACTGGACGGAGGAACATCATACCATAGCGGATACCCAGTATGGCTTCAGAATGGGCAGATCTACTAGTGATCAGTGTTTGAACCTGTATTTGTTAACGGCCAAATACACCAAAACTAGTAGTGGCACGGTTTTTATGGGGTTTATGGACTTGGCTGCCGCTTTTGACAATGTTAACAGAAGCAAACTATGGGCCATGATGTATAATATGGGAATGGAGGTGGAGCTCATAAACATCTTAAAAGAGCTCCACTGGAACACTACGGCCAGGGTGCGTTTCAGCACAGAGGGGGGGCGAACTGAGCCTTTCCCCTGTTCAGGAGGCGCAAGGCAAGGATGCATCCTTGCGCCTTTTCTCTTTTCAGTATATATCAATGGTCTAGAAAGTAACCTCACTTCCCTTGCCCTGGACTGCCCGAGAGTAGGGTCGCGTCAGATCCCAGTACTATTATATGCGGACGACGCGGTCCTCTTGGCCCGTACACCGAACAGCCTACAACATCTGGTGAATGGCTTTGTGAAGTTTATGGCCGACCTGGATCTGTCGGTAAATTTAAAAAAATCATTTGTTATGGTGGCCGGCAAGAAACCAGTCAAGAAGCCTGTGTTTAAAATAGGGACACACACGTTGGAAACAGTTAAGACCTTCCCCTATCTGGGCCTCTTGCTGGACGGCGATATGCATTTTAAACCATTGGTGGAGGAACATTGCTCCAAACTGGTGTCTTCTAATGGGGCAATTCTAAGTTTTGCGCACAGACTGGGTCGCTGGTGCCCGGAACAAATAATGACCCTGTACAGATCAGTTACTATGCCAAAGGCACTATATGGTGCAGAGGTGTGGGGATTCAGGGACGTGAAAAAGCTGCAAATCGAAGAAGACAAGTTTCTTCGTAGAATTCTTAAAACCCCACCTTCCACCGCCGCTGATATTGCCCATTCAGAACTGGGGACCCAATATATCTCGGATCAAGTGAAGATTAGGCCAATTATGGCATGGATCAGAATATTGACTAACCCAGAGGCTGAACTGAGCAGGGAAATCGTCAAAGACTGCTTGCAAAGGGACACTGTAATGCAAATCCCCTGGTTAAGATATGTTAAAAATACTCTGATAAATATTGACCAGTCTCATGTGTTTTTCGACCTGTCGCAAATTACGAACAATTGCTTCTAGAAAAGTTTGAAACATCCAGAGCAAATGCGGCAAAAGCCAAGACGTCAGTAATTGCATATAGGTTAGTAGCCAATGGGCTGGGCATGGAGCCTTATTTGTTCCTGATGCATAACCAACAGGCGAGATTTTTAATGTGTCGTTTTAGGCTCAATCTTTTACCTAATATTTTAGCCTATCCATCTGGTTTTACCACAACGATTGAGCAGAAGGGTGCCTGTGGCTGCGACAATAGGTCTCCACAGGACACATGTATACCCTGTGTGCCATCTCAAGTTTTTTAAAAGTAGCGGTTAGACTGAGAAACACAAGAACTTGATCTAACTGTGAACTTGAACTCCGGTCTACCCTTTTATATGTCCTGCTGCTGGTGCTTAATTTTATCCAATTGTTTTTAAATACTACTGTAAAGTTCAGAAATGTAATTTAATGATACTGTAGGGGTAAATGTATTGTTATAATGTATTGTTACTATGTATTTTTATGATAATTTTTAATTGTCGAAATAAAAACGAACTGAACTGAAGTAAGTCCATTCTTAGGCATTGCAAGTGCAGTGCTGCCATTAAGTGTATATGGTGCTGAGAGCTTGTCATTACGAACTCCACAGTGCCATAATGGCTACACTGAAAACTGAGAAGTTTGGTATCAAACTTCTCAGCACATTAAACCCACCCTGATGCCAGTGGGGGATTTAATGAAAAATGCACGCAGAGGGCATCTTTGAGATGCCCCCTGAAAAACTACCAGCCTCTGGCGGGTTCCCTGACTGGTACACACCAGCCTGCCACCAAGAGACATGTTTCTGGACCCTTAGATTGGGAGCCTACGCTGCCTGAGCCCAGAAACAAAGTCTTTCCTGGGCAGAGGTGTTCACACCTCCCCCCGGCCAGGAAGAGCCATCTGTAGCACAGGAGCTTTAAAGGCCTGGCAGCCTTTGTAATGCGACCCCCAGCCTCTCCTGCTATCAGGAGCAGGCCGGTTCCTGTATCCCCTCCCATTAGGCGGGAAGACGGGCGGGAAAAACTAGCCAGCCCAGGAGGTATACCCACCTCTGTCAACTCCACCCCTCAGGTGGGAGAGGCGAGGTGAATCCCACACTCCAGTGCTTGCCATCTTGCAGATGGCAAGCACTCCCCAATCAGGACTAGGGATTGTGCTCACACCCCCACGTGGGGTAAGCACACCAAGGGTGTTGTCACCCTAAGGTCATTAGCTACTGACCTAATGACCCCTAAAACGCCCCCTAAATACAGTATTTAGGGGGCAACCCTGAACCAAAAAGGCAGATTCAGCCTACCTACAAGAAGAAAAGAAGAAGGACGAAGAGCTGTGCAGAGTTAACAAGAGGACGACGGCCACTGACTTGGCCCAAGCCTTACCCGCCTGTATCCCCTTGTACTCGCTCATGCGAAGTCCCGGCGTGTCCAGCTGCCAGCATCACCACAAACCCCTGCCTGCCTTCACTTCCCAGACTGTTTCTCCTGTGAACACCGGACGGGTTTAAAGGAAAATGTTACTTACCAGTATGCATCTGTTCTTGGCATGTAGAGCTGCAGAGTAGTAGCTATGCATTATAAAAATAATAATAATAATAATCCACATTTGTAAGGGGCAAACAATGACCCGTAAGGGTCTCTAGGTGCTGGGGGCCGACGGGAAGATTAAGCAAGCTATTGCCCAGAGTCCCATGGTGCTGGGCTAATCTGCTGCGGCCCCGGGGATCGAACCGGGATCCCCAGATTCCGGAGTCAGTCGCCCTGGCCGCGGCGCCACACCTCTTCCTGGGTGTGGCATTAGATCGCCATCTGGTGTTGGGCTCGGATGGTTGCACCTTGTTGTTGTCTTGGAAGGAGTCTTTGTAGTCACGAGATAGGTGACTCCTATCTTGGACGATAGGGTGTATGGGCATCGACTCCATCCTTAGATTGTTTTTCGCCATGGGCGTGTACTACTCTGCAGCTGTACATGCCAAGAACAGAAGCATACTGGTAAGTAGCATTTTCAGTTCAAGGTTTAGGAGCTGTAGATAGTACACTATGCATAGACTGTACAGCAGTATCTCCTCTAGCGGTGGTCACCTGTATCTGTTGCAGTAGTTTAAAAGAACATTTTAAGAACAGCTTGGCCCACAGAAGCTTGTTGCTTTGCTTGCACGTCAACACAATAGTGTTTAATGAAGGTGTATGTTGTAGACCATGTTGCTACATGTGTCTTCTAGGGGGACGTTCCCTAAGAATGCCATAGAAGCCCCTAGTTTACGTGTTGAATGCGCCCTAGGGGATCTATTAAGGTGCGTTTTGCTTTTTGGTAGCATATTTGTATACATTTAACAATCCACCTTGCAATCCCAGCTTCAGAGATGGGATTCCCTCTATGCGGTAGAGAGAAAGCTACAAACTATTTAGTTTTTCTAAAGTTTTCAGTTCGGTCAATGTAATAAAGTAGGGCTCTTGATGTCTAGCGTGTGAAGAGCTCTCTCTGCTACAGAGTCTGGGTTTTGAAAAAACACTGGTAATTCTACTGATTGGTTAAGATGAAAAACAGATATGACTTTAGGAAGGAATTTTAGATTTGTCTTGAGAACTACCTTGTTACGATGTATTTGTAAGAAGGGATCTTAAATGGTTAAAGCCTGGATTTCACGTACTCTTCTAAGAGAGGTGATTGCGATAAGGAAAGCTACTTTTCTTGCGAGGAACTTAAGTTCACACTTATGTAAAGGTTCAAATAGGGGTCCCATGAGCCTAGTGAGCACAATGTTGAGATTCTACACCGGAGAGGGTGGTAATCTAGGAGGGATGATTCTTTTAAGGCCTTCCATAAATGCCTTAACTGCTGGCACTTGAGTATGCTAAATTACATCTTTGAAAGTGTAGCAAATGATATTCTGGATGGATGCATCCAGTGGATTGATAGGATTGTTAGTGCAGGAAATGGCAAATATGTTCCATCTTGCTGCATAGCAAGCTCTGGTTGTAGGTCGCCTGACTTATTTAATCATTTTCATACAGTCCGGCGGAAGGTTAAGGTAACTGAACTCTAGGCCTTCAGGAGCCAGATTTCTAGATTCAGCTGAGTCGGATTGGGGTGCCTTATTTCTCCATGGCTCTGCGTTAGTAGGGATGGAGAAAGGCGTAGTTTCTGGTGTGGGACTAGTGAGAGTTCCAACAGTGTGGTGAACCATGGCTGCCGTGCCCATGTGGGAGCTACTAGGATCAACTTTAGAGACTGTTGCTGTGGCTTGCGTACCACTAGTGGAATTAGTGGGAGCGGCAGAAAAGCGTATACAAAACTGCCTGACCAGTTCATCCATATCGCATTGCCCTTGGATAGCGGGTGTGGAGGCCTGGCGGCAAGGTTGGGCATTTTGCGTTTGTGTGTAGCAAACAGATCTATGTCTGGTGGGCCCCACATTTTGAAAAATGGTAGAAGAACTTGTGGATGTAGTTCCCATTTGTGAATATGTTGTGTCTGTCGACGTAACAGATCCGCAATCTGATTGTGAACTCCTGGAAGATGTTCTGCAAGGAGGTATGAATTCTGTGGAATGGCCCACCTCCAAAAGTCCTGAGCGAGCTGGGACAGCTGCAGAGAATGTGTGCCTCCTTGTTTTTGTATGCAATACATGGCCGTCATGTTGTCCGTCCGGATGACGACAGCCTCGTTCTCTACATGGAGTTGGAATGATTCTAGTGTTAGGAATATTGCTAATAATTCCAGATGATTGATATGAAGCACTTTCTGTTGAGTGGTCCATTTGCCTTGAGTGGTGTGATTGAGGAGATGGGCTCCGCATCCTGTGAGGAATGCGTCTGTTAGAACTATCAGTGGAACTGGCTTGATGAACGGCTGCCCCTTGGATAAGTTTGTTGTGTTCCACCACTGCAGAGAGCGGTGTGTGAGGCTGTCCACCAACACCAGATCTGTAAGTTGTCCTTGAGCCGGATTCCACTCAAGTGCTTCCTGTAAGGGACGCATTTGAAGTCTTGCATATGGTACAATAAAGATGCAAGATGCCATCATGCCTATTAGTTGCATGAACACTCTGGCTGGGAGTGTGTGTTTTTGAAATTTGTCTACTAGGGTCTGTATGCTGGCTATCCTGAATGGATTGGGATATGCTAGAACTGTAGTGTTTATTGTGGCCCCTAGATATTGCTGTATCTGAGCGGGCTGGAGATGCAAATTGGTGTAGTCGATTCTCAATCCCAAGTCGTGGAGTGTTTGGTGAGTGTATATAACACACTGGTTGGATGATCTGGCTTTTATTAGCCAGTCGCCTAGATACGGGAAGACATGAATGTTGCCTTTGGAGGTGTGCTGCTACCACTGCCAGGCATTTGGTAAACACTCTGGGTGCGGTGGTTACCCCGAATGGAACGACTTTGTACTGATAGTGTTGTCCGCCTACCATGAACCTTAGATAATTCCTGTGAGAAGGATGTTTTGGAATGTGGAAGTATGCGTCCTTGAGATCTAGTGTGACCAGGAAGTCTCCTTGTTGGAGCAGTGGAAGCACTTGTTGGAGAGTGATCATATGAAAATGATATGAGTGTATATACAGATTGAGGGGTCTGAGATCGAGTATTGGTCTTCGCGTCCTACCCTTTTTGGGTATTAGGAAATACAGGGAGTAGACTCCTGTTCCCTGATGGAGCAAGGGGCCTGGCTCTATGGCTTGCTTTTGAAGCAACAAGAGTTCTTGTTTTAATAGCGTAAGATGTTCTGTGGACATGGGAAGCTGCTTGGGTGGTATGTTGCAGGGGGAGGGAGGTAGCTGTAAGTTCTAAGCAGTAACCATGTTGGATAATCTGTCTTACCCACTTGTCTGTTGTGATGGTATTCCAGAGAGGTAGGAACTGTGATAAACTTCCCCCGACTGGAGTGGAATGGCCTTGGGGGAGTGGAGGGAAGTCACTGTTTAGAGGTAAGGGAGGGGCGAGTGTTATTGTTACCTCGTCCTCTGCCTTGGTTATTATTTCCCCTATAACCTCTGTAGGAGAGTAGGGTCTGCAATCCTATGATCACCCAGATTTTTTTGCTTTTGTTTCACTGGTTTACGACTTTCTCTGGCTGTGGGCCTGCCAATCAGACCCACAGCCTGGCTGTTCTCTTTCTAAATTACCTCATGTACCCTAGGTGCATCTACCAATTGGTACTGGGCCACCTTATCAGACCCTGTAACTCAGGGCATAGGTGTACCCAGGGCTGCCAGGGGCTGCAGCACGTATTGTGCCACCCCTGGCTGGCCTCCTAAATTTGACACAACTGGCTGCATGACAGCTGGGGCAAAGTCGTGTAATCACCCTTTGCTGTAGGTGTAGTATACCTATACCTAACCCTAAAATGGACACACAGATTCCTATCAGTCACTCCTATGGCAGGCCTTGACAATCCTGAAGGCAGAGTGCTTGGAATCGTGTGAGATGGTGCTCTGGCATGAGCTGAGCCTGTCTGCAGCTTGCGGAATCAAGTCCTAATAGCTGTTCCATGATATCGCATACCATATACTCTTAAGTGCATTATAATCCTCGCGGTTAAATGCTATCTTTGGTATTGCTTTATCAAAACATGTCGAGTAAGGTGTCATACGAATTGGAATACTAACCCCTCGCCAATTCTGGCGACGGGGTTAGCATTCCACCCTTCTAGAGGGACACGACATGTATGTAACTGTGAACCCCGGTTAAAGTTAACTGAAGCCTCAGCTCCACAAAATGGATGCTGCCACCACAGACACGAGTCTGACCCCCTGCAGCTGGGAGTCCTTCCAGCGAGGGGAGCCTGGACAAAGGGTTTCCTGTCAGGGGCGGTGCTAGCACCGTCCCAGACATGGTTTTGTGTATCCTGGGTAGGCAGGGCTTTACAGGAAGGTGACTGCTGAGTGGCACCCCGGTGCTCACTACGCATAGGCCGGTCTGAACCAGTTCCAGGGGCACACCAGCCCCTGGCCTGGGGAAGTCCGGCATGGCTGAGGGGTGTAACCACCCCCCACCTAGTCCCACCCATAGGCAGGACCTAGTCACCGGGTCAGCCCCCTTTTTTAGTATAAAGATGGGAGCGGGCCCCCTGTTAAAATTAGATCATCTTTGGAATCAAGATACCACTTTCTTCGAAAGGACTTCACGATTTCTTCTTCAAGATTCTCCCTTGTGGCTAAGGAGTAGTCACCCTGCATCCGCAGGCACCATCCTAAAGAACACTGCGGTCTGCTGCAAGTCCTTCATCACGAATCCGACGACCCAGCTCGACGAGACCCGGCTTCCCTGGCACCTCTGACCTCTACTCACCTCTACAGCAAAGCTGAGAACCGTGAGTGCGACGAGACCTCGAGGGACCGACGATCGCCAAGACTGCACGACATCTTTACTGCAAGCCCACCGTGTCCTCCACTGGTGAGTGCTTTGGGGTCCGAGAAGCCCCGACCCAGCGCAGCTCCAGCACCCAAGGTCAGCCTCCCTGCATCTCCACGATCGGCGTGGGGCCCTTCTGCTGTTTGCTGTGCACCGCGTTGTTTGGCTACTAGCCGGCTGGCTTGTGGTCTTCTGAACGACGCCCGACGACAACTCTTCTGCTGGTCTGGTTGCTCCAGGCTGGCCCTTGCTTCCTTTTTCAAGAGAGGCACCCCGGACCCTCCTGGTCCACTCCAGACGCCATTTTAGGTCCACCGCGTGGGCTTGAATTTGCCAAGGCTTTGTTGCCCAATCCTGGGTCCAGCGACGCCGACAGCTTCTATCTTCGTGGGACAGCTCGATCCTCCATCCTGGTCGCCGACAACGCCTCCTGGTCCGTGAGATCTTCGAGTCAAGCGTCACCCACTCACCTTGTCGAGGTGGCTACCATCCGGTGCCTTCCTGGTGCCCACTGACTACTGGCTAGTAGTCTCGAACTTGGTCCCCTCTGCTTTCAGGTGTCATCTATCTTCGAGATCCAGGCTTGGATCCAACTGAACTTTCTTCACTGGTCACCGGCCAGCATCTTTTCTTCCGGCTCCTGGTCCGTCTACGAGGATTCCCGACGTCTTTTCAGACCTATGCAGCTGCAGCCCCTGGGCTAGGTAACTTCGGCATTTCGGTGCCCCAGCATAGCCTCACTATCCAAGGGTCAGAATCTACTTTCGTTTTCTCCCTACCAGGTCGGGTTCGCCCGAGAACACTAACTTTCTATTTCCTAGCTACTATAGACTTTTGTCCGCATCTCGCGTGAGAGTGCACACACTGCACCCGAGTCCCCTAGGCCTCCTAGTCGTAATCTAACGATTCCCTAGTCAAGTCCTAGCGATTCCAAAAGCTATTAGTACTGTACTTACCTGCTAGGAATTTCACATTCCACTTTTAGAGTATATGGTTTTCCGTGCCCCTCGGGCATTTGTATATACTGTGCTAACTTAAGTATTTTTGTAAGAGTTTTGGTTTGTGCTTAGTACCCTGTCCTCATAAAGAGTACAGGGCTGTTGTGATCTTTAATAAATAACTGTTTATTTTCATAACACTTGTGTGGTGTCCTTTCACTGGGTATTCAAGGGGTATATGTGTGGTAAACAGCTGGCTTAACACGCCCTCTCGAGTCTTTAGCCTTAGACTGCTCGTATCCATGCTACTAGGATAGCTGGTCTATAAGGTTGACTTACAACCAATCATCAATAAGGGTTGCTGGACTGATACATAGTGGGCACTAGAATAGTGACCACTGCATATCAGGCCACCTTCTCACATTGGTGAGCAGCGGTTGGGATTTGAGCTTGCTGTTGTTTTACCACACGTATCCTAAGAATATCTTGTTGAAAGATCACATAAGTACTGTTAGGTACATATAACCAAAGCTTAGAATACTCTGAGTTCTACTGAACCAGCTGTTGTAGCTCCTCAAGGCTTAGCACACCTTGGCTGCAACTCTTAGCAAGGGATCAGTAGGTAAACACATAGTGTAGGTAGGTGCATCACTTACACCACACTAGAAACAGTATGTCGGACAAAGGAGGAAACACTGAGGTTCCCCTTGTGTCAGTTGACCCTCCACAGGTCATCCCTTCAAGATATACTGCGCTTAGCTTCCATGAGTTACGACAAGTGTGTACCTCTAGGAAGATTAAGCAGGGGTCTAACCCCACAACTGCCTTTCTGATTGGTCTCTTAGAGACTCATGATGCAAGGAGGGCTGGTAACCCAGACCCTTCTAATTCAGATGGCAACATGCCCTCATTACAGGGTCCCTTTGATGCCCAGGACCATCCTCTTCAGGAAGCAGATGATGCTGATGATGAGGATGATGATTTGGTATCAGGGGATGAGGCAGAAAAGGAACAGGTAGAAGTCAGCAGACTAACCAGGTCCAACTTAAGCAGACATGAGATGGGCACTAGGGGACCCTTGGGGCCACTCTCAGGTCAGCTTAACATTGGGAATGGACGAGATAGATCTCTATCAAGAGGCTCTATCAGATCCCTTCATACCAATGGCTCTCAACGTTCCTCTCAAAGGGGAATGACATCTCCCCAGAGGAGAATGTATGAAGCTAAGGAAAAGGCAGCCAATCTGAGGATTGAAAGGGAAGAACTTGCCCTGGCCAAAGAGAGGCTTGCCTTTGCTAGAGAGCAACAATTGAGTGGGACAGTCCCCACTGGTGGCAGCATTGTACCTAGCAATAGGGAAAGGAGTTTTGATACAAAACACCTTGGTAAGATAGTGCCCCCCTTTAAACAAGGGGATGACATCCACAAATGGATTACTGCTTTGGAGAGGGCCTGCACTGTGCAAGGTGTTCCCCCAAGTCAGTGGGCAGCTATCTTGTGGCTCTCCTTTGAGGGTAAAGGAAGAGACAAGCTCCTCACCACAAGGGTGGAGGATGCTAATGATTACCAAGTCTTGAAAAATGCACTGATTGATGGGTTTGGCCTAACCACTGAGCAGTACAGGGTGCTGTTCAGGGATACCCAGAAAACTCAGTCTCAAGATTGGGCTGACTTTGTAGATTGTGCCACTAAGGCTTTTGAGGGCTGGTTGCTGGGCAGTAAGGTTACTGATTATAAAGGATTGTACAATTTGATGATGAGAGAGCAAATTTTAAACAATTGTCAGAACCAGTTGTTGCATCAGCATCTTGTTGACTCAGATCTGACCTCTCCCCAAGAATTGGGAAAGAAGGCAGACAGATGGGTTAGAACAAGAGTTAAACAGAACCAGGGCCAGAATCAAGGTGGTCAGAAGAAAGCAGACCAGAAGGGTAAGGATTCGAAAGGGGAACAAAATGACCAGAAGTCTTCGACAGGTCCCCAACAACCCAAAGAGGGTGGGGGTCAGGCTCCCCAAAAGAAGAAAGAAGGCCAATCTAAAAGGTGGTGCCAATACTGCAAAAGTAAAACTCACTGGTTTAGTGAGTGCACCAAGAAAGGAGGAGGGCAGACTCCTGCCACTGCAGCCCCTAAGGCACCTGTGCCCCCTAGTACAGCCAGCAGTGGTAGTGCACCTCCCAAGGGTTTAGTAGGGTTAACCCTGGGTTCTGAGGGGAGTGACAACTTAGTTGGCACCCTCACTCAGGCTGTCCTTGTCAGTACAGGGGATATGGATATGTCCCCTGACATAAGTCCCAATACTTTGGGCAAATACAGACAGACACCTTTTATTAATGGAAAAATGGCTCAGGCCTATAGGGACACTTGTGCCAGTGTCACAATGGTGACACCTAGCTTTGTGGACCCTGGACAGATCATGCCAGGTACAGAATTCCTGGTGACCAATGCAAGCAATGTCACTACCAATCATAGTATGGCAATTGTAGCTTTCTCCTGGGGAGGGGTAACTGGCCAAAAGAAGGTTGTAGTTAGTTCAGACCTCCCAGTGGATTGTTTGTTGGGCAATGATTTGGAGTCATCACAATGGTCAGAAGTGGAGCAGAGGACTCATCTGGAAATGTTAGGTTTGCCAGCACATGTGTTTGCTGTGACTAGGTCACGGGCCAGAAGATGCCCCACTGAACAGGTGCTGGATCCTGGAACAATGGACCAGACACCTTCCAAGAAAAAGAGCAGTAGGGTTAAGGCTGTGCCTTCCCCCTTGCCCCAGGTTGTGGATCAAGTCTCAGAGGAGGCTGACCTGCAGGAATTGAGGGAAACTGAGCCTAGAGAGTTTGAACTTGATCAAGTTGAATTCTTGGGTTCAGGGGGACCCTCAAGGGAAGACCTGGGGAAGGACCAGTTAGGCTGCCCTTCTCTTGAACCCCTCAGACAGCAGGCTGCTGCTGAGGCTGCTGGGAACGCCACAGGTACCCACAAGGTATACTGGGAAGATGGACTCCTGTACACTGAGTCAAGAGACCCCAAGCCTGGCATGACCAGGAGGCTGGTTGTACCCTTGTCTCAGAGAGGTTTCCTACTTACCTTGGCCCATGAGATTCCCTTAGCAGGACACTTAGGCCAGACAAAGACTTGGGACAGGCTTGTCTCACACTTTCACTGGCCTCACATGAATGAGGATACCAAGGAGTTTTGTCGCTCCTGTGTCACTTGCCAAGCCAGTGGTAAGTCAGGTGGCACAACAAAGGCCCCCCTTATACCAATGCCTGTGGTGGGGGTGCCCTTTGAAAGAGTGGGGATTGACATTGTTGGTCCAATGGAACCCCAGACAGCATCAGGGCACAAGTTTATACTGGTGGTAGTGGATCATGCCACCAGGTATCCTGAAGCTATTCCACTTAGGACCACCACAGCCCCTGTGGTGGCAAGGGCCCTAGTTGGAGTGTTCTCCAGAGTGGGCTTCCCTAAGGAGGTTGTCTCTGACAGAGGTGCAAACTTCATGTCAAGCTATTTAACTGCTATGTGGAAGGAGTGTGGTGTCAATTACAAATTCACTACACCCTATCACCCACAATGCAATGGGCTTGTTGAAAGGTTCAACAGGACCCTAAAAGGGATGATTCATGGACTACCTGAAACACTCAGGCGTAGATGGGATGTCCTGATGCCCTGCCTTCTGTTTGCTTACAGAGAGGTCCCACAAAAGGGGGTTGGCTACAGCCCTTTTGAACTTTTGTATGGGCATCCTGTGAGAGGCCCCTTGTGTTTGGTGAAGGAAGGATGGGAGAGACCTCTCAAAAAGCCTGCAACCAACATAATGGACTATGTACTTGGTCTCCGCTCCAGGATGGCTGAGTATATGGAGAAGGCATCAGAAAACCTTAAGGCCAGTCAAGAACTTCAAAAAGCTTGGCATGACCAAAAGGCTGTCCTGACTGTTTATCAGCCTGGACAGAAGGTGTGGGTGCTGGAGCCAGTGGCCCCAGCAGCACTCAAAGACAAATGGTCTGGGCCCCACACAATCCTTGAGCAAAAGGGAGAGGTCACCTACCTGGTGGACCTTGGAACTCCCAGGAGTCCCCATAGGGTACTCCATGTCAACAGGCTCAAAGCATATGTCGACAGGAAGGACATGAGCTTGCTCATGGCCATAGATGAGGGACAGGAGGAAGAGAGTGACCCTCTCCCAGACCTGCTCACTCAGAATCCTGATGATGGGTCAGTAGATGGTGTTGTCTTTTGTGGCAGCCTCTCTGAACATCAGCAGAAAGACTGTAAACAGGTTCTTCAGTCTTTCAGACGTATGTTCTCTCTGACACCCAGTCAGACCAATTGGTGCACCCATGAGGTTGACACTGGTGACAGCCTGCCAGTCAAGAGTAAAATCTACAGGCAGCCTGATCATGTTAGAGACTGCATAAAAACTGAAGTGCAGAAAATGTTGGAATTGGGAGTCATTGAACCCTCAGATAGCCCTTGGGCTAGTCCAGTAGTTCTAGTGCCAAAGCCTCACACCCAAGATGGTAAGAGAGAGATGAGGTTTTGCGTAGACTACAGGGGTCTCAATGCAGTCACTAAGACTGATGCCCATCCAATACCAAGGGCAGATGAACTTATAGATAGATTGGCTTCTGCCAACTACTTAAGTACATTTGACTTAACAGCTGGGTATTGGCAAATCAGGTTAGCTGAGGATGCCAAGCCCAAAACAGCATTTTCAACCCCTGGTGGGCATTATCAATTTGTGGTAATGCCCTTTGGTCTGAAAAATGCACCTGCCACCTTCCAAAGGTTGGTGAATCAAGTCCTTACTGGGCTGGATGACTTCTGTGCAGCATATCTAGATGATATTGCTGTCTTTAGCTCCACCTGGGAGGATCACCTGGTCCACCTGAGGAAAGTGTTAGAGGCTCTGCAAGCAGCAGGCCTCACTATCAAGGCCACCAAGTGCCAGATAGGGCAGACACAGGTTGTATACCTGGGCCACCTTGTAGGTGGAGGCCAGGTTCAGCCACTGGAGAGCAAAATACAGTCAATCAGGGACTGGGCTCCTCCAACCACCCAGACTCAGGTTCGAGCTTTCTTGGGCCTGACTGGATACTACAGAAAATTTGTCAGGAACTATGGTTCCATTGTGACACCATTAAATGAACTGACAAGTAAAAAAATGCCAAAAAAGGTTCAGTGGACAGCAGGCTGTCAAAAAGCATTCGATGACCTAAAGCAGGCCATGTGCACAGCACCTATCCTTAAGAGTCCAGACTACTCCAAACCATTCATTGTCCAAACAGATGCTTCTGAGTTGGGTGTGGGAGCTGTTCTTTCTCAACTGAATTTTGATGGTCAGGATCAGCCCATTGCTTTTATAAGTAGAAGGCTGACCCCCAGAGAGAAGAATTGGTCAGCTATTGAGAGGGAGGCCTTTGCTGTGGTTTGGGCCCTGAAGAAGCTGAGGCCATACTTGTTTGGCACTCACTTCAAGATTCAGACCGACCATAAGCCCCTCTTGTGGCTAAATCAGATGAAGGGTGAAAACCCCAAACTGCTTAGGTGGTCCATTTCCCTACAGGGGATGGACTTTACAGTGGAACATAGACCTGGTACTGATCATGGCAATGCCGATGGGCTCTCCAGATATTTCCACTTAGAACAAGAAGACTCACCTGGTCAAGGTTAGCTTATTGTCCCAAAGTTTGGGGGGGGGGTCATGTAGGAGAGTAGGGTCTGCAATCCTATGATCACCCAGATTTTTTTGCTTTTGTTTCACTGGTTTACGACTTTCTCTGGCTGTGGGCCTGCCAATCAGACCCACAGCCTGGCTGTTCTCTTTCTAAATTACCTCATGTACCCTAGGTGCATCTACCAATTGGTACTGGGCCACCTTATCAGACCCTGTAACTCAGGGCATAGGTGTACCCAGGGCTGCCAGGGGCTGCAGCACGTATTGTGCCACCCCTGGCTGGCCTCCTAAATTTGACACAACTGGCTGCATGACAGCTGGGGCAAAGTCGTGTAATCACCCTTTGCTGTAGGTGTAGTATACCTATACCTAACCCTAAAATGGACACACAGATTCCTATCAGTCACTCCTATGGCAGGCCTTGACAATCCTGAAGGCAGAGTGCTTGGAATCGTGTGAGATGGTGCTCTGGCATGAGCTGAGCCTGTCTGCAGCTTGCGGAATCAAGTCCTAATAGCTGTTCCATGATATCGCATACCATATACTCTTAAGTGCATTATAATCCTCGCGGTTAAATGCTATCTTTGGTATTGCTTTATCAAAACATGTCGAGTAAGGTGTCATACGAATTGGAATACTAACCCCTCGCCAATTCTGGCGACGGGGTTAGCATTCCACCCTTCTAGAGGGACACGACATGTATGTAACTGTGAACCCCGGTTAAAGTTAACTGAAGCCTCAGCTCCACAAAATGGATGCTGCCACCACAGACACGAGTCTGACCCCCTGCAGCTGGGAGTCCTTCCAGCGAGGGGAGCCTGGACAAAGGGTTTCCTGTCAGGGGCGGTGCTAGCACCGTCCCAGACATGGTTTTGTGTATCCTGGGTAGGCAGGGCTTTACAGGAAGGTGACTGCTGAGTGGCACCCCGGTGCTCACTACGCATAGGCCGGTCTGAACCAGTTCCAGGGGCACACCAGCCCCTGGCCTGGGGAAGTCCGGCATGGCTGAGGGGTGTAACCACCCCCCACCTAGTCCCACCCATAGGCAGGACCTAGTCACCGGGTCAGCCCCCTTTTTTAGTATAAAGATGGGAGCGGGCCCCCTGTTAAAATTAGATCATCTTTGGAATCAAGATACCACTTTCTTCGAAAGGACTTCACGATTTCTTCTTCAAGATTCTCCCTTGTGGCTAAGGAGTAGTCACCCTGCATCCGCAGGCACCATCCTAAAGAACACTGCGGTCTGCTGCAAGTCCTTCATCACGA
This sequence comes from Lissotriton vulgaris, assembly GCF_964263255.1. Classification (NCBI taxonomy): domain Eukaryota; kingdom Metazoa; phylum Chordata; class Amphibia; order Caudata; family Salamandridae; genus Lissotriton; species Lissotriton vulgaris. The sequence goes on from NC_141687.1 coordinate 282,312,750, forward strand.
ATCCGACGACCCAGCTCGACGAGACCCGGCTTCCCTGGCACCTCTGACCTCTACTCACCTCTACAGCAAAGCTGAGAACCGTGAGTGCGACGAGACCTCGAGGGACCGACGATCGCCAAGACTGCACGACATCTTTACTGCAAGCCCACCGTGTCCTCCACTGGTGAGTGCTTTGGGGTCCGAGAAGCCCCGACCCAGCGCAGCTCCAGCACCCAAGGTCAGCCTCCCTGCATCTCCACGATCGGCGTGGGGCCCTTCTGCTGTTTGCTGTGCACCGCGTTGTTTGGCTACTAGCCGGCTGGCTTGTGGTCTTCTGAACGACGCCCGACGACAACTCTTCTGCTGGTCTGGTTGCTCCAGGCTGGCCCTTGCTTCCTTTTTCAAGAGAGGCACCCCGGACCCTCCTGGTCCACTCCAGACGCCATTTTAGGTCCACCGCGTGGGCTTGAATTTGCCAAGGCTTTGTTGCCCAATCCTGGGTCCAGCGACGCCGACAGCTTCTATCTTCGTGGGACAGCTCGATCCTCCATCCTGGTCGCCGACAACGCCTCCTGGTCCGTGAGATCTTCGAGTCAAGCGTCACCCACTCACCTTGTCGAGGTGGCTACCATCCGGTGCCTTCCTGGTGCCCACTGACTACTGGCTAGTAGTCTCGAACTTGGTCCCCTCTGCTTTCAGGTGTCATCTATCTTCGAGATCCAGGCTTGGATCCAACTGAACTTTCTTCACTGGTCACCGGCCAGCATCTTTTCTTCCGGCTCCTGGTCCGTCTACGAGGATTCCCGACGTCTTTTCAGACCTATGCAGCTGCAGCCCCTGGGCTAGGTAACTTCGGCATTTCGGTGCCCCAGCATAGCCTCACTATCCAAGGGTCAGAATCTACTTTCGTTTTCTCCCTACCAGGTCGGGTTCGCCCGAGAACACTAACTTTCTATTTCCTAGCTACTATAGACTTTTGTCCGCATCTCGCGTGAGAGTGCACACACTGCACCCGAGTCCCCTAGGCCTCCTAGTCGTAATCTAACGATTCCCTAGTCAAGTCCTAGCGATTCCAAAAGCTATTAGTACTGTACTTACCTGCTAGGAATTTCACATTCCACTTTTAGAGTATATGGTTTTCCGTGCCCCTCGGGCATTTGTATATACTGTGCTAACTTAAGTATTTTTGTAAGAGTTTTGGTTTGTGCTTAGTACCCTGTCCTCATAAAGAGTACAGGGCTGTTGTGATCTTTAATAAATAACTGTTTATTTTCATAACACTTGTGTGGTGTCCTTTCACTGGGTATTCAAGGGGTATATGTGTGGTAAACAGCTGGCTTAACACGCCCTCTCGAGTCTTTAGCCTTAGACTGCTCGTATCCATGCTACTAGGATAGCTGGTCTATAAGGTTGACTTACAACCAATCATCAATAAGGGTTGCTGGACTGATACATAGTGGGCACTAGAATAGTGACCACTGCATATCAGGCCACCTTCTCACAACCTCCTCGAAAATATCCTCTGTTGGGGGATGTTTGAGTGGTAGTCTTAAATGAGGGTGAAGTGTCTGTACTGATATTTTTTGAGGATCCTCTGTAAAAGGAGCGACAAAAGGAACCACGTGTTTGTGAAGACTGTAAGGCTCCCCTGGACTTTGCAATCTGTGTCCTTTTTAATTTTTTCCAGAGTTGTGTCCACAGCCGGTCCAAAAAGGTGTTCCTGATTGAAAGGCTGATTTAAAATTGTTGTCTGGACCTCTTGCTTAAAGCCTGAAATGCGTAGGCTTGTCATCTAAGCAGTACACTGGTGTTAATGGATCTTGAAGCAGTGTCTGCTACTTCAAGTGCACATTTAATTGAGGCATTTGTTATCAATTTGCCCTCTTGGATGAGGTAATTTGCTTGGGCTTTATATTGGTCTGGCAAATGCTATAATAGGGCACACTACGACCAAATAGAGACCCTATCATATCTAGTCAGCAATGCCAGAGTATTAGCTATGCGCCAGTGATTGGCCGCTTGCGCCGCTACCCTTTTGCCTGATGCTTCTAGCAGTTTGGATTCTTTATTTGGGGGTGGTGCATCCCCTGATGTCTGTGAATTAGCACACTTCCTAGCATTAGACACTACTAGTGAGTCTAGAAGCAGCTGTCCTTTAATATAGACTGGGTCTTCTGGTATTCTAGGTTTAAAATCCTGACTCTCACCGGATCTTTAAATACCTCAGGGGCATGTTTAATGACCCCTTTGGGTAAAATGTGTACTGATCTTTTGGACTGTTTAAACGTGTCTAAAAGGAAATCCTCTTCTGGTGTGTCTGAGTGCATAGTTACACCATGAAAAACTGCAGCTCTATTAATGAGTTGGCCAAAACTAATATTATCATCAGGGGGAGATGGTTTTGTTGGGTATGGCTGTGGGCTTGGGAGGTTTTTAGGGTCTATTGGGATCATCGAAGTTCAAGTCATCCTGTGGTACAGGTTGTGGATCTGTGAACGGATCCATAGGGTGGCCCCCTCATAAATCATCATCTTCATTATTTTGTGGTGTTGGAGAAGGTACAGGCTGTGGTGTAGCTGGTTTAGTGAGAGGAAGTGGATTAGAATGGTGTACAGTAGAAGAAGGATGCATAGGTGAAGTGGCACAGTCCTTTACAGGAGTATGTGGTTTCTTGCTGTTGGACGGCACAGCAATAACATGTCCTGTTTTGGGATCAATGAGGATTTCTTCTGTTTAGGATCGACAGGATCTGGATGAAGCAGTTCCTCTTCCCTGATAACCGCTTTCGGCGCCGTTTTTTTCGGTTCAGAGCGTGGTTTAATCTTGTGGTCTTTGGCCTTAGGAGGCGTGGAAGAATCCTTCAGCACTGTTTTTGGTTCTGAAGACTTGGGTTTCGGAGCCGGATCGTGATGTTTAGGCTTGGAAGTGTTCAAAGCAGTTTTATCACTAGGCTTGTTTGGGGCCGGTTAGTCTTTCGGCGCTGACGGAATCAAAACCAGTTTCGGAGTGGAGTATCCTTTTGGCTTTGGTATCGAAGGCGCCTGTGGGACTATCACATTTGGTTTACTTGGTACCGGAAGGCTTATATTTTTTTCTTCGGAGCCGGGTTTGAAGGCGGGGCCTCTGAAGCATGTTTTTAGTCACGACTCGGGCCAGCAGGAGAAGTCTTGACCAGTGCCTTTTGTGATGGTGGTGTTGGGACAGGGGCAGTAGTACTCACTCGTTGACCAGGAGTAATGGGGTCGTCTGAGTCATCTGCCTCCGCCTAAGACACAATTTCTTCAGAATCTTCTTCAGGGACATCTGGGCCTTCATCAAAAGATGTCCACTGGTTAGGGAGCTGATCTCTGCGCCATGATGTGTCGTCGAACCCAGTGATTACGAATAGTCTTCTTCTATCGAAAAGCGGCGCAGGCTTGGCAGCTGGACTCGTTGTGTTCCGGCGAGACACACAGGTTACAGACCTTAGGATGGTCGCTGTATGGGAATTTTGCTCCACATTAGGGGCATTTCTTGAACAGCGTCCTATCCATGAGCAGTAGGCCCAGAGGCGTCGATAAGCCCCAGGGTCCGGGTCCACGACCGGAATCAAATAGATGAAGGTTGCGTCTAAGTTTAGATCGGATTTTTAAGATTAATAGATGGTTTGTGCGTCGAAAAAGTTACGAAAACAAAGGTTCGATCAGTGCGCAAAAAGTTGCATCCGAACCCAATGGCGGAAAAAAACAATCTAAGGATGGAGTCGATGTCCATGCGCACTATTGTCCAAGGGAGGAGTCGCCTATCTCGTGACTACAAAGACTATTTCCAAGAAAACAACAAGGTGCAACCATCCGAGCCCAACACCGGATGGGGGTCTAATGCATAGTGTACTATCTGCAGCTTATATGCCTCGAACCTGTAGCTTCTGGTGCCAGCCAGAGACAGCGAATTTAGCCCACTCTGCACCCGCTGATCCCTGCCCAAGCTAGAGTGCGAAAACACTACGAGGAGGCCACCCTGGCAATCCTGCCCTGAAATCCAGCGGCCCCGGACCTGCCTCAAGCCTCCAGACGACGCCTGCAGCCTCAAACCAGAAGACCCCCACCTACCGCGACCAGAGCAGGTAAGAAAATCCGATGTCACAAGGCACCCCTGCACCCGGAGCCCCCACGGCTTTGGGTGCCCAAAGCAACGGTGTCTAACCAATCCACGACATCCCAACTTAACTCTTGAAGTGGTGGTTGCACCCAGAAGATCCTCGTCGTTGAGCCTGCAGTGTTTTTATCCCGGAGGTTCTCCATTGAAAACAGGGCACCCGACCTCAAAACAGCACCCTGCACCCGGCCGCCCCAGTGCCGCTGAGGGTGCACCTTTGGTGCTACTTTGGTCCCCAACTTGCCCTGAACTTAACCCTAGGAGCTTTGCTCCCACAACCCAGTGGCCTGCTTGCCAGCAGCCACCAACCAGAGGCCCCCTTATCCCCCATTGGATAACATTGGGCCTCAACACTCTGCACCCGGCCGCCCTAGTGCCGTTAAGGGTGCAACAGTGCATCACTGACCCTGGGGGATCCCCAAGTCTATCCCCAGAACCTTAACTCACAGTCGATTACTTAACTGTGAACTGTTAACCTCTTTTCCTTCCGTAGGATAACATTGACACTTTCTATCCAAAACGTTTCCAAATGTGGAGTTTTGAAATCTAAAAATATTCCTTAAAAATCGCACAAATAACCAAAACGTGTTTACTCACGTGACGTAACATGAAAAGTAAGTTACCTGCAATTTACTGTAAAAGCCAATTCATTTCAATGTACTGCTCCAAAAAGTTTCAAAGTGTTGAGTTATGAAATCTGAAAATATTCTTTAAAGCTCATGCGAATAACCAAAACGTTTGAATATGCTACTTACCAGTATGCATCTGTTCTTGGCATGTAGGGCTGCTGACATTCATATCTGTGCATAGATCGCCGCCTAGTGTTGGGTCCGGATGATTGCACATTGTTGTCCTGGAAGAGTCTTCGAAGTATCACGAGATAGGTGGCTCCTCCCCTGGACTACAGTGCGCATGGGCATCGACTCCATCCCCAGATTGTTTTTAGCCAATGTGGCCAAGATGGAGTGAAACTCAGTGAATGATGACCATGCTATGAGTATATGTGAATACTGCAGCTGCTACAGGCGCCGGGGAGGAGGGCGGGCGATATGAATGTCAGCAGCCCTACATGCCAAGAACAGATGCAAAAATCGCACAAATAACCAAAACGTGTTTACTCACGTGACGTAACATGAAAAGTAAGTTACCTGCAATTTACTGTAAAAGCCTATTCATTTCAATGTACTGCTCCAAAAAGTTTCAAAGTGTGGAGTTATGAAATCTGAAAATATTCTTTAAAGCTCATGCGAATAACCAAAACGTTTGAATATGCTACTTACCAGTATGCATCTGTTCTTGGCATGTAGGGCTGCGGACATTCATATCTGTGCATAGATCGCCGCCTAGTGTTGGGTCCAGATGATTGAACATTGTTGTCCTGGAAGAGTCTTCGAAGTATCACGAGATAGGTGGCTCCTCCCCTGGACTACAGTGCGCATGGGCATCGACTCCATCCCCAGATTGTTTTTAGCCATTGTGGCCAAGATGGAGTGAAACTCAGTGAATGATGACCATGCTATGAGTACATGTGAATACTGCAGCTGCTACAGGCGCCGGGGAGGAGGGCGGGCGATATGAATGTCAGCAGCCCTACATGCCAAGAACAGATGCATACTGGTAAGTAGCATATTCGGTTCGAGGCATGTGGGCTGCTGAATTCATATCTGTGCATAGAAAACACAGCAGTCCCTCCATTAGCGGCGGCCGCCCGTGCCAGCTGCAGCAGTTTGGAAAAGTGTTTTGAGAACAGCCTGCCCTACAGCTGCCTGCTGTTTGGAGTGCACATCAACACAGTAATGCTTAGTAAATGTGTGCGTGGTAGACCATGTGGCTGCTCTACATATGTCTTCCAAAGGAATGTTTCCAAGGAATGCCATAGAGGCCCCCAACTTTCTGGTGGAGTGGGCTCTTGGTGGAATGGTAAGAGTACATTTTGCTTTCAGATAGCAGATCTGGATACATTTAAGGATCCACCTAGCAATACCAGCCTTGGAAATTGGGTTACCTTTGTGGTGTGGTGCAAAGGCGACAAATAGTTGATTAGTCTTTCTAAAATCCTTGGTCCTATCAATGTAATACATTAGGGCCCGTTTAACGTCAAGGGTATGGAGCATCCGCTCCGCCAATGATTCTGGATTTTGAAAGAAAACAGGTAATTCGATTGTTTGGTTGATGTGGAACTGAGACACAACCTTGGGCAGAAACATAGGATTAGTGCGGAGCACCATCCTGTTGGAATGAATTTGGATAAATGGCTCTTGGATTGTGAGGGCTTGTAATTCACTAACCCTCCGCAGCGATGTAATTGCTACGAGGAAAGCCACTTTCCATGTCAAGAACTGAATCTCGCAGGAATGCAGTGGTTCAAAGGGAGGACCCATCAGCCTGGTAAGAACCACATTGAGGTTCCACTCAGGGGCTGGTGGAGTACGTGGTGGAATGACTCGTTTGAGGCCTTCCAAAAAAGCCTTGATGGCAGGCACCTTGAAGAGTGAAAGGTGCTGTCTATTTTGGAGATAAGTGGCCATTGCAGACAGATGAATGCGAATGGAAGTATAGGCCAGATTACACTTGTACAGATGGAAAAGGTAACAGATGATGTTCTGAATAGAAGCATCCAGCGGGTTAATGCCGTGGTTCGCACAATAAATGACAAACCGCTTCCATTTTGCTGCATAGCATGCTCTAGTAGTGGGCTTCCTCGCCTCCCGAATGATGTCCATGCAGTCGGGAGGTAAGTTTAGGTAGCCAAACTCTAGGACTTCAGGAGCCAGATCGCCAAGTTGAGCTGTTGCGGATCTGGGTGCTGAATGTCGCCATGGCTCTGAGTCAGAAGGCTGGGTGTGAGATGTAGCCTTTGATGCGGTACCACGGACAGTTCTAGAAACGTGGTGTACCATGGTTGGCGAGCCCACGTTGGAGCAACCAGGATGAGAGTCATCGAGTGCTGCCTGAGCTTGCGTGCCACCAGCGGTATCAGAGGTGCTGGGGGAAAAGCGTACGCAAATTTGCCTGACCAGTTCATCCATATCGCATTGCCCTGCGACTGTGGGTGTGGGAACCTGGCGGCGAAGCTTTGGCATTTTGCGTTCTCTTTTGTGGCGAACAGGTCTATCTCTGGATGACCCCACCTTTGGAAGTACGGCTGGAGTACTGATGGATTTATCTCCCACTCGTGCATCTGGTGGCTGTGCCTGCTGAGCAGGTCCGCCATCTGATTGTCCTTGCCCGGGAGGTGCTCTGCCATGAGGAAGATGTTCCTCTGAATGGCCCACTTCCACATGCTCTGAGCCAGATGAGACAGCTGCAGAGAGTGTGTGCCTCCCTGCTTTTGGATGTAGTACATTGCCGTCATGTTGTCCGTCCGAATCAACACAACCTTGTTGCATAGATGTACTTTGAAAGCCTTCAGTGCCATGAAGATCGCCATCAGTTCTAGAACATTGATGTGCATCTTCCCCTGTTGCTGCGTCCACAGTCCCTGCACAGTGTATTGGAGTACATGCGCTCCCCATCCCTGGAGAGAGGCGTCCGTGGTCAAGATAATCTCTGGCACAGGCTCCTGGAACGGTCGGCCCTTGCAAAGGTTTCGTGGATTCCACCAATGCAGAGAGTTGTATGCCCGACCGCTCACCAACACTAGGTCTTTCAACTGGTTGTGAGCCTGAGTCCATTGACGTGCTAGGCACTCCTGAAGCGGACGCATATGTAGTCTGGCGTGCGGGACAATGGAGATGTAGGAGGCCATCATGCCTATCAACTGCATGAACACTCTTGCTGGAAGCGAGTGTTGAGGTCTGAACATTTGGATCAGCAATTGAATGCTGCCGACTCTCACTGAATTTGGCTGGGCTGTGGCCGCCAGAGTGTCTATGGTCGCACCCAGATACTGCCGTATGTGGGCGGGCTGGAGATGGGATCTTGGGTAATTCAGTGAGAATCCCAGATCGTGCAGGAGGTGAATGGTGTGGGACACGTGGTCGGCGCACAGCTGGGCCGACTTCGCCTGAATGAGATAGTCGTCCAGATAGGGGTAGACGTGGATGTTTTGACGTCTCAGATGCGCCGCCACCGTCGTCAGGCACTTTGTGAATACCCTGGGTGCCGTGGTGACCCCGAAAGGCAAAACCTTGAATTGGTAGTGCTGGTTTTGGATGGTGAACCTGAGGTATTTTCTGTGTGAAGGATGTAGCGGAATGTGGAAGTACGCATCCTTCAGGTCCAGAGTTGCCAGAAAGTCCCCCTGTTGAAGCAGTGAGAGAACTTGCTGCAGTATTAGCATGTGGAAATGCTCGGACAGGATGTAAAAGTTGAGGGGCCTGAGATCCAGGATGGGCCTGAGGGATCCGTCCTTCTTTGGAATCAGGAAGTACAGGGAGTAAACTCCCGAGCCTCTTTCCTGCAAGGGCACGAGCTCTATTGCCCCTTTTTGCAGCATGACTGACCTCCTGCTGCAATAAGTGCAAATGCTCACCGGACATAGGACGGTGCCTTGGGGGAATGTTGGGTGGAGTGGATGTGAGCTCCAGACAATAACCAAATTGGATAAGCTTTCTGACCCACCTGTCCGTGGTGATGGACTTCCACACGGGCAGGAACTGCTGGAGTCTTCCCCCGACCGGTGTTGTGTGGTCGGGGGGCAGTGACAATGCGTCACTGTTTGTTGGCGGTAGAGGACCTGGAGCTGTTGTTGCCACGTCCTCTGCCCTTGGCGTTGTTGCCGCGGTATCCACCTCGACCCTTGTTGGTATAAGTAGTCTGGGTGTTGCCTTTGTAGAACTGCACGGACTGCGAAAGTTGACCCCTTGAGGTGCCTCTAATATTGGAGCAACGAAAGGACCCACTCTGAAACTGCTGGGACTGCAAGGCACCCATGGATTTTGCAGTGTCGGTGTCCTTCTTCATCTTCTCAAGGGTGGTATCAACCTCTGGGCCAAACAGGTGATCTGGGTTGACCTTTTGTTTCAAGATGGTGGTTTGAATGTCCGGCTTGAACCCAGGTATCCGTAGCCATGCATGTCTACGAAGCATAACGCTAGTGTTAATCGTGCGTGCGGCGGCGGTGTCAGCCGCGTCCAGAGCGCACTTCATGGAAGCGTTGGAGATCAGCTTCCCCTCCTGTATTAACCTTTCAGCCCCTTCCTTATATTGATCGGGTAGGTGTTGCAAAAGGGTCTCTAGGGTATCATAGTGTGCCCTGTCATAACGCGCCAGGAGCGCCTGCGTGTTAGAGATGCGCCATATGTTGGCTGCCTGTGCTGCCACCCTCTTCCCCGAAGCCTCAAAGACTTTTGATTCTTTGTCTGGGGGAGGAGCATCACCCGTAGTCTGCGAGTTGTCCCTCTTCCGGGCATTGGAGACAACCAGGGGGTCCAGAGGCAACTGTCTCTTAATATAAGTTGGATCAGTGGGCGCCGCCTTGTACTTTGTCGATCCTCGGGTTGATGACTCTCGCCCTGGTGGGTTCTTTGAAGACCTCAGCAGCGTGCTTTAAAACACCCTTCAGCATTGGCAGTGTTTTTACAGTCTTTTCAGAGACAGAAAAGGTGTCAAAGAGGAAGTCGACGTCCACAGGGTCAGCATGCAGCTCGACGTTGTGATTGGCCGCTGCCCGCTCAATGAGGGCATTGAAAGCCGCAGAGTCCTCAGTGGGGGAAGTTTTCGCGGAGAAGAGCTGAGGGTCCTGCCCAGAATGCGGGTCCCCAGGCTCACCACCAGCAGACCAGGGCTCTGCCACATCCTCTGGGTCTGTGTAGACGGGATAGCTGTATTCATCCTCGTCGTCGCCCTCACCAGCGTCCACATTGGAGTGAGTGGGCGAGAGTTCGTGAGCCTGTGGTGAAATGGGCTCCACCAAGGTTGGATTACCAGCATAGTCCATCTTCCGTTTGAGTGGGATCTTGTACGACTCCAATTGGGGCTCCGGGGTGATTTTCCTCTTCAGGAGGAAAAGCCTGCCCGTTTCGGCGTCGATGAAATGTTCTTGACGCTCTTCCTCTGAAAGTTGTCGAGGCCATGGGCCGAGGACCACCAACGATGCCTTCGGCGTCGAAGATACCTTCTCGGGCACGCCGGCCCCTGATTTAGCAGCGAAAGCCTTAGGCGCCGTTTTAGGCGGCAAGGTGAAAAGGATCGGCGTGGGCGCCTTTGCCGGTTTCTCCAGAGGCTTGGCCGGCAGAGGGTTCTTCGGCTCGACTGCCGTGGCGCCGTCCCTAATGTGTTGTAGGGACTCCGTAACCTTCTTTGTGAACGCGGCGGATGGACGCGCCGGTTCGACAGAGTCTTTAGAGGTTTGCTTTGGAGTGGAGTCCGACGAGGTTCCCCTCGGAGTCGACACACTCGGCGCAGCTCCCTTGGCCTTGTCGTGTGGAAGCGGGGCAGAGAGGGTCTTCGGGTCGTCTGGCCGCTTCTTCGGGTCGGTAAGAGACATCTTGGGGTCGTCGACCGTCTTCTTGTGATCGAGTCGACCCTTGCCGGCGTCGATAGTCCTCGGCGCCGATGCAGCCGCGTCCGACCCCTTAACTTTCGGCTTCGACGTAGTAGCCTTCGGGTCGGCCATTTTCACGTGGCTCTTCGGCTCGACGGCCATCTTAGATTTCCTCGGCGCCGAGGCCTCCGAAGTCTTCGATCCGACCAATGCGATGCGCACTTTCGGTTTCGATATCTCTGGCGTCGAGACCGTAGATTTCACTTTCGGTTTCTGTGTCACCGGGAGTGAATCGGTACCAATGTCCGTGGCCAGGCCAGCAGGCGGGGCCGAGGAACCCACAACAAGGTTTCGGGTAAGGCCCGAAGGCGATCCCTCGACCTGGGCCTTATTTATTTGAACGGCCCCGGAGTCAGTTTGAGGAAGCTCTTCGTCCGAGCTATCCTCCATGGCCCCAAAGGCCCCGTCGCCGTCCCCTACCTCCTCGACGACTTCACCGAAATCTTCGGCCTCGGCGTCGTAGTCGTCCTCCGACGCGGGGTTAGATTCTGAGATGTCTTGGATATCTTCATCCTCGACCTCCCCAGCATCGAAAATGTCCGTAGGCGCCGGAGCAGGTTGCTGGGCCTCCAGGCGCGCAGCTCGACGGAGCTTGAGTGTTTTCTTGGACCGGAACCTGGAACAGGCCATACACTTGGCCTCGTCGTGGTCCGGCGACAGGCACTTGTTGCACACCGGGTGGACATCGATGTGTGGGTACTTCGAGTTACACACCGGACATCGTTTGAATGGACTTCGTTCCAAGATGGATGGTCGAAGAGTCTGGAGTGTCGACTAGGCCCTCCGCGCCGAAAGCACGCGGAAGTACAAGCTTGGCTTGGAGCCGAGGAAAGTTGCGAAGCCGAACGCAAGACAATACCGACGCAAGTCCTAAAGACCTTTTGGTCTCGAGTAAAGTTAAGTTAATTTTATCGATTCCGACAAGAGGGAACCAAAGACATCCGAACCCAATGGCGGAAAAAAACAATCTGGGGATGGAGTCGAGGCCCATGCGCACTGTAGTCCAGGGGAGGAGCCACCTATCTCGTGATACTTCGAAGACTCTTCCAGGACAACAATGTGCAATCATCCGGACCCAACACTAGGCGGCGATCTATGCACAGATATGAATTCAGCAGCCCACATGCCTCGAACATTACTTACCTGTTTCCAGGAAATGTCCCAGTGTTGAATCTAGGTATCCAGCACGGAGTTAGAAAAGTAACGTAAAAAGTAACTTACCTGTAATTTACTAAAAAAGCCTATTCATCTTAATGTACTGTATTTGCTAAGTGTTGCATACTACTGCTCCCATGTAAATCAAACGAAGTACAATTTCTATTGCATTTTCAAATTGTTCTATATCCAGTAACTTATTACTGAAAAGTATTTAATGCTTAAATGTGACAGGCTTGTTTGGTTCTAAAAAATAAACAGTATATTTTTATACAAAAACAATTGGCCTAGAGTTCAGTTCTTGAGTGTGTGAATTAATTTGCTGACTGAGTGGGTACATTAAATGTTTAACACTGTCCTCTGATACTGCCTTGCTGCTCAACCAAGCTACCACTATTAGAGAGTAAGGTTCTATCTAACATTAACCTCTGCCTACCTCTGGGGACACTTGGACTCTATATACACTATACCTCATTTTGGTGTAGTATATATAGAGCCAGTTTCTTACAACCTGCATTAAAGAAAAACCCAATTGGCTTCTCTGGCCACAGGTCTACCCCTGGTAAATGGTACCTTTGAGAAAGTGCCCTCTTTCTGAATGATAGCCCCCACTTTTTGCTGAACTGTTCATGTGCTTTGACTGAGTGTGCCCTGGGCTCCTGCTAATCAGGTGGTCAGGGCCTAGGTTCCCTAACCTGTATTAAAAACAAAACCCAATTGACATCTCTGGTCATGGTCTGCCCCTGGTAAATGGTACCACAGGTACTAAGGGCACTGTGACCAGGGATGAACTCTAAGGGTTGCAGCACTTATTGTGCCACCCTTAGATGCCCTGTACCATTACACTCACACACTGCCTTTGCAGGATGTGTGTCTTGGTGCAGAACAAAGTGAAGAGTCGACATGTCACACATACCTGTGTGCCATGCCTACAAACCACTGCCATGGCATAGACCAGTCAGTCCTCTAGCTGGGTGCCCTATACCAGTGGTGAGGGTACAGGTGCATGAGCCCTGTACCTCTACAGTGTCTAAGTCCATTCTTAGACATTGTAAGTGCAGTGCTGCCATTAAGAGTATATGGTGCTGGGAGTTTGTCATTACCAACTCCACAGCACTATAATGGCTGCACTGAAACCCGAGCAGTTTGGTATCAAACTTCTCAGCACATTAAACCCACACTGATCCCAGTGTGGGATTTAATGAAAAATGCACATAGAGGGCATCTTTGAGATGCCCCCTGAAAAACGACATACCACTAGTTTCCAAGCTGAGTGGCTGCTTTCAGCTGCTACCACCAGACATGTTTCTGGACCAAGAGCCTGCTGCTCTCGGGGGCCTGAAACAACGCACATCATGGGACGAGTTGCCAAGCCTCCTGCCCCAGGATATGCAGATTCCAAAAAGGGGGAAGCTTCTAAGGCTTGCCGCCTTTTAGAGCTTCCCCAGGCCACTTGCCGCTTTCAGCAACTGGTCCCAACTGGTTCTGATCCCCACTTTGGGCAGGAGTACCAGCGGGAAAAACAAGTGAGGAAGAGAGTGTACCCACCTCTATAGACTCCACCCCTCAGGTGGGGGAGGAGAGGTGAAGCAGAACTCAGTCCCCGCAATCTTGCAGATGGTGGAAACCAGCCAACCAGGGAAAGGCTTATGCCCCCCTCCCACTGGAGTGTGGCGATATGAATGTCAGCAGCCCTACATGCCAATAACAGATGCATACTGGTAAGTAGCATATTGCGTTCGAGGCATGTGGGCTGCTGAATTCATATCTTGTGCATGGACTGTATAGCAGTATCTCCTCTAGCTGTGGCTACCTGTGCCAGCTGCAGCAGTTTGAAGAAGAGTTTTGAGGACAGCCTGGCCTACAGCAGCTTGCTGTTTTGTTTCCACATCTACACAGTAGTGCTTTGTGAAAGTGTGTATGGTGGTCCATGTGGCTGCCTTACAGATGTCTTCAAGAGGAATATTTCCTAGGAAAGCCATGGATGCCCCCCTTTTCCTTGTGGAGTGTGCTCTTGGGGGGACGGTTAAAGTGCGTTTTGCCTTTTGATAGCATATTTGAATGCATTTAACTATCCATCTGGCTATTCCTGATTTTGAAATTGGATTCCCTTTGTGTTGTGGTGCAAAAGCAACAAACAGCAGTTTTGTTTTCCTAAAGGATTTAGTGCTGTCCACATAATAAAGTAGAACTCTCTTTAAGTCTAATGTGTGTAGGGCTTTCAGCTACTGACTGTGGATTTTGAAAGAACACTGGCAGTTCTATTGACTGGTTGATATGGAAGTTGGATACAACCTCAGGCATGAATTTAGGGTTTATTCTGAGAACCACTCTGTTGGCATGTACCTGCATGAAAGGTTCTTGAATCGTAAGTGCTTGTAATTCACTCACTCTTCTGAGTGAGGTGATGGCAACCAAGAATGCGACTTTCCACGTTAAGAATTGTAGTTCGCATAAATGTAAAGGTTCGAAAGGAGGGCCCATGAGTCTGGTAAGTACTATATTCAGATTCCAGACTGGGGAAGGGGGGTGCCAAGGAGGAATCACCCTTTTTAAACCCTCCATGAAAGCTTTGATTGCTGGTATTCTAAACAGTGAAAGGTGTTGCCTGTTTTGAAGGTATGCTGCTATAGCAGCGAGGTGTAGTCGTATTGAAGAGTATGCTAAATTACATCTTTGTAGATGCAGCAGGTAACATATAATGTTTTGTATTGAAGCGTCTAAGGGGTTGATTTGATTATTGTTGCAGTAAATAACAAATCTCTTCCATTTAGCTGCATAGCACGCTCATGTGTTTGGTATTCTTGCTTTCCTAATGATGTTCATGCAATCTGGGGGCAAGTTAAGATATACAAACTCTAAGACCTCAGGAGCCAGATCGCTAGGTTCATTTGATTGGGATCTGGGTGTCTGATTTCTCCATGGTTCTGAGTTAGAAGATGAGGTGCAAGGCACAGTCTTTGATGGAGAACTACTGAGAGTTCCAGGAACGTTGTGTATCACGGTTGTCTCGCCCATGTGGGAGCAACTAGGATTAGTGTGAGGGAGTGTTGCCACAGTTTGCGTGCCACCAGCGGGATCAGTGGTGCTAGAGGAAAAGCGTACGCAAATCTGCCTGACCAGTTCATCCATATCGCATAGCCCTGTGACAAGGGATGTGGGAACCTGGCGGCAAAGTATTGGCATTTCGAGTTTTTATTTTGTGGCGAACAGGTCTATTTATGGGTGACCCTACTCCTCGAAGAATGGCTGGAGAACCTGGGGGTGAATCACCCATTTGTGTAGTTGTTGGCTGTGCCTGCTGAGCAGGTCGGCAACCTGATTGTCCTTACCTGGAAGGTGTTCTGCTAGGAGAAACATGTTTTTCGGAATCGCCCACTTTCATGCTTTGTGCCAGATGGGATAGCTGTGGAGTGCGCGTTCCTCCCTGTTTCTGGATATAGTACATCGCGGTCATGTTGTCCGTCCGGATCAACACCGTCTTGCTGTACAAGTATTTCTGGAATGCTTTTAGGGCTAGGAATATTGCTGCCAATTCCAGTTGGTTGATATGCAGCTTTTTCTGTTTGTTTGTCCAGAGCCCTTGTACTGTGTATTGAAGGAGATGGGCTCCCCAGCCTCTCAGTGATGGGTCCACTGTTAGTACTAGTTGTGGAACCAGCTCTTGGAACAGTCACCCCTTGGAAAGGTTTTGTGGGTTCCACCACTGCAGAGAGTTGTGAGTGCGACTGTCTACCAACACTAGGTCTTTTAGTTGTCCTTGAGCTTGGTTCCATTGCCGTGCTAGGCATTCCTGTAATGGGCGCATTTGAAGTCTGGCATGGGGGTCAATGAATATGCAGGAGGCCATCATGCCTATGAGCTGCATGAAGACTTGAGCTGGCAGAGAGTGTTTTGGCAGGAATTTGCGAATGAGTGTCTGCATACTGGCTATCCTTGCTGAGTTTGGATATGCCTTTGCCACTGAGGTGTCTATAGTGGCTCCCAGGTACTGCTGTGTGTGGGACGGTTGCAGATGTGATTTTGTGTAGTTGATTGAAAACCCTAAGCTGTGCAGCAACTGGATTGTTTGAGACGTGTGTGCTGCACACTGTTGGTACGATTTTGCTTGTATGAGCCAATCGTACAGATAAGGGTACACATGGACGTGTTGCCTTCTGAGATGTGCTGTTACTGTCGGTAAGCATTTTGTAAACACTCTTGGAGCCGTGGTAACCCCGAAGTGCAAAACCTTGAATTCGTAGTGTTGACCTTCTATTGTGAACCTGAGGTATTTTCTGTGGGCTGGATGGATGGGTATGTGAAAATACGCATCTTTGAGGTCTAGTGTTGCTAGGAAATCTCCTTGTTGTAGCAACGGGAGCACTTGTTGTAGTGTGATCATATGGAAGTGCTCCGATAGTATGTATTGATTTAGGGGTGTGAGGTCCAATATTTGTCTGAGGGAACCGTCCTTCTTGGGAATAAGGAAGTATGGTGAGTACACTCCTGCCCCTTGCTGTTGGAAAGGGACCTGCTCTATGGCCCCCTTTTCTAGCATGCAGTTCACTTCTTGTTGTAGCAGGGTGATGTGTTCCCTGGACATTGGACGATGTCTGGGTGGTATGTTTGGTGGTGTATCAGTCAGTTCTAGGCAGTAGCCAGACTGGATAATTTCTCTCACCCACTTGTCGTGTGGTAATTGCGTTCCAGACAGGCAGGAACTGCCTCCGACCGGTGTTAAGTGGTCTGGAGGTAGAGTAATGAAGTCACTGTTTTGTGGCAGTGGAGGCTCTGGTGTTATTGCCTCCACGTCCTCTTCCCTTATTATTGTTACCTCGGTAACCTCCTCCGGTTGTGTTCTTGTTAAAGGAACCTTGTGTGTTGCTCTTGTATGAGGCAGATGTTTGTGAAGTATTTCCTCGTGTGGTTGCTCTGTATGAGGAGCGACAAAAGGAGCCTCTATGTTGCAGAAATTGCAATGCCCCCATTGATTTTGCGGTCTCTGTGTCTTTTCATTTTATCCAAAATAGTGTCGACAGCAGGGCCAAATAGAAAATCCTGATTTAACAGGCTGGTTAAGAATAGTGGACTGCACCTCATTCTTAAAACCAGAAATACGCAGCCATGCATGTCTGCGTAGTAGGACGCTAGTGTTGATTGACCTAGCTGCAGTATCTGCTGCGTCAAGCGCGCATTTGATGGAGGCGTTTGTTATGAATTTTCCCTCTTGTAACAGATCCTTGGCTTGTAATTTGAAAGATTCAGGTAGGTGTTGCATTAGGTTTTCTAGCTGATCGTAATGCGCCCTGTCGTAACGAGCCAGTAGGGCTTGTGTATTAGCAATCCTCCATGAGTTGGAGGCTTGTGCAGCTACCCTTTTGCCTGATGCCTCTAGTATTTTTGACTCCTTATCGGGGGGAGGTGCTTCCCCAGTTGTTTGGGAGTTGGCTCTTTTCCGTGCATTGGCCACTACCAGGGAGTCAAGTGGTAACTGCCCTCTGATGTAAGTAGGGTCTGTAGGAGCTGCCCTCTACTTTTTTTTTACTCTGGGGGTGATTACCCGTGCCCTGGCTGTATCCTTAAATATGTCAGGTGCATGTTTCAGAACTCCCTTTAACATGGGAAGCATTTTGACACATTTTTCTGATGTAGGGAAGGTGTCAAACAAGAAGTCTTCCTCAACAGGGTCGTTCTGCATATCTACGTTGTGGAATTGTGCTGCCCTGTCTATGAGTTGATTAAAGACTAGGTGTCATCAGTAGGTGACGGCTTAGTAGGATAAGAGGGTATATCAGGGATGGGATGGGTGTTGTAAGGGTCTGTTGGCTCTTCCCATGGTTCCTCTTGTGGTTCAGTATCTTGTGGGAAATCATATTGAGGCTGTGGCTCATCCCCTGTGTTACCTTCATTGTCCCCGTGTTGAGAAGGAGAATAAGGAGAGTAGGGAATAAAAAGAGTAGTAGGCATGATAGGCTGAAAAGGTATGAAGGGTCTAGAGGGAGAAGTCCCAAAGTCCTTTTTCTTTAATGGAATAGGGGACTGAGGTTCAAAGTCCAAAGGCCTCTTCTTCCTATGCAGGATGGTAACTTTACCAGTCTCTGGATTAATGTATATTGTTGCCTGGTCGTCAGAGGGATCTGGGTGGAAGAGTTCTTCCTCTACAGTCCTGGGTTGAGTGTTCGACTTTGGTTTTTCAACGAATTTTGGCTTAGTAACCGTTTTTTTCGGTTCGGGGCCTTTTTTCGGGTTGACCGTAACTTTTGGTTCGACGCGTTTTTGTGCTTCGTAGGCTTCTTCGGTGGAGTGTCCTTTTCCGAGTCTATGTTCTTTTTTGGATCGACTGGTGACTTAGGCTTTTTTGGATGAGTGTCCTTTCCCGATTCGATGGTATGTTTTGGATCGACTGGTGTTTTTGGAGCCGGTGTCCTTGGGTCGAAAGGTTTTTCTGGCCTCGGCGCGGGTTCAGGTACGGCGCCCTTTGCCGGGTCGACGGATTTTGGAGCCTAAGGCTTGTTCGGCTCGGTGACCTTTTTTGGGTTGGCGCCCTTTGGTTGTGTGCCCTTGTTCGGTTCGACAACCACTCTTGGCTCGACAATTTTGGGTTGTGCGGCCTTCTTGGGGTCGACAGTCTTTTTTGGCTCGACACTCTTTGGCTGTACGACTGTTTTCGGATCGACGCCCTTCGGCGCGACGACCTTCTTTGGCTCTGGAACCTTCTTTGGGACGACAGTACTGGGCCCTGGGGTTTCAGAAGGTTTCGGTTTCGGAGCCGAGCCGGATGGCGGGGCTTGCAAAACTTTTTTCTGATCTTGGCTAAGGCCCTTTGGCGATGCCTTGACCGGAGCCTTTGGTAAAGGGGGAGTTGGTGTCGGGGGCAGGGTACTCACGATTTGCCCCGGTGGGATATCGTCATCGGAGTCAGAGTAGTCCTCGACGGTGACGATCTCTAGGTCCGAGTCTGGAGCTTCTTGTAGATCCTGGTCATCATCAAAGATGTTGTCCGGGTCCGGTGCCTGTCGCTGCATTTCTTGGCTAGAGGCACGTCGGTTTCGAATAGTTTTCTTCGATCGAAACTGTGCGCAGGCTGGACAGCTTTCTTCTTTACTGTCTGGGGAAAGGCACTCGTTGCATACCGAGTGCTTATCAGTATGTGGGAACTTGGATTGGCATTGTGGGCACCTTTTAAACAGGCTTCTTTCCATCGACGGTCGGCTCACGTGGCGTCGAAAAGGCCCAACGGCCCGCGTCGACGACCGATTCGAGATGGAAGGCTGGATCGAGTAGAGAGTTACCGAGCGAGAACAATACAGTCGAATCGAAGGCCCTTTGGCCTTTAGAAAAGTTTTATTTTTGATTCCAAAGTTGGAGTAAAGGAGTTTGCATCCGAACCCAATGGCGGAAAAAAACAATCTGAGGATGGAGAAGATGCCCATGCGCACTGTAGTCCAAGGGAGGAGTCACCTATCTCGTGATACTTCGAAGACTCTTCCAAGACAACAAAGTGCAATCATCCAGACCCAACACTAGGCGGCGATCTATGCACAAGATATGAATTCAGCAACCCACATGCCTCAAACAGTACTAATTAACTTACATGATATTCTGCTAAAAATCCTATACAAAGTATATGTACTGTATTCTGAAAAGCATTGCATTAACAGTAACACTTCCTTAATTACAATTGCAATCCAAACTATTACAACTGTATATTTACTGCAAAGTATTTATCACTTACCATTGCCAGGCTTGCTTGGTTCTAGGAAATAAAATAACAAAATGAATATTTTTTATACAAAAACAATTGGTCTGAAGTTCTGTCTTTTGAGTGTGTGAATTCCTTTGTTGACTGAGTGTGTTCAACAAACGCTTAACACTGTCCTCTGATAAACACTTACTTCTCAGCCACACTACCACAAATAGAGAGTGAGGTGCTATCTACTTTTACTCTGCCTACCTTTTGGGTTCCACTGGACTGTGCACACTATGGTATGGTGTATACAGAGCCAGCTTCCTACAGGGTGGCTTTGAATGCATCAAGGCAGTCACTGCAGAGATTGCGTAGGAAGCTGGGTACTTGCTGCAGTCCCCCCTTTTTATCCCCGGTATTTGATGTACCTCTGACTGAAATGTACTGGGTTCCTGCTAACCAGGAACCGAAGACCAGTGTTCTTTTCCAAAAAATGTACAATTGTTTACCCAACTGGCAAAAACATTAACACTCTAAGTCTCTAGGAAAGGGTACCCTTGGTACCTAGGGCCGGAGGTGATGAACAGGGCCGCTAAAGACAGCAGCGCAAATTGTGCCACCCCCTAAGGCACCCCTCACCAGGCACATGCAATGCTGTCATTGTAGGATGTGTGTCTTTGTGCGGACAAAAGTGAACAAATGAGATTTCACATCCCTGTGTGTCATGTCCCCTATCACTGCATGGCATATTTGTAAGTCACCCCTAGAGCAAACCTTACAACCCTAAGGCAGGGTGCTGAAAATTACATATGAGGGCATACCTGCATGAGCAGATATGCCCCTGTGCTGGTCAGCCCTATTACTGCCAGTACAAGTGACCAGGGAAGCCATTTTTAAAACATGTGCTGGACACTAGTGGAAACAAGTTACCCAGCTACATGATTAATTCACTGAAAAAAGGGAGTTTTGGAATCAAACATCTTGTGTGGTAAACCCAAACTGATGCCAGTGTCGGTTATACCAATAAATGTACCCAGAGGGCACTTTAGCGATACCACCTGAAAACCTACCAGCCTCTGATGTCCTTGATGACTGATTACGGTCAGCCTGCCACCTGAGATGCTATTGTGACCTCCTAGGATGAGAGCACCTCCTACAGGATGACCTGCTGATTAGCCTCAATGGGCCAGCAAGCTTAAATGGAGCTGCACTTTCGGAATGCAAATCTGTCCCCCCCTCACAGGAGAGGTAGCTACCCCCACCCCCACCTGTCCAGAGCCCCCTTTGGCACCAGGACAGGCTGGGAAAATTAGCTAGTCAGGAAGGCGTGCCACCTCCAGGCTAGTACCCGCCCTAAGGTGGGCTTTTGTGAGGCAGACATGATTTTTTAAGCAGCCATCTTTGCGATGGCATACTTAGGAATTCTGGGACTGGGTTTTGCCTAATTCACAAGGGAAGTGGTCATATCGGGAGTGTAGTGAGATACACTATTGTACTGTACCCTACCCTGACCCTACACTCCCTTTACGCCCCTAACTTCAGTATTTAGGGAAGCCCCTGGCACCAGAGAAGCAGATCCTGATGACTTAAGAAGAGAGGGGACACCTAAGAGCCGCCAAAGCAGGGGATGGCAAAGTAGCAGCTGGCCTGGTACCATCCCTGCCGACTTGTCTGCATCCCTTGTCGAAAACTGCGCCAAAGTTGACTCGACCAGCTGCTGTTGACTCCAGGATCCTGGGAGGACTGCCTGCCTTTGAAAAAGACTCAAGACCGACCATGAACAGTGGACTTGTTCTGAATAAACTCCAAAAGAGAAGACTGAGTACTCCACAACCGCCAAACCGGACACCCAAAGCCACTACTGCACCTGGCGCCTCTGAACCGAGTTGAAGTGCGCCACCAGTGTCAACGAGGACCCCCAGTTCTCCAGTCAGGTACATC
Source organism: Lissotriton vulgaris (assembly GCF_964263255.1). NCBI lineage: Eukaryota > Metazoa > Chordata > Amphibia > Caudata > Salamandridae > Lissotriton > Lissotriton vulgaris. The sequence goes on from NC_141687.1 coordinate 282,334,118, forward strand.
GTGGTTTCACCTCTCCTGGACTCCCCAAAGTCACCTGCAGCCTCTGAACACAGGCCCCCTTAACAAAGACTACTCCTGTAGGGGGAAAAAAAGACACCTAAGGACACCCCTGCATCAGTCGCACCTGGGCCAGAAGACCAAAGGTGATGCCTAGTCCACGAGCATCCCAAGGACTGAGCCCACTTTCTGGTTTCACCTTGTGAGAAGTTGGCCTGAAATATGATGCTCACTAGTTCTAGTGATCACCTTGTCCAAACAACCCTTATAGTGATTGGTTGTAAGTCAACCTAATAGACCAGCTATCCTAATGGTAGCATGGACAAAGCAGTCTTAGGCTAAACTCTTTTGGCATGTGAAGCCAGCTGTTTTACCACATATAACCCCTTGAATACCAAATGAAAGGACACCACACAGGTAGTTATGGAAATAAACAAGATATTTATTAACTAATCAACACCTCTGAACTCTTTATGAGATCAGAGGGCTAAGCACATGACAAGACTCTTAGGAAAAATAAGTTAAGTTGCACGAGTTACAATGTTGCCCTAGGGGCGTAACAAACCATATACTAAACAAGTGGTATAAGGAAGTCTATTAAAGAAATGGAGCTGTCCAGAGGCTGTAGGATCGCTGGGACTACACTATCCTAACTTTAGGTAAGTAATAGGAGGCCCACGGAACGTGTGTGCAGAGTGTGAACTCACAAGCGAGATGCGTAACAACGTCTGTGGACAGTGCAGTTCAAGAAAAAGGTGAGTACTGACAATCCTGACTAGATAGGACTAAAACGACTGTGAAACTGGACACTAGGAGAGTCAATCTACCCTTGAGCACCGAAATGCTCTTGTTACCTCACCCACGGGCTGCGGGTGCATAGGTGCGAAGTAGTGTCGGGTTTCTGCGTTGAAGTTTATGGAGCCTGAAAGAAAAGATGCTGCAGGCGACTGGGAGGAAGATGTCCGGTGTGATCCAAGGGTGGATCAGTGAAGCTGAAGACCTGAAAGCAGAGGGGACAATGTTCAAAGTCAATAGCCAGTGACTGGAGTGGAACCAGGAAGGAACCAGAGGCTGTCGTCGCGAAGAGTGGACGCTGGACTCTGCAGCCACGTGGACCAGGTGGTGTCTTCGACGACCAGGATGGAGGAACGAGCTGTCCCACGCAGGCTCTCACTGTCGGCGGTGTCGGATCTGGATTTGGAGTCAACAGGCCTTGGCAAAGGCAACCCACGCGGTGAGTGGAAAAGATGTCTGGTGCAAACCAGGAGGGTCCGGGGTGCCTCTCTTTTGGAAGGAAGCAAGAGCCAGTCTGGAGCAACGAGACCAGCAGTGTTGATGTCGTGGATAGTCATCTAGGAGGCCACTAGCCAGCCGGCAAGTGACCAGACAACGCGTCGAGCAGCAACCAGGCAGAAGGGCCCCACGCAGATCTTGTGGATGCTGGAGGGCTGGCCTTCGGTGCAGGAGCTACTCAGGGCTGGGGCTTCTCAGACCCCAAAGCACTTCGTCGAGGTTACCTCAGAAGTCGTGCTGGAAGCGAAGTGCAGTTTCTCCAAGATGGCCGGTTCCACGTGTCTCGTCGCACCCACGGATCTCAGCTGTGCTGCAGATGTAGGTAGAGGTCGGAGAGGTCTGGGAATCCGGGTCTCGTCGGGCTCTGAAGTCTGGATCCTCAAAGGAAGACGACAAAGTGAAGCCGCTGGACTATTGATGGTGCCTGCTTGTGCAGGGTGGACACTCCTTGCCCACAAGGGAGATTTCTTCAGTCTTCTGTGTAGAAAGTCGAAGTCCAGAGTTGTTTCTTGTAGAATTTAAGTTCAGGATTAATCTGACTTGGAATGGGACCAGCTACTACCTTTATCCTGCTAAAGGGGGCTGTACTATCACTAGGTCCCTCCTATGGGTGGGACCAGGAAGGGGGTGGTTACACCCCCTATCCTTTGTCCGGTGTCGCGCCTGAGCTGGGGCTGGAGTGCCCCAGCAACTGGTTTGAACCAGTGTATGCACAGGGCACCTTGTGTGCCCCAGGCATGTCTCATTCCTTTCAGCCCGGTCCTACCTAATACACAAAATCCAGTCTGGGTTGGTGCTAGCACCTCCCAAGGCAGGAAACCCTTTGTTCAAGCCTCCCTCGCTGGAAGGACTCCCAGCAGTAGGAGGTCAGACTTGTGTCTGTGGTGGCAGCATCCATTTTGTGATGCTGAGGTTCGAGTTAACTTTAACCGGGGTTCACAGTTACATACATGTCGTGTCCCTCTAAAAGGGTCGAATGCTATCCCCGTCGCCAGAATTGGCGAGGGGGTAGCATTCCAATTTGCATGACACCTTACTCGACATGTTTTGATAATGCTATACCAAAGTTAGCAATAACCGCGAGGATTATAATGCACTTAAGAGTATATGGTATAGCGTTATCATGGAAACAGCTAAAAGACTTGGTTCCGAAAGCTGCAGACAGGCTCAGCTCATGCCAGAGAACTATCTCACATAATTCCAAGCACTCTGCCTCCAGGATTATTAAGGCCTGCCATAGGAGTGACTTATAGGAGTATATGTGTCCATTTTAGGGTTAGATATAGAGATACTATATCTAAAGCAAAGGGTGATTACACCACCTTGCCCCAGCTGATTGATCAGCCAGTTGTGTCAGATTTGGATGGCCAGCCAGGGGGGCATAATACATTGATGCAGCCCCTGGTAGGCCCTGAGTGCACCTATGTCCTGGGTACCTAAGGTACACTGTACAGGGGCTGATAAGGTGACCCAGTATCCAATTAGATATATACCTAAGGTACATGGAGTCCATTTTAACAGAGGGAGCAGGAAGCCTGGGGTCCTGAATAGCAGGATCCCAGGCTAACTAAGTCGAAAACCAGCAAAACACTAGGCAAAAAGTTGGAGGCAACCATAGTCAGATATTCGCCTTCCTATACACCTGACTGGCCTCCTTGCCAGAGTCTGCAGCCTCCTTCCACAGAGACCGATCACCACTGAAATACAATGGGCTCCCGGCGCCGACTTGCACCCTTTACCCGGCTGCCCCCATGCCGTGGGGAGTGCACTTCTGGTGCTGCCTTGAACCTCGCCCACCACTCACCTTAAGTCCTGGCAATTGGTTTTGCAAGTCTCTGTACTATACCGGTTTACGGAACTTGTTCTTCCGTCCACTTTTTAAAGTGAAAAGAATTCATATTTAAAAACGTACTTACCTGAACGATTTTTCACTGAATCCTAAACATATAAATATACTTGCTATTTTCATATATTTTTGTGAATCTCCTTCTTGAGTTGTGCGTGTCATTTATTGATCATTGTGTGTATTTGCAAATGTTTTGCACTCCTTTTGGATTGCTTAGCAAGCCCCTGTTTACTCATAGGGTAACCCCTGGACTCTTTTACACACTATATCAAGATTTTGATATATCACATGAAGAGCCAGCTTCCCACAGCTTGGAGCAGAGACCGACCCCAGGCACCATAGACAAAGCCATGTTGGCCAGTCACAGAAATCTGCGTGCAACATTCCCCACAGGGTTTGAACTTCGCGGATGTGGGAGGTGACATTTTCCCTTACACACAGGGTAAAATTATTTGACCAATAGTTTCGGAAGGGGAGATGTAGACCTGGATCCAAGTCTGATGGCTCAGAAAGAAAGAAACTGACATCAGCATGCATAGGTTATGCTTATATAGGCCAGCACAAGTCACGTCTGGTGCAAAACGATGTTGACTCAGAGCTGCCAGTGATACCTGCCGGCAGGCAGGGGTACTGCTGAAGATTTTCCAGATCCTGTCACCTGTGGGAATATACAAAAGGTGAGGAGTTTGTGGTTAGAAACCTCCATCAGAAAATGGTAATCACTTACAATAAAGTGCAGATAATGTTGGTAGGTGGGATTGATGGGGATGTGGAAGTTGGCATTCCTGATGTCTAACAGTCACATAGCCACCTTGGTGAAGCAGAGGTATGAAACCCTGTAACATGACCATGTGGAAGTGTTCTGTTTGGATGTACCAGATGAGGGACGCGAGGTCTAGGGTGGGCCTGACTGAACAGTCCTTCTTGGGAATGCCGAAATAAAGAGTAGACCCCTTTTCCCCAGTGTTGGAGAGGTATTGATTATATGGCCCCTTTTTTAAGTCTAACTTGGACAGTGCATGCGCTGCTCCGTGAGCCATGCTGTATTGGAGTACGGAATAGAAGCCCCGCACATTCTCCGCCCATATTTGTCATTGGCTTGTGTCATGGTCCTTTGTAAATGCTGGCTTCTGATTCGTTCATAGGCTTGTTTGTTCCTCCTTAGCACTGCCTTGGCTTCATTCGTAACCTCTCATGAGGACTCGCCCTTTTACTTTGGTTGTTAGACTGAGAGTCTTTAATCTGCAAGCACTATTTTCTTGAAATAGTTTCTCCTACTGCAGGCACAACATGCTTTCCTGCAACATTCAGCGCACTATGTGCGCTTTAAATTTCTAAGCAGTCACGGACAAAGGCGGCTGCTTATTTGAATAGGTCTCGCATTTACAAGACTTTGAGCTATTGGCAATGTACATGACAATGCCTTTTATGTATGTGTTAATTATCAAACCAAATAAATGGTATTGTCATTTACAATGCCAATAGTTTAAACGTTCGCAAATGTGAGACGTATTGCATTGCAAATGTTTGTTGAAGGAGTGCTTTGACCTAAGCCATCAGAAGGCTGAGATGCCCTCTGCTGAGGTGGTAGTTGCTGGGTGGGATTTTGGGATAGGATGTGAGAATTTCTAGGCAGTAGCAGAGGCAAAAAACTAAAACTCACTTTTTGGATAAGATTCCCTGCTAGCATGGAATCAAGTCTCTAGTCTTCTGTGGGAAGCTGGCTCTGTATATACTATACCACAGTAAGGTATAGTGTGCACAGAGTCCAGTTGAATCCCAAATGCATACAGAGGTAAAAGTAGACAAAAGCTTACTCTCAATTTGTGATAGTGTGGCCGAGCAGTAAGGCTTTATCAGAGGGTAGTAAGCTTTTATTGTGCACTCAGGCATGAAATGTCACGCACTCAGACTAAACTCAGACCAATTGTATCAAAAATATTTCTTGTATTTTATTTATAGAGCCAAGCTGGACTTGGTACAGGTAAAATATGATTGTACTTTTCAACACAGATTGTTAAAAAGCAAGCTGGATGAATAATGACTTTTCTTACAGGTTTGTAAAAATGTGCAAATACAGTTGTAGTTACTTTTGATTACTTTTTCTACTCCGTGTGATGTGCCTAGATTTCAAACTGGAACATTTCCTGGACAAAAATAAGCTTTTCTCAACACGCAGTTTTAGATTTTCATACACTTTTTAATTCCACACTGAACTTTTTCCACAGAAAAACAGTCAATGCAGTTCTATGGGAGAAAATCAGGTTATCGGTTTATAGGTGAGTAATCAGCCTTTGGAGTTGGGTTTCTCGGGTTAGAGCCATGGTTTCCCCAGGGCCAAGGATGCACTCAAAGAGTACCCTCAGCAGCACGAGAGCGGCTGGGTGCAGAGTGCTGAGGCCCAATGTTATCGAATGGGGGTTAGAGGGCCTCCGGATGGTGGATGCTCACGGGCAAACCACTTGGATGTGGGAGCAAATTCCTAGGGTTTAGCTCAGGGTAAAGGGGGATCCAAGTTAGCGCACAAGGTACACCCACAGCAGTAATGGGCAGACGGGTGCTGTTTTGTGCCATGTTATTTTCAATGGGAGTTGCTGGTTTTGGCTGCAGGCTCAGACCAGGAATTCTTGCGGGAGGAACCAACAGCTGGGCGGGTAAGTTGGAGGGCTCGTGATGTAGATGCACCTCAGGGCCTCTTCTCCAGGGCGCAGGGCGGATGCAGGGGTGCCTTTTGAGGATGGATTTCACCTTATCGGGTCACTCACGGTTGGGGTGGGGCTAGGGGGGGGGGGGGGGGGGGTGCGGGGAGAAGTCTCCGTGCAGAGGCTGCTGGCGTCGCTGGGGATGTGAGGTTAACCAACGGTGGACATGGACTCTGGAGTGCTGGTGGACCTCGCTGGGACAGTTGGGCCACTCTGGCAGGGGGCAACAGTGGTTCCAGGAGTCTGGTTTCTTTACCCTCAGCAGGCTTGGAGTCTTTCTTTTAAACAGAGATGGTATTCACAGGAGATCCGGTCTTTGTTGAAGGCAGTCAGTCCTCCAAGGGGTTCTGGAGGTTGCTGGCAGCAGGACAAGGCAATGTTTGGTGCAGGGTCTGTGGAAACTACAGACAGGCCTTCTTGGTTCAGGGTTGCCCCCTAAATACTGTATTTAGGAGGCGCTTTAGGGGTCTCTAGGTCAGTAGCCAATGGGCTACTGACCTTAGGGTGGCTCCACTTTTGGTGTGCTCACCCCGCGTGCGGGAGTGGGCATAATCCCAAACACTGATAGGATAGTGCTTGCCACAGGTGGCAGACATTGACGAGTGGGCTTCACCTCGCTTCCCCATCTGTGGGGTGGGGTCGAAAGATGGGCACACAATCGTGGCTGTTCTAATTTTTCCCATCTGTCCTCCTGCCGAACAAAAAAGTAGCGAGACAGAAGGGGGACTGCTCCTGATGGAGAGGATGGGAGTCGCGTTACAAAGGCGGCAAGGTGTTTGAAGTTTCCCTGCCACAGATGGCTCTTCCTGACCTGGGGGGAAGTGTGACCACCTTAGTCCAGGAAAGGCTAGGCCAGTGAGAGAAGGCTTCCACCCCAAAGGTCCAGAAACCTGTCTCGTAGTGCAGGCTGGCGTTTACCAGGCAGGGAACCCACAAGAGGCTGGTCGTTTTTCAGGGTTTATCTCTGAGATCCCCTCTGAGTGCATGGTATAATAAATCCTGCACTGGCCTCAGTGTCGGTTTACTATGATGAGAAGTTTGCTACTAGGTTTATCTGTCTCACTAGAAACAATGGGAACACATAACCTTACATGTGAAGGAGGAGACTACGATTTTCGAGCGCTGGTAAATCCAACGATTTGCACACGATTTTAAAGTGTCTAAATGTGTTTTTAAAATTGTAATGCACTCACTTACTTAAATTTAAAGCGCACTTGCTCCCCGGTCCACCGCCAAAAGTTTGGTTTGAGTGGAGGGACGGCGCACGCCCACCACGGAGGAAGTTATTGCTACTTCCGGGGCCCAACCAATCAGCGATCTGCAGCTGACTCCCCACAGGCTCTTAAGCTGCGCCTACCTTTCATTCTGTTGATTCTGAAGCGCAGTGTCACGTAGGCGACTACGATTCTCGAGCGCTGGTAAACCAACGATTTGCACACGATTTTAAAGTATCTTGTGTTTTTAAAATTGTACTGCACTCACTTACTTAAATTTAAAGCGCACTTGCTCCCCGGTCCACCGCCAAAAGTTTGGTTTGAGTGGAGGGACGGCGCCACGCCCACCACGGAGGAAGTGGTTGCTACTTCCGGGGCCCAACCAATCCGCGATCTGCAGCTGACTCCCCACAGGCTCTTAAGCTGCGCCTACCTTTCATTCTGTTGATTCTGAAGCGCAGTGTCACGTAGGCGACTACGATTCTCGAGCGCTGGTAAACCAACGATTTGCACACGATTTTAAAGTGTCTAAATGTGTTTTTAAAATTGTAATGCACTCACTTACTTAAATTTAAAGCACACTTGCTCCCCGGTCCACCGCCAAAAGTTTGGTTTGAGTGGAGGGACGGCGCCACGCCCACCACGGAGGAAGTGATTGCTACTTCCGGGGCCCAACCAATCAGCGATCTGCAGCTGACTCCGCCCCTGTCCGTATAACCCATGTGTCCTCGTTCGCGCCCAGCGGGCGCGCCGATGACGCGCCAAAGTCAAGCCAAAGTCCTGCCCGTCTGCGCCCGTCCGCGACCAGTAGCCATGACTCTTGGCTCTTCCAACCACTCCCATATTACCTACTCGAAAGAGGCTCTTCTGGCATGTATTCCTCCTACATGCTCCAAAGGCAAGCTCATATATTGTATACATACCCCTCTTACATGCTCTGAATGTAATCTTTGTCTCCTTTCCTTACCCTCTGAAATTGACTTGGAAACTGCCGACTTTCCACCAATGCGGCATATACCAATTTCTACTCAACCCTTAATCAACCACTCTTTTATCAGTCTAAACTGTAGGTCACTACCTAAACATAAAATGGATATTTTTGATTTACTCACAACATCACAACCTACTGCACTTTTTCTCACTGAGACCTGGCTGACTAATAGCTCGGGTCCAGACATAGCAGCTGCGCTACCCACTAACTACAGCTATATTAGCAAAAACAGAACACAAAGAGGGAGGCGGTATCGCTATTATTTTCCAAAACTCTTACACATGTCAATGGATAGATCTTGACATTCCCAATTGTGAATCTGGATCCTTCAAGCTCATGCTATCTCCAAACTTCATACTATCCGGCGCTTTAATATATCGAGCCCCTGGCACAGCCAGCGCCTGGGAAGCCTCTTTTCCCGAGCTCATTGTACCAATTTTTTTTTAGAGGCTACAAACTTTCTGATAGTCGGTGACCTAAACATCCATCTAAATAACATCTCTAGTCACACCAGCACCAATTATATAGCAGATCTATCGGCCTTATATCTCACCCTCCACAATGAAGGCCCAACCCACAAGGCAGGCAATCTCCTTGATCCAATCTTTTTCAACCAAGACAATATTGTCTGCAAACCACCGAAACCTATCCCCTGGTCTGACCACTATCTAGTGGAATTTACAATAGCAATACCGCAACTAACCTTTTCTCGTAAAGCCCCATCGGGTCCCAGGGTAATAAGGAACTGGAAAAAGCTAGACACTATCAAACTTAATACTCATCTAAATGACACCAGACCCTTCACTAATATAACAAACATAGGAGAAGCTACAGCTATTAAAAAACTGGCTTAGTTCTGCCATCAACATATGCCTTCCACAGAAAAATAAAAAACAAATTCCACTTCATTCTCCGGCTCCCTGGTTTACAGATGCACTTAGACTTGAAAAAACGGCCTGTAAAAATCTAGAGCGCAGATGGCGCGCCCACTATGATCCTGCACAAAAAGCATTATATAAAGCAGCCCTTCTGAAATATCATGCAAACTGTGCATCAGCTAGAGCTGAATTTACGAAAACAACCATTGAGAATGCTCAAAATCGGCCCAAAGCACTTTTCAAAATAGTCCAGGAACTCTCTGGCTCATCCTGCCAACCAAAAGCTCCATCCCTGGACTCTGCACAGTGCAACACTCTGGCTGAATTCTTTAGGAATAAAATTGACAAAATCTATGAGGAGTTCAAAGATCCAACCCCTTTCCCATCAGTTTCGAACTCCCCGGTAAGCTTGTCCAAATCTGAAAAATTACACCTCTCCTTAGGTGCCCACCCCCAGCATCTAGTCAACTGGGTCCCCCTTAACCTACTTTCATTACAGGAAACTATAAGAACCATTAAATCTGGCTCTCCCCTCGACCCCTCCCCCCCCAAATCCTCCTTTCACTCGACACTCCCTCCCTTACGCTCATTTTAGAGCTTCTGAACACTTCTTTAAGAGAGGCTGAAGTCCCCAAGGCATGGAAACATGCCTTGGTCTCACCTCTTCTGAAGAAAGCCAATGCAGATCCAAACGATCCCTCCAACTTCCGTCCAATTTCGCTGCTACCCCTATTCTCCAAAATCCTGGAGAAACATATTGTCTCCCAAATCACTCACTTCACTGAATCCAATCACCTCCTCCACACATCCCAATCGGGATTTAGGGCAGGATTTTCAACGGAATCCACCCTACTTGGGGTTTCTGAAACCATACGCCGGCAAGTTGATGATGGGGAGACCGTGGCACTTATATTACTCGACCATAGTGCCGCATTTGACACGGTCTCCCACACCATCCTCCTTAACACCTTGCAAACCTGTGGCATTACACGACCGGCCCTGGCATGGCTTAAAAGTTATCTCTCTGATAGAACTTTTCAAGTCTTCTCCGCCACATCCTCTTCCAAACCCCACAAGCAACCTTATGGGGTTCCCCAGGGCTCGATACTCAGCCCCTTGCTATTCAATCTATATATCAGTCTCCTTGCCAGCTTAGCCGAACAATCTGGGTTGACGACCTACCCATATGCTGACGACACCCAGATTGTTTATTCACTCTCGGCTAATGCACATTCTAACCCGTCCTCCCTCCACTCGGGCCTTAACAACATTGCCAATTGGATGTTTGAGAATAAGCTAAAACTCAATGGAGGAAAGACGGAACTACTTCTGTTTGGAAAACAAACCTCTTTGTGGGGCCCACAACACTGGCCCTCCCAGATGGGGCCCACCCCCACCCCCTCTAAAACCGCTCGCAACCTGGGCATAATTTTTGATGAAAACCTGTCCATGAAACAACAAGCGGTTAGAGTGGCAGCCACGTGTTTTACCATACTCAAGTGGCTTAAGAAAATCAGGTGGATGCTCCCCCAGAATACACTAAAAACCGTAGTCCATGCTCTAATTACATCCAGGCTGGACTACGGCAACATCTTATACCTGGGAGCATGCAAAGATGTTACTAAGAAACTGCAAACAGTGCAAAATGAAGCAGTGAGACTGATTAGCATGTTACCAAAAAGATCCCCTACGTCATCTGGTCTTCGGAGTCTCCATTGGCTCCGTATTGAACAACGAGCGAAATTCAAAGCTTTATGTTTCATGCATAGAATCAAGGCTGGTAAAGCCCCTGCCTATCTGAGCTCACTAGTTCAGCAATACGCCCCCCCTAGAATCCTACGTTCCTCGACTCAGCATGAGTTCCAGGTACCTAGGATAAATCGAGTCAGACAGGGTGGTCGCTCCTTCTCCTACCTGGCCCCCTCACTGTGGAACTCCCTCCCAATTCAGCTTTGCACAAATGAATGCTATCTGCAATTTCGTAAGAACCTAAAAACATGGTTGTTTAACCAATAACTCGATTTTCATTAACTCACTACTTCTCCTCTTTGTTACTTTGTTTCAGTTTCACTCCTAGCGCCGGGAAACCTTAGGGTAGCTGTTGCGCTCTACAAAAATAAATATAATAATAATAATGTGAATAGAGAGAGTAATGAAAGGAAAAGAACTTTTGAGTAAATGGAATAAAACGGTAAAAAATGTATAAGTCTACAGTATTTTTGTGAACATTTACGAATTATGCTGTGCACCAGGCACAGGAGCACAATTACGCTCTAGTTTTGATGAGTTTACACACGTGTGTTACAGGGGCAGAGCTGCAAGTCCAGGCAGCACACAAAAGCCAAATCAGTTCAAAACAGTGCGGAATTAATTAATTAGAATGGTGTGCATTCTATCACCCCCATTTTTTGATACACAAGTATATGTGCCATGTCAACTCTTCATTTTTATCTGCACCAAAAAACGCAACCTGCAATGGCATTCTGTGTGTGTTCATGTACAGGATACAGAAGGGTAGCAGACTATGTGCTGCAGCCCTTAGAGGCCTTTCCTGGTCACTGTGCCCTTGGTACCCAAGGTACCTTTTACAATGTGCCAATTGGAGTGTACAAAGGTACCGTTTTGGGAAAGAATACAGGCACTGGGGACCTGATCGGCAGGGACCCAGGACATATCAAGTCACAGTGCATCAGAGATCTGGAAAAAAAGTGGGGGAGGGGTTACTATAACAGAAACCCAGTTTCCTACATCTTCCCGATAGGGTGGTGGAGTCAAGGAGAAGTGTAGTTAGTAAATGTTTTGAGATGGAGGTTCCCTTACTTTCTTGAACATCGGAAGGAGGATGCTCCCAGAAAAAACTGGGGCATTATCTGAGATTTATGGTGTGACCAGAACCACCTCCTGTTAAATACATCCAAAACTGACTTCCTCCTCATTTCTCCCCCAAAAAATACTCCTAAAATAGACTTCTGGATGAACCAACTCACCGCTTTCAACTGCTCCCCCTGCATTATTGATTCAGATAAATCTCTAGGAATCCCCTTGGACAAGCATCTGAATATGAAGACCCATATAAGCAACGTGTGCAAGAGTGCTAACCACGTGTTAACACTCAGGAATCTCAAACTCTTCCTACCCCAATCTGACTTCAAGCAATTGGTTCAAGCGCTTGTTCTGCCGAAGCTGGACAGTGCTACTTTATGTGGCCTCCCCAAATACACGCTGGTCCCCTTAAAGGCTTCACTGAAGGCAGCGGCCAGATTGATCACGAACACCAAGTGAAATGCCCACATCTCCCGGTCTTAAAATCTCTAAACTGGCTGCCCTTTGAAGCTAGAATTCAACTGAAGATTGCCTGCCTAGCCCACAAAGCCCTTCTCTTCAAAACCCCCAACTACCTGGCGCAAAAACTAGTACTATCAGGAGGAGGTAGACCGTCCAGGAGTGCTAACTCCCTCCTCTTGAAACACCAGATCTTTCGAAAAAAGAGAACATGCCAATGAGCCTTTTCTGGGGTTACACCAAAAATGTGGAACTCTCTTCCACCGGAAATTCGTAGAATCTCCTCCAAGGATGCTTTCAAAGTGGAAGCAAAAAGATTCCTCATGAATAAGTTCTTACCTTAACAGGATGGACCCTAATCGCTCTGTAATTACTACAGCATTGGTTAATAATTCTGTTTGTTATACTGTATTCCCGTCCCCTTCTTACATCTTTATGTATCACTCCCTGATGTCATCTTATCACTGACTAGCCGACTCTGCGTTAACCCTGAATTAGATAGGATCTGTTATGTTTGCACCATAAGATTCTATGCATATTGTTTCACCATTTTTGTCTAACTGTGATCTTACCTTCCTCTCCTAACTGTAAAGCGCTCTGATATCCTTTCTGGATCAAGTTCACGCTATATAAAACTTTATAAATAAATAGGCAACGGTTACACAACTATAAGGGTGTCTGTTCCATCACCCAGTGTACAATTTCTACTGGAAGACCGAAGATATGGGGCACAAGGCCACAAAGAAGGCAGAGTACACACTTAACTCCAAGCCCTAGGCAAGAAAGACCAAACCGGACGGCAGAAAAAAAAAATCTTCCATGGAGTTGCCGTCTAAACACAATACCTACAAGTGGCGAGTCCCTCACACCTTGTCACTCAAAAGACTTCTTTGAAGAAAAACCTGCCAACATGAGAGTTCAAAACTAGATGGCAGGAGTATGCAGAGCAAGTGTATTTATAGCAGGACTTATGACAAACATTTGAATTTGTAGTTAAAATTTGTCTTTTTAATTTAATTTTTTTAATATTTTTATTCCAAAACGTGATATGGGATCCTACAGCAAGAGAGGCAATTCAGTGCCTACAACTATAAATTAAGTTCACTGGGAACGGTTTACACCCCTACAGTCCATTTACCTAGGAGGAATCATTGAACAATGGATACATGGGCACAGGCACCAAAACAAGGAATCTCTGCAGTATTCCCACAGGGGGAGATTACATCTGAAGTATACAGACCTTAACTGGTCCCTGGGATTATTTAAGGTTGCCAACAAACGTGAAAGGATCACCTCAACTAAAAAAAAGTCTATTAAAACATGAAAGCCTGTTCCAAAAGTAATGTTAAGCCTCAATCAATATTTACAAAAGAGAACACAGTTTAACACACTTGATCCAAAAACACCTACCTTGCCTGTATCGCCTCCGTGTTGGTAATGAGATCCTGGCGAATGCCCCGGGGATCCAGTAGGGGATGCAGGGAGGATGCTAATAATATCTGGGTCAATGTCATCTCCAGTGTCTAGCAAGTCAAATATACCCATACCGTCTTTGGAAAAAAGGAGAAACAGTTGTAAGCCTTTCACTTTCACCTCTTAATACACAGGCTAATTCTGTTAGAAAGGCTACAAACGCACTCAAGTAATAAATCTAAACGAAAATATGTAACATTTTCCTTTTCAATTAAATTTGTTAGCATAATACAATGAGTGCGTACTATAGCACCAGCAAAAGAAAAATATTGCAGTAATATACTAACAGTAGACTAGCACCTAAATATTCCTTAGTCTATTTTTATTTTTTAAATAAAAGTTAATGCTTTACTTCGTCACTTGTGCGGCCCCAAAAATCCGCTTCAAGGGCTACAGAAGTAGACCTTCAATATATTACTTTATGTAGCAAAGGCACACAGAGTTTCAGAATCTCAATAATATACTGGCGGAGTTGCGGTAAAGAAAGAACAAGTTACTTATCTGTACACTGTCGTCCTTCAGTATTTACATCTTTCATACATTCACCTGCTTCAATCTTCATCAAGGAGGGATTTCTATGGTAATTGTAAGGAAATGGCGTGCATTATATGGTGTGACATTCACCATGTAATCACTTATCCACCCATTTAGGACCAGCAGGTTTTGTTTCCTAAAGCTTTAGCTCAACCCTGGGTAGCTGTGGATACGAGCAGTCAGGCTTATACAAGAGAACAAGTGTAAAGCATTTAAACAGTACCCCCACTCACTATGGGATTCAGTTGCGTAGGTGCTGCCTATGGTCCCGAAGCAGGCCTGAGCAACACTCTCCCAAGCTATGACTGAGCGGAAGGATTCAGCCACATTCAGATGTGGGCTGGACACGACCGACACGCCAGGCAGAGCAGTTTTGTCTTTGGGCCTTACAGCACCACACCTGGCTTTTTAAGGGATGTTCAAGCTTCGCTAATGGACATGCCTTTTCATGGCTCCAGTCTGTTCGGAGACAAGGCGGACTCTATGCTGAGCCATTCAAGGACAGCAGAGGTACAGGCAGGTCTTAAGGCCTTTCCATGCCCTCTCGCAAATCCCAGTGCACCTTTTTCTCCTTTTTTCTGTGGCCACGGAAGGAGTTTCCAACCCAGTGGCGGCTGTTGAGTTTTCAAAGTGGTGAGGTATGAAAGTATATTTAGCGCATTACATAAGCACCAGTTACATTACACAAGACTCATTCGCCTGGCCAGTTGTTGGGAGAATATGCCACAACATGCATGACATCACACAGAATACAACAGTAATACACAGGACATCATAGAGAACACAACTGTTTGAATGCAGTTAAACAAAACACAGCCTTTTGCAAGATTCAGTGTGGGCTTCGACTAGAAACATGGAGACTCAACCCCGATTAAGAACTTGACTCCTACTCAAAGAACTGACTTATTAATTGGTAGTTTCCATATCAAATTGCAGGGGATTTGTGTTGTCCGTTCTAGTACCTCTTGTAATTGGTGTTAAATTCGAGATGTATGTGCCAGGGGAAGTATTTTTTTCAAGTACTCGGTTTGTGAAAATTGTACTTAAAAGGCAAAAAATGTTTGATGGTTTTCTATGTAAAAACTGGACAAGAGGTACAACTTTGTCTACTAAAGTCATATGAAATCTATACTCTGTGTATTTCTATACTTTTTCCAAAACGTGGTGAAGTTTTCTAGTCCAACACATGCAGTAGCAGCGTACATATTTTTCACTATTACCAAAACACTTTCTGCTCGAACCAGTCTCCCATAGCTACAAATTACCCACAAAATATGCAAAGTAAAAACCAATAATAGGAATTTATACATGATTTTAGACCCATTTTATCAGCTTTTAAAAAGCAAGGGCAAAGAAGCTTTTCTAGAAACCAGGACACCGGTCTATGGAGCTCTGTCAAAGAGACCGTCTAAACAGACTGGGCACTGTTGCACAAGTTATTTACCTTCGGTAATGATATATCTGTAAGAAAGAGTAGTTAGTATCACATTCCTTACCTTAGAATATCCCCAGGCGTCAGACTGGATCCAGAAAAGTTTGCGTAGCAGTACCCCTGCGCGTCGGAAGGCGTCGTCTGCGGCTACGTGTCCGTCGTCTGAGTCGTTGGTCCCGGGGAGATGTCTGAGTACTTTGACGCCGCCCTCGCGCGCTGACGTCAGTTCTTATACACAGCTTTTCCGCGCCAGAAACGCAGAGCCATGATAAAAACCAACACTGGTGCCATGAAAACTAGGGCCCTGAAAGGGGATGACTTTAACCCTAGATATCGGTTCGCAGAACTGGGAGGATGGGTGGGGCGGTAAGGAATCTAATACAAACTACTGTTTCTTACAGATATATTGTTACCGAAGGTAAGTAACTTGTGCATCTGAAAGAAACAGGTTAGTATTAGATTCCTTACCTTAGAATAGATGCCCCAGCAATACCAACCCCGGTGGTGGGTCTGCGAACCAATGATCACACCAGGAAGTCCTGGAGAACGGAACGTCCGTAAAAGCCATCTCTCCGGACTTGGCTGTCCAGGCAGTAGTGTCTTGCGAACGTGTGCAGTGAGCCCCACGTAGCTGCCTGAAAGATGTCCTGCAAGGGGACTCCCCGACCCAGGGCAGTAGTAGCCGCCGTGGCCCGAGTGGAATGGCCACGTAGCCCCACAGGAGGCTCCTTTTTAGCCAGAGTGTAACAAGCCGTGATGCACAAGACGGCCCATCTAGAAATGGTTCGCTTGTGCACCGCCCGACCCTTCTTAGTGCCCACGTAACCAACACAGAGTTGGTCATCCACCCGGAACTGGCGTGTGCGATCCAGATAGAATAATAGACTGAGCTAAATGCTGAAGGTATGGAAGGATGACATCTTCCTTGCAGGTCGTCGGATCATAGTTCTTAGACATGCACCAGATGCAGAATCTCTTCCATTTGTAAGCATAAGAGGTCCTAGTAGATGGCCTCTTCGCCTCCTTCAATATGTCCATGCACTCCTCAGGAAGATTTAAGTGGCCATATTGCACTATCTCAGGAACCATGCCGCCAAACTCAACGACAAGAGGTTGGGGTGCACCATCTGTCCCCCGAACTTCGTGAGAAGGTCCGGCCTGCACGGCAGTCGCATGTGAGGAAGGAAAGGTCGGTGCAGCAGGTCCGTGAACCACCACTGTCAGGGCCATTCCGGAGCAATGAGGATCATCCGTGCCCTGGACTAGGACAGCTTGATGAGCACTGCCGGAATCAGGGGAATGGGTGGAAAAGCGTACAGAAAGCTGTACAACCAGTTGATCCATAACGCACTCCCCAGAGTACCCTGCTGGTAATACCTGGATGCGAAGTCTCAGCATTTCCTGTTTTCGGCGGTGGCGAAAAGATCTACGTCTGGAGTGCCCCACCTGGCGAAGAAGTCTTTGAGTACTTAGTCGTTTATGACCAACTCGTGGTTTACCTGAATCAGTCTGCTGAGGCTGTCCGCCTGAGAATTCTGCACACCTGGCAGATGGGTGGCCGTAATCTTTAATCCTCTGGCTAGCAGCCAGGGCCAGATCGCCTGCGCTTCCTGTGACAGAGTGCGAGATCTCGATCCCCCTTGCTTGTTCAGATAATACATTGTGGTCGTATTGTCCGTCTGTACAAGCAGAGAGTTGGTCTGGAAAGACGGAAGAAAGGCCTTCAGTGCCAAGTGAACAGCTCTGAGTTCCAGGAAATTGATGTGGTATGTTGACTCCGTCTGGGACCACAGTCCTTGGATCTGTAACTGTCCGTCCTTGGAGAGAAGCATCCGTCACGATAGTCTGAGAGGGAATGTCCTTGTGGAACGGAACCGCCTTGAGGGGATTCTCCGCCGAACACCACCACCTCAGGGACTGCTGAGCATGCAGAGACAACTGTATCCTGTCGTCCCAGGTCCTCGTCTCTGGTCCCACTGATCCTCCAGACATTCCTGCAGCGGCCTCATGTGCAGGCAGAGTGAGGAAGATACAAGAGACCATCAACTCCAGTAGAGAAGACACCGTCCTCACTGTTGTAGAATGAGCAGTCGTGAGAGTCTGAGCCTTTCGAAGGATCGATAAGCGTCTCTCCTCCGAAGGACACACGCTTGCTGAGAACGTATCTATTGATGCCCCCAGGTATTGTAGGCACTGGCAGGAGCCGGGACCGACTTGGATATGTTGATATGCAAACACAGTTGGCTCAACAGAGCTGCCGTCCTGTTGAAGTGTAGTTGTGCTTCCTGGAAGGTCGAGGCTTTGATCAGCCAATCGTCCAGATATGGGTAGACAAACACGTTTTCTTTCTCAGGTGTGCCGCCACCCCGCCATGCACTTTGAAATAATTCCTTGGAGCAGACTTCAGTCCAAACGGCAGTACGGTGTACTGGAAGTGATTGTTGCTGACCAAGAATCGCAGGAACTTTCGGTCTTTCCGTGTGATGGGCAAATGGAAGTACGCATCCTGCAGGTCTATCGCGCAGAGCCAGTCTCCCCTTTGTAGCTGAGGGTAAATCTGGTGCAAAGATAGCATGCGGAACTTCCGCCTGCGAATCAATTTGTTTGCGTGTCGCAAATACAGAATGGGCCTGAACTCGATCTGGTCTTCCTTGTGCACCAGAAAGAAGCGTGTGTAAAGACCATTTCCCCTTTGAGACATAGGGACGTCTTCTATCGCCCTTTTCCTTAACAGGGTATTGGCCTCCACCTCGAGCTCGCGTAGCTGGTACTGCGAGCGAACCGGTGGAATCGCTGGAGGCGGGCTGATGAAACAAAGACTGTATCCATTGCAAACAATAATCAGCACCCACATGTCCTGAGTAATGTTTCTCCACTCTGCCAGGTAATGTTGGATGCTTCCCCCCAACGGAGCGGGTAATGGAAGAGGGGGGAAGTAGCACCTCAGGGCCTAGACCCAGCTGGGCCATTATTCGCTGCGGAGGACTGCTGTTCACCTCTGCCCCTCTGGTGCTTCTGAAACGGTCGCCGCTGGTATTGCTGCTGCTGCTGTTGCTGCTGACCAGCCTGCCGACCCTGTCCTCTGCCCTGTGCCCCGTACCGCCGTTGGAACAAGCGATAGGTCTTCCTCTGCTCCTTCGGCTTCTCTAACCAGAGAGCAGTCAGGGTCTCAGCCTCCGCCTTCATGCGGGCCATCTCCTCATCCGTATGTTGATCTTCCCCGTCGCACTTCGGCCACGCTGGCTAGGAAGCAGCTACATTGGCTTCCGATTAAGGAGCGGATTGTTTTCAAGTCCATGTGTTTGGTCTATAAAGCTTTGGCCAAAAGCAGCTCCACAGGGATCAGAGCCATCCTGACATACTACAACCCTGGCAGGAGCCTCCGCTCATCTAATCATTCTTTCCTCCACATCCCGCGTATTCGGAAAGCTAGATGGGGTGGTAAGGCTTTCTCTCTTCTGGCCCCTAAATGGTGGAATGATCTTCCACTAGAAATTAGGTCCCTCCCTTCCCTCCAATCCTTCAGAGCAGCCCTTAAAACACGCCTCTTTGTCCAAGCGTACATATAAGTGCATGACTGCAGCTTTTTGATCTTTTTGATAGGCGCCTTGACACCTTCGGGTTTTAGTTCGCGCGGTACAAGATGCAAAATAATAATAATAATAATGTCGGCCGAACAGGGTCGCTCCAGAAAAGGGCAGATTGGCGACCCTCTGTTGAGCTTCGGGCTTCAGCAACGTCAGCCGCAGCCAGGCGTGTCGGCGCAGGTTAATACCGTGGCAGTACCCGTGGGCTGCCAACAGCGAGGAATCCGCCGCAGAGCTGATTATCTGGTTAAAGACCATCATTCCCTCCGTGATCTCCTGGAAGTCCTCTCTGCGTTCTGTGAGCAGATGTTCCGCGAACTGCTGCAGGGACTCCCACAAGGCTCTATCGTACTGCCCCAACATCGCCGAGGCACTGGCGGCCTTCATGGACGTGGAGGCCATACCACATACTCTCCTGCCCGCTGAGTCCATTAGTCGACTCTCCTTGTCAGGGGGCACCGTCGATGATGGCCCGGTGGAATGTTGCTTCCTTGCTGCCGTCACTATTACTGAGTCCGGTACAGGATCCACACGCAGAAAAGCAGGGTCCGACTCAGGGGCCTTGTACTTCTTTTGTAGCCTCGACGGTGCAGACTTCGTAGAGGCAGGCGTAAGGAAAAGGTCCATGGCTGGTTCTTCCAGCCCCAGCACCAAGGGTAGTAGAGGACGAGACAGCTGCTTTTTATGGAGGGCCTCGTATATAACTGAGGTTGAGGGCGTAGGAAACGTCAGAGTGATGCCCAGTTTTGCTGCTCCTCGCAACAAGACCACCTGAAAGGAGGCAATGTCGTCCACCGGAGACACCCTTGTCCGAGGGGAATCCGAAAGCGTTGGGGAATAGTCCCTGGCACTAGATGACTCCGTGTGGCAGGACCTGGACCGGTCTCTACTGTGACATTGTCTGGATCTAGTAGACTACCGCCCACCATCTCTTGACCTGCTCCGTCCATAGCAGGACCTCGGTCTCCTTGGTCATAGCCGATCCACTGGCCGTACAGGCGCGGGCTGTGGAGGCTGAGGCGGCATCTTAGGCCTTGGAGGGCCTGAGGGTGGTGTAGGTAGATGCAACGAGTAGGAGGCGGAGGTGGCGGAGTAGGAGTTGGAGTCCTCGGAGGAGTTGGAGTCCTCTGAGGAGGAGTAGATGTCCTCGGAGGTGTAGGCATCCTCGGGGGGAGGAGGCCCCTAGGTAACGGAGGAGGCGGTGTTCCATGCCTCGAGGGTGAGTAGGCTTGTGAGTACCCCGAGCCCGGGGACTCCTCCACCCTCTGTTTTTTTGGCTTCCGTACCCTTGAAGGAGACCTTGAGGCCGACAGTTTCCTTGACGAGCGACAGCGCCGCCGCGACCGCGAGCTCGTGGTCGAAGAAGAAAGGCTGATAACGGAGCCTTGGGACTCTGTCATGGCCTTAGAACGTCTTCGGGACCTGGACTCCCTTCTTCTGGACTCCAATCTGGCTCTCGACGTCGAACACGTCGACCTCTTAGACATCGAAGATCTTTCTCGCCGCCGAGAAACGCCTCCTCAACGACAAATGCAGAGTTGACGACGACCGGCGGTGTCGCATCGACGGCGAGCGCCGGTGTCTGCGAGACCCCTCTCTACGTCGGTGGTACCTCGACGACGAAGTTGTCTTAGACGTCGACCTAGTCGGAGGTCTCGACGTCAATCCCCTCGACGCCTAACGACGATGTCGCTTCGACCAAGTGCCCTGGGGAGACTGGGAACACAAGGCGGTCATGCCTCTCGACGCCGACGTCGAGGCCATCGACTGAGAACAATGTCGTTTCCTGGCCTTTTCTTTACTGGGGAGCCCCCCAGAGGGGCAGAGGAAGTAGAACTTCATACCCAGACCCACCTTGGTAACACTGTCTTCGCTTCTCCAATCCTTGAAGCAGAGTCTTTTCCCGTTTGTAAATACTTTCAATTCAGTGGCAAATACTAGTAAAATACTTTTGATTACTTTATGGGTTACTTTTTCTTCTCGGTGTGATATGCTTAGATATCACACTGGGACATTTCCTAGAGAAAAGGTAAGTAAAATCAGTTTTGCACAATTGTAATTCATCAGTTTTCTAGCTATTGGCAGTTTGTCAATTTCTCATACAAAACCAACTCCACAAAGTGGACAGGCTGGTAGGGCTGGGGCCAAGTCAGTGGGCGTCGTCCTCTTCTTAGTTCAGCACGGCTTCTTCAGTCCTTCTGGTCGGTTCTTGCCTTAGGAGGCAAGGTTTGGGGTTCCCCCTAAATACTAGATTTAGGCGCGTTACAGGTAAGTAAAGGTTGGGACCAATAGTCCCTTCCTTGGGTTGAGTACACCCCCTATCATGCCACCCTCCAGTGGGAGGGGGACATATGCCTCTCTCTGGTTTTGAAGTATCCCCTTCGTGGACCCTGCCCATACTGGGGAGGAGGCCTGGCACCTCGTCCCAGGATGTGCATTGTTTCAGATCCCCCCCGAGAGCAGCAGGCGCTCAATCCAGGGGGCCAGAAACATGTCTGGTGGTGGTAGCAAGCGAGCAGTCACTCAGCCAGGACATTAGAGTTGAGTAGTTTTACAGGGGGCATCTCTAAGACTGAGTGCACTGAGTGCATCAGTGTGGGTTTAATGTGCTGAGATGTTGGATACCAAACTTCCTAGTTTTCAGTAAAGCCATTACGATGCTGTGGAGTTCGTAATGACAAACTCCCAGCACCATATACTCTTAATGGCATTACTGCACTAACAATACCTAAGAATTGGCGTAGATACTGTAGGGGTACAGGGCTCATGCACCTGTACCCTCACCACTGGTATAGTGCACCCAGCTAGAGGGATGGCTGACGTATGCGATGGCAGTGGGTTGTAGGCGTGGCACAAAGGGATGGTTGCACGGGAGAGCAAAACATAGAATAACTTTAAACAAATTAGGCTTAATAAAGGTGTGCATTCCATCACTTATTTGGACAGTGTATGAATAATTGCCCGTTTGAGAGTTTGCACCCAGGATAATCAAGGTCTAAACCGATTAAAAAGTACATTGTCACATGCAAGGCAGTCCGGTAACGTCACGTTCACTAGGATGCGTCTATGTCGAGTGTTTAGAACTAACAGAATGATGTTGAAGATCACCAGTTTACACATCAGTTTTTTTTAGTCATCGTTTGATAATGTGTTTAATCAAAAGTGATCTGTGATTTGCAAAATAGTAATTTTATGACAATAATGTATGATGTAAACAAACATGTGTAAATTGATTCCGTGGCACACTGGTAGCTGGAACATAGTGGCTTATGGGGGTTGTATTTCTTTAGAGTGTGAGGTGTTTTGAAAGGGGGGTTAGATGTATGCAGCAGATTAGTATTGTAGAAGGGTGTGGTCACATTGAACAAGTTACTTACCTTTGGTAACGATATATCTGTAAGAAACATAGGTTAGTTACAGATTCCTTACCTGAGATTTACCCCAAGGAGTCAGGCTGGATCCGCTAAGTTTTTTGTCAGCAGTACCACTGCATCGGAAGGTGGTGTTGGTAGACTCCGCGTTCGTTGTCGTAGTCGCCAGGATGACGTTGCGGTAGCTACGTAGACGCTGACATCAGTTCTGTACATGACTTTCCACGAAAGAGCGCACAGCCATGCAAGACACTGACCACTGATGGACAAAACTAGGGCCCTGAAAGGAACTCCTTAACCCTAGAAGTCAGTTAACAGAACGTGGAGGATGGGAGGGGCGGTAAGAAATATATAACAAATATACGTTTCTTACAGATATATGGTTACTGAAGGTAAGTAACTTGTTCAAGATTCCTTACCTTAGAATAGATACCCCAACAATACCAACCCCGGTTCACACCAGAAAGCCCTGGAGAAAAGAACGGCCAAAGAAGCAGTCTCTCCGGACTTGGCTGTCGAGGCAGTAGTGTTTGGTGAGCGTGGGCAGCGATGCCCACGTAGCCGCCTGACAGATGTCATTTAGGGGGGACTCCTCGTCCCCAAACAGTAGTAGCTGCCCTTTCCCTGGTGGAGCCCCACTGGAGGCTCCTTCTTTGCCAAAGAATAGCAGACTTTATTGCATAGAACGACCCACCTGGAGATGGTCCATTTGTGCACGGCCAGACTTTTTTAGCGCCTATGTAACCAACAAAGAGTCATCCACCGGGAATGGTTTGGTGCGATCCTAGTAGAAGGGAAGCGCACGTTTTGGATCCAGACTGTGGTGAATCTCTTCCTCTTTCAAGGGGGAAAGAAGATGGACAAAGTGATGGTTTGGCCAATGTGGAAAAAAGTAACCACCATGGGAGGAAAGGAAGGTCTAGTTCTAAGGATGACCTTGTCCGGACGGACAGTCAGAAAGGGAGGTTTGGAAAAAAAAAGCTTGTAGCTCACTCACCCTGCGTGCAGAGGTGATGGCCACCAGAAAAGCAGTTTTCAAAGTGAGAAGTCCGAGAGGACAGTTATGTAGCACCTCAAAGGGAGCGCAACATAAGATATGTAAGAACCAAGTTCAAGTCCCACTGGGGCATTTCGAAAGGAACAGGAGGAAAAAGAAGAGTAATGCCTTTAAGGCATCTATTTACAACAGGGCACTTGAAAAGAGAAGGCTGATCGGGAAGCTTAAGGAAGGCTGAAATAGCTGAGAGCGGAGCCCTGCTGGGCCAAAGAAAGGAGGAACAAGAGAACCTCAGAAAGAGGGGTGAAAAGGGGATCCACAGCCTTTGCTGTGCACTAGGCCACATAGTTGTTTCCTCTGCAGGCAAACACCGTCTTAGTGGAGGGATGCCTGGCTGCCAAGATAACATTGCAGACATGGGGAGGCAGGTCAAACAACATCCACTGCCGCCTCTCAATCTCCACGCAAGGAGGTGGAGGCTTTGCAGATTATGGTGGAGGACGGTCTCCTGCTACTGCCACAGAAGATCCTCCCAAAGAGGCAGTCAGATTGGAGGATTGATGGGCATGTTGAGCAGCTCTGGATACCAGACTCTTCGTGCCCAATCTGGTTGCGCTTTATCTTCTTCAGCACTCTGGGCAGAAGTGGTATAGGCAGAAAGGGGTATAGAAGACCACAACTCCACGCACGACGAAAAGCGTCACCTAGCGAGTGCCGCCTTGGAAATCCAAACGGCAGAATTGCTGACATTGCTGGTTCTCTTCGGTGGCAAATAGATCTAACCAAGGCCCTCCCCATTGCTGAAAGAGACCTTGCACCACCTCAGAGTGAAAACGCCATTCGTGATCCATCATGCACCTGCGGCTGGGTTTGTCCGCCATGGGGTTCAGTGAACCTGCCAGGTGTTTAACCACCAAGGATATGCCCTGATGTTCCAGCCATGTCCAGATGTGGAGGGCCTCTTGACATAGGGTCCATAACCCCACCCAGCCCTGTTTGTTGCAGTACCACATGGTGGTGGTGTTGTCCGTGAACACCTCTACTCCTCTTCCCCAGACAGAGGGAAGGAATGCTTTGAGTGCAAGACGGATCACCTGAAGCTCCAGAAGAATGATGTGGAGCACGGACTCCGCCAGAGACCAGAGGCCTCTGATCTCCACCTCTCCAATGCGGCCGCCACATCCTAGAAGGGATGCGTCTGTCACCACTGTGTGCTCTGGTTGAGGAAGGGAGAAGGATCTGTTGACCCAATCCTGGTCCACTGCAATTGCCGTGCAGTGCCATCTAAGTTCTGTCCGCAATCGGACAGATTCCACGATGCTGCGCCCACTGGAACTTCAGGTCCCACTGCAGAGCCCACATATGCCAACTGGCATAATGAACCAGCAAGATGCAGGAGGCCATGAAGCCCAGCAGCCTCAGGGTCATCCTGACAAACCCAGGATAGAGGCTGAAAAATCGGATTCATAGCCCTAATATCCAGGACTCGCTGTTCAGGAGGATAGACCCGAAACCGCGTCATGTCCGGAACCGCTCCGATGAAGAGGAACTTCTGAGAGGGACCCAGGTGTGACACTGGCACGTTGATGGAAAACCCCAGCACATGCAGGAGGTCGGCCGTAGTTTGGAGGTGGGAGACGACAGCCTGTGGCGAGCCTGCCTTCAACAGCCAGTAGTCGAGATATGGCAAGATTGGAACCCCTGATCTGCGCAGATAAGCTGCGACAACCGCCAACACTTTTATGAACACAGGGGGGCGCTGGTAAGGCCAAAGGAGAGCATGGTGAACTGAAAACACTCGTGGCCTACCGTGAACTGTAGGTAGCACCGGTAGGCCGGCAGGACGGGTATATGAAAGTAAGCATCCTGCAAGTCCAACACTACCATCCAGTCTCCAGGGTTGAACGTCAACATTTTGAACTTTTCCTTCCAGAGGAAGCAGTTGACGTTCCTGAGATCCAAGATGGGACGCAGGCATTTGTCCTTCTTGGGCACCAGAAAGTAGTGAGAATAGTAACCACGACCTACTTTCGGGACATGAACTCACTCGATGGTTCCCTTGGCCAAGAGTGCAAAAACTTCCCGTCAGACGATCCTCCGACATGCGATGGTACTGACGAGGTGGCATGGCTGGAGGAGCAGTCTTGAAGGAGAGGGAGTAGCCCCTTCAGACTATCCGCAAAACAAACCTGTCTGACGTGATGGTGCGCCTGTGGGGGAGGTGATGGTGAATCCTGCCTCCAACTAGGGTTTGGTGGCCCAGAAAGGTCAGTTTGGAGGCTGCTGCAGAGGGGGCTGTGGTGGACTGGCCAGCACGCTAGCCCTCCGAACCAAGGTGGTAGTTCCCACGTCCCCGGACGCGCTGGGGCTAAACAGCTTGCGCCGGTCTGTGGCCTTGGAGGAAAGTGCCAGACCCCCCCTTCCAAAGCCACGAAAGGGGCAAATGGCAGACTCGCAGGGCGGGTGATGGAGAGGACCAAGGACCTGGCCTTAGCTAGAGAGTCCTTAAAGAGCTCTGCCGAAAAGGCGACGGCCATCAAAGGGCATGTCCATAAGAGTGGATTGGACATCCCCCGAAAAACCAGTCGACCTCAACCAGGCGTAGCGTCGAAGGGCTACCGACGTGGAAATCGTCCTGCCTAGTGAGTCGGCGGTATCCAGCCCACAGCAGGTGGTAAACTTTGCTGCATCTCTCCCCTTAACTGCACGGAAGAGCAGGCCTGGGCCTCCTCCGGGCACTGTGGCAGCACGTGCACTACCGTATTTCAGAGTGGGTGTAACGGACCAACAGGAACTCAGAGCACACTCAAAGTACATCAGTAGTTTGGCAAAAAGTGGCAACATGCAACAAGAATTTGCAATGCAATAGGTCTCGCATTATGAACGTTTGAGCTATTGGTCTTGTAAATGACAATTTTTTTATTTATGTTTTGGTTTTGAAAATAGCTATATTAATAGCTTTGTCATTTACAATGCCAATAGTTATAACTTTCGCAAATGTGACACCTATAGCATTTGTAATGCAACATGTTTTGTATTTACGTAACTTAGATGTATTGATATTACAAATAACAATGGCTTAATTTTTTTAAATAATTAATACTTAAATAAATGATTCCAATGTATAATGGCAATAGCTTAAACTTTTATAAATAACTTGAAGATTATGTTCAGTGTATTTTATTGTGATTAAAATCCAAGAACAGAAGTGAATTATTAACATCTTTTTGTGACATTTGTAATAAAGTTTGAAACATTGAGAGAACATATTTGTTGAATGGTTGCGCTGAGTGATGCAGGGGTTGCGCTGAGTGATGCAGGGGTTGCGCTGAGTGATGCAGGGGTTGCGCTGAGTGATGCAGGGGTTGCAAGGGGAAAGAAAAAGGCTAACAGAGGGTAGAAGGGCACAAAAAGCGAGTCTAACAGGGCAGAAGGGCAGAAAAACAAGGAAAAATCGAGTCTAACAGAGGGCAGAAGGGCACAAAAAACGAGTCTAATAGGGGCAGAAGGGCACAAAAAACGAGTCGAACAGGGGCAGAAGGGCACAAAAAATGAGTCTAATAGGGGCAGAAGGGCACAAAAAACGAGTCGAACAGGGCAGAAGGGCACAAAAATTAGTCTAATAGGGGCAGAAGGGCACAAAAAAACGAGTAACGGGGGCAGATGGGCACAAAAAACGAGTCTAATCCACTGGGCAAGAATGTAGATATTGCCTTATTGCATCTCTGTATTCCTGGCAGTTTAAGCATTTGTGTAGTGTCCGCAATCATGGCATTTCTATGCAGATTGAACTGAGCAGCTCAGAACATAGTGGGTGTTTTATTTACAGGGGTTATAATGATCACAAAGCGTATATTTAAATAATTATCACACAGCGTATATTTAAAAAAAAGCCACTAGGTGGAGCTGCAAGCATAGAAAGACAAACAAAGTTAATTTTAAAACACCCGTGCACGCAGGGTCTGATGAAAAAGGAAAGAAACCAAGATGTGAACAAGAACATCGCCGAAAGAAGCTTTTAGGGGCGGGGGAGCGGATCCCTTTGAAGCACGGCCTCGCGGCCGTGAAAGAAGTGTGAAACAGCAGGGATGTTACTTAGGAGGGAGTAGAAGTGAGGCTGAGCGCGCTGGGGAAGCAACAGATGGCTTTGATGTGGACGCGCTTTCCGCTCCACTAGTTCACAGGAACTGTTCAAAATCTGCGATGGTTTCAGGCCTTGGATTGCCTACTATAATTCTCGACAGCAATACTTTTAAGTCAAGACCTAAAAAGATGGTAATTTCCTACAGCAAGTGAGCGGCCTCTTCCTGAAGATCTGCCTCACCCCACCTACGCTTGTGAAGCACAAGTTACTTACCTTCGGTAACGATATATATCTGTAAGAAACAGTAGTTAGTATTAGATTCCTTACCTTAGAATATCCCCAGACGTGAGACTGGATCCGGAAACTTTTATGTAGCATTACCGTTTCGCGTCGGTAGGCGTACTCTGCGGCTCCGCGTCAGTCGTCGTTGGAGCCGGGATGACGTCGCCGGAGTACTTAGACGCCGCCCTCGCACCCTGACGTCAGTTCTTATACACAGCTTTTCCACGGCAGAAACGCAGAGCCATGATAAAAACCAACACTGGTGCCAAGAAACTAGGGCCCTGAAAGGGGTGAACCTTAACCCCAGATATCGGTTCGCTGAAGGGGGAGGATGGGTGGGGCGGTATGAAACTAATACTAACTACTGTTTCTTACAGATACATCGTTACCGAAGGTAAGTAAATTGTGCATCTGAAAGAACAGGTTAGTATTAGATTCCTTACCTTAGAATAGATACCCCAGCAATACCAACCCCGGTGGTGGGTCTGCGAACCAATGATCACACCAGAAAGTCCTGGAGAACAGAACGGCCAAAGAAGCCATCTCTCCGGGCTTGGCTGTCCAGGCAGTAGTGTCTTGCGAACGTGTGCAGCGAGGCCCATGTAGCTGCCCGACAGATTTCCTACAAGGGGACTCCCCGACCCAGGGCAGAAGTTGCCGCCGTGGCCCGAGTGGAATGGGCACGTAGCCCCACAGGAGGCTCCTTTCTAGCCAGAGAGTAACAAGCCTTGATGCACAAGACGACCTCATCTAGAAATGGTTCGCTTATGCACCGCCCGACCCTTCTTAGCGCCCACATAACCAACAAAGAGTTGGTCATCCACCTGGAACTGGCGTGTGCGATCCAGATAGTAAATGAGCGCACGTTTTGGGTCCAGACGGTGGGGCCTCTCTTCCTCTTTCGATGGATGCGGAGGCGGAAAGAAGGTGGACAAGGTGATGGACTGCCCGATGTGGAAGGTTGTGACTACCTTGGGCAGGAAAGAGGGTCGCGTCCACAACACAACTTTGTCCGGATAGACAGAAAGGAAAGGAGGTTTAGAAGAAAGAGCCTGGAGCTCACTCACTCTCCTGGCAGAGGTGATGGCAACCAGGAATGCAATCTTAAGAGTAAGGAGACGAAGAGGACAGTTATGAAGTGGCTCGAAGGGAGCGCACATCAGATAAGTCAAAACAAGGTTCAAGTCCCACTGAGGCATTACCAAAGGAACAGGAGGTAACATATGAGTGATGCCCTTCAAAAACCTATTTACAACTGGGGACTTGAACAAAGAGGACTGATCAGGGAGCCTTAAGAAGGCTGAATTGGCAGAGAGGTAGCCCTTCAGAGTGCCCAGAGCAGAGCCCTGCTGGGCAAGAGGAAGAGGAGAACCTCTGAAAGGGGGGCAGAAAGGAGACCCACAGCCTTTGCTGTGCACCATGCCACAAATTTGTTCCACCTGCAGGCGTATACCGATTTTGTGGAGGGACGCCTGGCTTCCAGAATCACATCACAGACTTCAGGAGGCAAGTCAAATGGCCTCAACTGCCGCCGCTCAATCTCCACGCATGTAAGTGGAGACTGGACAGGTTAGGGTGGAGGACCGTCCCCTGCTGCTGCGACAGAAGGTCCTCCTGAAGAGGCAGACGAATCGGGGGATCGACAGACATGCTGAGTAGCTCGGGATACTAGTATATTCGTGCCCAGTCCGGAGCCACAAGGATGACTTGGGCCCGGTCGTGCCTGATCTTCAGCACTCTGGGCAGAAGTGGTATAGGCGGAAAGGCGTACAACAGACCGCAGCTCCACTCGTGACGAAAAGCGTTTGAGCGAGTGCCGCCTTGGAAATTCCAACTCGTAGAACTGATGACATTGCGCGTTCTCTTATGTGGCGAGTAGATCTAACCAAGGCTCTCCCCACTGCTGAAAGAGGCCTTACGCCACATCCGAGTTCAGACGCCATTCGTGATCCATCATGCACCGATGGCTGAGTTTGTCCGCCCTGGCGTTCAGGGAACCTGCCAGGCGTTGAACCACCAGGGTCAAGCCCTGATGTTCCAGCCACTGCTAGAGGCGCAGAGCCTCCTGGCATAGGGTCCACAACCCCACCCCGCCCTGTTTGTTGCAGTACCACAGTACCACATGGCGGTGGTGTTGTCCGTGAACACCTGCACTACACTCCCCCGGACAGAGGGGAGGAATGCCTTCAGTGTAAGCCGGATCGCCCGCAGCTCCAGAAGGTTGATGTGGAGCCGGGATTCCGCCGGAGACCAGAGGCCTCTGATCTCCGCCTCTCCCATGTGGCCCCACCAGCCCTGGAGGGACGCGTCCGTCAGAACTACGTGCTCCGGTTGGGGAAGGGAGAGGGATCTGCCGCTGACCCAATCGCGGTCCGTGAGCCACCACTGCAGCTGTCTTGCAGTGCCCTCCGAGATCAAGACATGGTCGGACAAGTTGCCCTGATGCTGGGCCCACAAACCTCAGGTCCCACTGCAGAGCCTGCATCCGCCACCTAGCGTGATGCACCAGAAGGATGCAGGAGGCCATCAGCCCCAGAACCCGCAGCGTCAACTGGACCCAGATCCGGGATAACGGCTGAAAGATTGGAATCAGAGCCCGAATATCCCGAACCTGTTGTTTAGGAGGATAAACCCGAAACTGCGCAGAGTCTAGAACCGCTCGCATGAAGAGGAGCTTCTGAGAGGGACACAGGTGTGACTTCGGCACATTGATGGAGAACCCCAGCAGGTGCAGGAGGTCGGCCGTAGTATGGATGTGGCTGACGACTGTCTGGGGCGAGCCCGCCTTCAACAACCAGTCATCGAGGAAGGGGAAGACTAACACCCCTAACCTGCGCAGATGAGCTGCGACCACCGCCATCACTTTCGTGAATACTGAGGGGCGCTGGTAAGGCCGAAGGCAATCACAGCAAACTGAAAATGCTCCCGGCCGACCGTGAACCGCAGGTAACACCGGTGGGCCAGCAGGATGGGGAAGTGAAAATATGCGTCCTGCAAGTCCAACGCTACCATCCAGTCTCCAGGGTCGAGGGCAGCCAAGACCTGAGCCAGAGTCAACATCTTGAACTTCTCTTTCCGGAGGAAGCGTTTGACGTTCCTGAGGTCCAAGATGGGGCGCAAGCCCCCCTTGTCCTTCTTGGGGACCAGAAAGTAGTGGGAATAACAACCACATCCTACTTCTGGCCCCTGTACGCGCTTGATGGCCCACTTGGCCAAGAGGGCCACAACTTCCTGTTGGTGTAGCGAAAAGGGATCCCCTGACATGCTGTGGAACTGAGGTGGCATGGCTGGGGGGTAGACTCGAAAGGAAGGGAGTAACCCTTCCGGACGAGTTGCAGCATCCACTTTTCAGAGGTGACAGCACGCAGGTGGGGTAGGTGACGTCTAATCCTGCCGTCCACTGGGTGCGTTCCAAAGCTCAATCTAGGAAGGGTTTGAGGCGGATGTCGCATATAGTACATTTCGGTCGGACTTATCTACAAGGTGAATTTGAAAATCTCTGAGCACTAGAAACACTGCTAGCAGCACTAGATTTATGTGGAGAGCCTTTTGCTTTTGACTCCACAAGCCTTGAATTGTGTATTTGTGGAGATGAACTCTCCAACCAGGGGCCGACGAGCCTGCTGTTAGCATTGTCTGTGAAAAAGGGTCTATGAAGAGCCGTTCTTTTGTGTGTGATCCACCACTGCAGAGCGAGAGGAGTACAACCGTCTACCAACACTAGATCGGTTAAGAGACCCTGCAACTGGTTCCACTGAATCCCTTAACATTCCTGAAGGGGAAGCATGTGAAGCCTTGCATTGGGAACAATCATGATGCAAGAGGCCAACATTCCCAGCAGCTGCATACAGACCCAAGCTAGAAGTGATTGAGTGGGCAGAAACTGAGCAATTATGAATATTGCGAATTCTGGCTGCATTGGGAAAAGCTAGAGCTCTTCGTATCTAAAGCGGCTCCTAGATAGGACTGAGTGTAGGAAGGGTGGAGATGAGACTAACATTGACTCTAAACCCCAGTTAGTACACTAACCGCAATATTATGTGAGTGCGCTGGAGATACTTTAGGTACGTACTGGTTTTGATGAGCCAGTCGTTCAAGTAAGGGAAGACATGAACGTGTTTTCTTCGCAGGTGAGCAGCTACTACGGTCAGACATTTTGTAAAAACTCTGGGAGCAGTGGTGACCCCGAATGGAAGCATTTTGAGCTAGTAATGCTGCCCCGCTACCACAAATCTGAGATATTTGCGATGAGCAGGATGTAGTGGAATGTGGAAATATGCGTCCTTTAAGCCTAGAATAGACAACGTCGCCTTGTTGTAGGGGTGAGAGCACTTGTTGAAGTGTCACCATGTGAAAATGATTTGATTGTATATAATGATTTGACTCTCTGAAGTCTAAAATGGGTCTGAGAGAGCCGTCCTTTTTGGATATTAGAAAGTACAGGGAGTATACGCCCGACCTTTGATATTCTACTGGTACGTGCTCTAGGGCTCCTTTTAAAAGGAGAGACTGAACCTCTTGTTTTAGGAGGTGTAGATGGTCTGGAGACATTTTGTGTGAACGTGGAGGGATGTTTGGAGGATTGTTAGTAAGCTCCAGGCAATAACCAGATTGGATAATTCCTAGCACCCGTTTGTCTGTAGTTATTGATTGTCATACGGGTAGGAATTGTCAAAGACGTCCCCTGACAGGTGTTGAATGATTGGGGGGAAGCGTAGGCAAGTCACTGTTTGTTATTTGAGGGGGAGGTGCGTGTGTTGGAACCTCTACCTTTGCCATTGTTGCCTCCGTAGTTTCCTCTAAAGTATCCTTTTGAAGAAGAGGCCTTTGTATGGTGTAGAGGAGGTGTGAGGAGATATTCTTGGACCCCCACAATAGAAGGTGCCCCTAAAGGAACCATGAGTAGAAGGGGATTTTAGGGCACCAACAGACTTTGCCACGCCTGTGTCCTTTTCCATTTTTTTCTAAGGACGTGTCTACAACAGGACCAAAGAGATGTTTGTCGAATGTTGTGTTGAGGACAGCATCCTGAACTTCGGGTTTAAATCCTGAAATTTTAACCATGCAGGTCTTCTTAGTAACAGACTGATATAGACTGCTCTTACAGCCGTGTAAGCTACATCTAAAGCACACCTAATGGAAGAATTAGCGATGAGTTTTCCTTCTTGCACTAAGTTGTGAGCTTTGGATTTATGCTCATCGGGTAAGAATTGGAGCAATTGTCCCATTGTGCCCTATCGTCTCTGGCTGAAAAGGTCTGTGTATTAGCAATACAGCAGTAATTTGCAGCTTGCGAGGCTATTCTTTTGCAAGAGGAGTCCATGAGCTCAGACTCTCTATCCGGAGGTGGAGCATCCCCCGATGTCTGAATTGGCCCATTTACGGGCATTAGAAAACACTGAGTCTAAGGGTAACTGGTCCTTGATAAAAACTAGATCTGAAGGTGCAGGTTTATATTTTTTGTCTATCCTGGGGGTGAGAATGCGTGCACGAGCAGGATCGTTAAGTAGGTCGTCCACATGTCTTACCATACCCTTGAGCAAAGGGAGTGTGTGGGTGGATCTCTGGGGACTACTAAGGGTTTCAAATAGGATATCCTCCTGTAAGGATTCGTTATGTAATTGCACCCCATGGTATTCAGCAGCTCTACTTAAAAGCTCTGTATAGCCTGCATTGTCATCTAGTGGAGAAGGTTGAATAGGATAAAGGTCAGGATTATTACCTGTGGGAGAGTCTATTATCAGATCTGCATTTATGTGGCAATTTGGTTGCAATATATCCAGTTTTCGGATGAATGTATAGTTTTTTGTTTCAGGTCCGGCTTTGCAGGCAGGTTGTCGAAACAGGGTTTCTTTGGTGGTATCGGAACATCTTTATTTTTTGGTGCTGAAGGAGTCGGTGCCATTGTCTTCGGTACCGAGGCTTTCGGTTCTCAAGTCTGTTCGGTGTGGAAGGAGTTGGGACTGAGACTGGTTTCAGTTTCGACACCGAAGGTTTCAGTTCAGTGCCTGAGTGAGGACGACTTGATTCCAAGCTGGAAGGCTTTAATGTGTTTCGGTACTGAGCCGGAAGGGGGGGGGGGAGTTGGAAACATTTTCTGTGCCGTCAATGGCCCGAAGGCCGAGTGGGACCAGAGCCTTTTTCTTGGGCTGAGTAGGATTTTGGGGCAAGGGAGATTCGGTACTCATGATACGCTGACCTTGCAGAATGTCTTTATCCATATCGGAGCCAGATATAGGATCCACCGGTTCTTCCTCAGCCCCTAAGGCATCGCTGGTCTTTTGCTCTGAATGTTCTCCGAAGAGGTCCGGAATGGATTCAATGTTTTGGCTCTGCATGTCGCGACGTCGATCTTGACGGTCGTGGAGTGTTTCCTTCGAACGCAAAGATTTACACGTGTTGCAGTCCTGTTCGTTGTGCTCAGGAGATAAGCACAAGTTGCACACTTCGTGAGAGTCGGTGCGCAGGAACTTCGCTTGGGACCAAGGGCATCATTTAAATGGAGTCCATTTCTTCGACTGCGAGGTGGACCAACGCGGAGAAGCCAGAGAGCCTTCCACGAGTTTGCAGATCGAAAAGCTTTGTATTTGATAGGATACGAGCGAGGGTAAGTGGATTGCGGAACAAGGGGAACCCGAGGAACAGTTTCGAACCAGAGCCGAGCAATACACGTCCGAACCAGATGATGGAAAAAACAATGTAACAATGGAGTCGATGCCCAAGCGCAATATCACCGAAAGGAGGCGTCACCTAGCTTGTGAATGTAAAGACTTCTTCGAAGACAAACAACTTGCAAACATCCGGACCAAACACTAGATGGCAGGAAAACGCAAAGTATGTGATCTACAGCTCACATGCCTAAAACAGAAAGATTACGCACAAGGTGCCAGCCGCCACCTCCGCGCTCTTCTACTCCTTTTCCAACTCCCGCAGTCCACGGGTGCGCAGACTCCCCAAGGCCAATCCAAACCCTTCTCTCATGCTTATAACCCAGCATATGAGAAGCGCCGGGATTGGTGTGAGTGGGCCGGTTTTGTGCTCACACAGGCATTAAAACCCTGTGCCTGTTCTCCACTCAGCTGTGCAGCACAGCTCGAGTGGAGACCAAGTGCGCATGTTGGTTTGGCCGTCCAAAGACAGCCGTCCAAACCGACATGCGCACTTAGTAGTTCCCATTACTTCTCCTCCCCTGCAGCTGCTGCGTCAGAATGGATGGCTCTTCCCCACCCGCAGTGTGATTGGCAGCCTGTGGGATGAAAAATAAAATGATAATAAAATTGTTTTAGTATTTGATTTTTCATGCATTTTTTTTTCACTAACTGGTGGAGGGATGCTTCTCCGTCCTAATGGGGGAGCTCCCGCTATTCCAACAGTGTCCCTACCCACCCAGCATCCACGGCATGCAAGCTTCCCAGCTCCTACGTGGCCCAGGTGCCGTACCCAGAGACCCTGTAAGTCGGGCAGCCAGAGTTTGGGCCAGTACACCAACCCCACAGGCAGCCGCAGCCTCCAAGCCTTTTTAGTTTGCCGTTCGACCATCATGGGCAACCAGTGGGAGGCAGGATACGCCATCACCTGCAACATTGGAGATCAATAACATCCGACCACTGGGTTCTCCAGATTGTCTGAAGGGACTACTCCCTCCGCTTCATGACCACCCATCCAACCATGCCTCCCACTTGTGAAAGGCTGACAGAGGATAATCTATCCTTACAGGTATGGGAGCTCTTAGCCAAGCCAACAACATACGTAGGTCCTGGTAGTTATTCCTGCTACTTTCTGGTGCCAAGAAGGATGTAGGCCTTCATACTATACCGGAGCTGCAACACACAATTTCTTCCTGAAAAAGGAGAAATTCTAAATGCTCAGTTAATTTCGGTCTACCCTTTACCCAGGAAACTGAATGGTGGTGCTGGAATCAGAAGGATGCACATTTCCACATCCCTGTCCTGCCTGCCCACAAACGTTACCTGTGGTGGGCCATGAGCAGTTTACAGTGCCCCTTTTTAGCCTTACTCGCACCCCTCCGGTGTTCACCAAGATGATGGTCATGCTTGCCACTCATCTGCAGAGATCAGGGGTGCCAATCTTCCCCTATAATGATGACTGGCTGTTGAAAGCAGGCTTGCCCGAGGCAGTAGTTTCCCACCTCCAGACTACCGTGGACCTTCTGCACGCACTGGGGTCACTATAACCGTGCCGAAGTCGCACCTGGGTTCCTCTCAGATGCTTCCTTTTATCAGAGTAGTTCTAGACGCAGCACAGTTTCTCACCTATCCTCCAGAACAGCATAACCAGGATATTCAGGCTATGATAATTGCAGGTCAGCCTCTATCGTGGGTTTTCAGTGAGACTTACTAAGGCTGCTCGGACTCATGGCCTCCTGCATCTTGCTTGTGACACATACCCGCTGGCATACGTGAACTCTGCAGTGGTACCTGTGGTCCAGTGGGCGCAGCTTCAGAGGATTCTCTCAAGACATGGTTCAGATATCCGAGAATACTGCAAAAGATCTGCTGTGGTGGTTAATGCACAGCAATTGGGTCAGAGGCACACCCCGCTCCCCACCCTCAACTCGATATGACCGAGGTGACAGAAGAGTCACTCCTGGGATGGGGTGGGCATCTGGGAGATGAGGATATCAGAGGCATCTGGTCTCCGGCAGAATCTTGACTCCACATCAACCTGTTGGAGCTCCAAGCGATTCGTCTGGCACTAAAAGCCTTTCAACCAGCCATCAAGGGCAGGCTAGTGAAGGTGGTCATGGTCAACACAACAGTCGTGTGGTACTGCAACAAGCAGGGTGGGGTCATGGAACCTTTGACAAGACGCTCTGCGCCTCTGGATCTGGCTGGAACAGCAGGGCATATCCCTGGTGGTTCAACACATGGCAGGCTCTCTGAACACCAGGGTGAACAAACATAGCGTTAGATGACTAGCAGATCATGAGTGACTTCTCTGTCCAGAGGTGGTGCAACGTCTCTTTCAGCAGTGGGGAGAACCTGGGTTAGATCTGCTCACCAACATTGAGACCTTTTTCATTTCTAGTGGAGCTCAGAACTCCTGTACGCCTTTTCACCCATACCACTCCTTCCATGAGTTCTCAAGAAGATCAGGAACGCCCAAGTCATCCTTGTGGCTTTGGACTGGGCTTGGAGAGGTCCTTATCCCGAGCTGCTGAGCACAGCCATCGGTCCTCCGATCAGGGTGACCCTTGAGGAGGATCTTCTGTCACAACAAAGGAGGGTCTCCCACCCAAACTAGTTAACGCTACGCCTTCATGCATGGAGATTGTGCGGCGACAGTTGACAGCTTTCAACATTCTGCCCGAAGACTACAATGCTCTCATGGCAGCCCGGCGTCCCTCCAGCAAGACGGTATTATGCCTGCCGTTGGAGCAATTTGTGGAATGGTTTGCACAGAGGCAGGTTGATCATCCTTTCTGCTCCCCTCTTTCAGGTATTAGTTTATTTTTTTCTCTTGCCCAGGAGGGCTCTGCTTTGAGCACATTGAAAGGCTTTCTTCAGCTATCCCTGTTCAAATCCCCTATTATACATAGTTTTTTTTAAAGGTCTCGCACCCATGTTATCGCCTTCACCCTTTATCATGCCTCAGCGGGAATTACATTTAGTATTTACTTTTCTGATGTGAGCTCCCTTTGAGCCACTACACAATTGTTCTATGATGTTCCTTCCCATTAAAACAACCTTTCTGTTGGCCAAATCATCTCCCCGGAGGATTAGTGAGCTCCAGGCTTTGTCATTCTAGCCTCCGTACCTAAACATCTTCCCAGACAAGCCAGTCCTTCCGACTAGGGCTTCCTTCTTACTTAATCAATCAGTAGGTCTTGGGTCTGCCGTAGGTTGGTGGGGAGGGTGTTCCAGGTCTTAGCGGCGAGGTGGGAGAAGGATCTGCCGCCGCCGTTAGTTCTTCGGATGCGAGGGACTGTGGCGAGGGCGTGGCCAGCGGAGCGGAGCTGGTGGGTGGGGGTGTAGAAGCGAAGTTGTCTGTTGAGTTATGCTGGGCCGGTCTTGTGGAGGGCTTTGTGTATGTGGATGAGGAGTTTGAAGGTTATCCTCTTGTTGACGGGGAGCCAGTGCAGGTCTCTCAGGTGGGGTGTGATGTGGTAGCGGCGGGGGATGTCTAGGATCAGACGTGCCGAGGCGTTCTGGATGCGTTGCAGCAGTCTCAGGAGCTTGGCCAACGTTCCTGCATAGAGAGCTTTTCTGTAGTCCAGCCTGCTGGTGACGAGGACCTGGGTGACTGTTTGTCGTTTCGGTGGGGAACCACTTGAAAATGCAGGCTTTCGTGATGCCCCAGTGTGACTTGAATCTTGTGCTTACCTACCTAATGTGTGCTCCCTTTTAGCCGCTCCATAACTGTCCTCTCCGTCTTCTTACCTTGAAAACTGCTTTCCTGGTTGCCATCACCTCTGCCAGGAGAGTGAGTGAGCTCCAGGCTCTTTCTTCTACACCTCCTTTCCTCTCTGTTCATCTGGACAATGTTGTGTTGCGGACGAGACCCTCTTTCCTGCCCAAGGTTGTCACGGCCTTCCACATCGGGCAGTCCATTACCTTGCCCACCTTCTTTCCGCATCCCTCGAAAGAGGAAGAGAGGCTCCACCGTCTGGACCCAAAACGTGCGCTCTCTTACTATCTGGATCGCACAAGCCAGTTCCGGGTGGATGACCAACTCTTTCTTGGTTACGTGGGCGCTAAGAAGGGAAAGGGGGTGTGCAAGCGGACCATCTCGCAGTGGATCATCTTGTGTACTCAGGCGTGTTACTCCTTGGCTAAGAAGGAACCCCCTGTTGAACTAGGGGCTCATTCCACTCGGACCACATCGACTACCACTGCTCTGGGCCGAGGAGTGCCCTTGCAAGACATTTGTTAGGCAACTACGTGGGCCTCGCTGCACACGTTCGCAAGACATTACTGCCTGGAGAGCCAAGTCCGGAGGGATGGCTTCTTTGGCCGTTCCGTCCTCCAGTACTTTCTGGTGTGATTATTGGTTTGCAGACCCACCACCGGGGTTGGTATTGCTGGGGTATCTATTCTAAGGTAAGGAATCTATCACTAACGTGTCTTTCAGATGCACAAGTTACTACTTGTGTAACAATATATCTGTAAGAGACATTAGTTAGTGATAGATTCTTTACCGACCCGCCCATCCTCCCCGTTTTGCGAACAGATATCTAGGGTTAAGGTGATCCCCTTTCAGGGCCCTAGTTTCATGGCACCAGTGTTGGTTCCATCATGGCTCTGCGTATCTGGCGCGGAAAAGCTGTGTATCAGAACTGACGTCAGCACGCATGGGCGGCGTCTAAGTACTCCGACGTCATTCCAGGCGCTAACGACGGACACAGAGCCGCGGACGACACCTGCCAGCGCGCAGGGGTATTGCTACGCAAAATTGTATTGCTACGCAAAATTTTCCGGATCCAGTCTGACGCCTGGGGATATTCTAAGGTAAGGAATCTATCACTAACGTGTCTTTCAGATGTGAAAGCTGCAGAGAGTGTGTCACCTCCCCCCCACCCCCCTGTTTTCTGTATGTAGTACATTGCTGTCATGTTGTCCGTACGAACCAGGACAGCTTTGCCTACTAGATAGAGTTGAAAGGATTTTAACGCTAGAAAAGATTGCCAATAATTCCAGGTAATTTATGTGGAATTGTTTTTGCTGAGTGCACATGCCCTGAATGGTATGGTTCTGAAGAGCTACCCAGCCGGAGAGCGATGCATCTGTTAGCACTATCTGAGAAACCGGGTCGAGGAACAGCAGCCCTTTGGAAAGGTTTTATGTGTTCCACCACCGCAGAGAGCGATGTGTGCGGCCGTCCACCAACACCAGATCTGTTAGCTGACCTTGAGCCTGGTTTCACTGACATGTCAAACACTCCAGTAAGGGACGAATTTGATGTCTTGCATAAGGGATGATAAGAATGCAAGAGGCCATCATCCTGATTAGCTGCATGAACACTCGAGCTGGTAGTGAGTTTTGAGACTGAAATTAAGCATAGTGCTTTTCCTGAGAGCGTTGGGGTATGCTACAGCTTTTAAAGTGTTCATAGTAGCTCTTATATGTAGTTGTGTGCTGGTCGGTTGGAGGTGGAATTTAGTTAGGTTCACAGTGAACCCCAAGTCGTGAAGCAGCTGGATTGTTTTGCGTGTGTGTTGCACAAAGCAGCAGTGAAACTTGGCTTTTATGAGCGAGTCGTCCAGATAAGGGAACCCGTGAATGAATTGTCTTCGTAAGTGAGCCGCCACTACTGCGAGGCACTTGGTGAAGACTCTGGGTGCTGCAGTAACCCCGAACGGGAGGACTTTGAATTGGTAGTGTTGACCGTCCACTACGAACCCGAGATATTTCCTGTGAGAGGGTTGAATGGGAATATGAAAGTAGGTATCCTTTAGATGTAGAGTGGAGAGAAAGTCACCTTGTTGAAGCAGTGGGAGCACCTGTTGGAGAGTGACCATGTGGACGTGGTCTGACTGAATGTAGAGGTTTAACGGTCTGAGGTCCAGTAGAAAGTAGAGGGAGTAAACCCCTGTTCCTTGATGAGGTAAGGGGACCGGTTCTTTTGCATGTTTTTGTAATAGAGAGAGAGAACCTCATGTTTGAGAAGTTAGGTGTTCCGAGGACATTGGACATTGTCTGGGAGGGATACTGGGGGGAGTAGAGGAGTTCCAGGCAATAACCACACTGGATAATTTTTCTTACCCCCCTAGTCTGTTGTGATAGAATTCCAGACATGTAGGAACTGTGAGAGACGCCCCCGACAGGAGTGGGATGATCGGGGGGAGTGAAGGGAAGTCACTGCTTGGTGGTAAAGGAGTTGCGGGTATTGTTATTGCGACCTCTTCCCTTAATGTTGTTGCCTCTGTACCCTCCATGAATGTATCCTCTGGAAGAATTAGTCTGATTGGTGCTTTTATAGGAAGAAGAGGGATGCTCTGTGCCAATAGTTTTGGAGCCAGTCTTGTAAAAGGTGCGTCATAATGAACCTCTAGGGGAAGGTAATTGCAAGGCCCCCATGGACTTGGCAGTGTCCATATCCTTTTTTATCTTCTCTAATGATGTACCAACTGTGGGCCCAAAAAGATGCTCTTGGTCAAAAGGCTGATAAACAAAAGTGGACTGCACCTCCTGCTTGAGCCCGGAGCCAAGCGTGCCTCCATAGTAAAACGTGGTATTAATACCACGAGATGCAGTATCAGCCGCATCAGATAGATGTATTTATAATCAGTTTTCCCTCTTGTATAAGGCCATTAGCCTTATCTTTTTATTGGTCAGGAAGATGTTGCATAAGCTATTCATGCTCATCATAGTGAACTCTGTCATATCTGCCCAACAAAGGTTGGGCATTGGCAATCCGCCAATGACTTGCAGCCTGTGACAAGATGCGTTTTTCAGATGCATCTATGAGTTTGGATTCCTTATCAGGAGGAGGTGCATCGCTGGTGCTCTATGAACTTGCAGTCTTGCGTGCATTAGACCCCATAAGAGAATCTAAAGGGACCGGACACTTAATGTACACTGGGTCATTGGGAGCTGCTTTGTATTTTTGTCCACCCTGGTGTTAAGAATCCTGGCTCTGAAGGAGTCCTTAAAAACTTCTGGTGCATGTTTTATAATGCCTTTTAACATTGGAAGGGTGTGCGTGGACTTTTGTGTGGGTTCAAATGTTTCTAACAAAAAGACTTCCTCTAACGGATCAGAATGTAATTGTACCCCATGGTATTGAGCAGCTCTATTAATTAGTTGCGCAAAACCAATATTGTCATCTGGTGGTGATGGCCTAGAGGAATAGAGGTCTGGGTCATTGTGTGGGTAGGGATCTGTGTTGTAATCGTCCCAAGGATCTGTATTGTGTGGGTTGGTATGTGCATCATTGTTAGACTTGGCACCTTGGAGTGGGTCTCTCTTCCATTTTGTTGCTATTGCCTCATGTGTTTTTGCTGGTGTTAGATGCTTTGGGCACTGTGCCACAGCTGACCTGTGCCACAGTGCAAGTGCTCCCTATTGTAAATTGATGTATGGATTAGTGATTCCATGATTGGCTGGTTTGGTTTACCTGTCAGACCCTAGTATAGTGCACTAGGAATGCCCAGGGCTTGTAAACCAAATGCTGCTGGTGGGCTTGCAGCACTGGTTGTGCCACCCACAGAAGCAGCCTGCAAATGTGTCTAAGGCCTGCCACTGTAGAGCCTGGGTGCAGTATGGTACTGCCATGCTGACTGGGCAAGAGCACCCACTTGACATTCTCAAAACCTTTCATTTTCTTCATGTCAGACACCCCTATGGTAGGTCCAAGGGCAGGGCGCATTGTAGGTATAAGGTAGGACAAGCCCTGATGTGTATGGCATGTCCTAATAGTGAAT
This sequence comes from Lissotriton vulgaris, assembly GCF_964263255.1. NCBI lineage: Eukaryota > Metazoa > Chordata > Amphibia > Caudata > Salamandridae > Lissotriton > Lissotriton vulgaris. The sequence goes on from NC_141687.1 coordinate 282,376,464, forward strand.
TTCAGCTATTTTCGTTTTTCACAATTGCAAGGCTACATATTCCCCATAGGCCAGAATGGGCAGTTTGATTATTACATCTTATAATCCTAACTGACTCAGGGAACATGGTAGAAATTACGAGTTTAGTATGCCTGAAATCAGAATGATAAAATACATCTTTTAGTGAAGTTGATTTTAACATTCTGTGTTTGAAAATACCACTTTTAGAAAGTAGGTATTTTCTTTCTCATCTATCCAAGCCTGCCTCTGCTAGGTTGTGTATTCCTTGTCTGGAGTTTGAGTGACAGGGGCTGGGGGATTCCAGGGGATAGGGTGGGTCAGCCCAGTGGTGAATAGAGAGATCTTCATCTAGATGAGAGGGAGGAGTTGCACCTGGGGCCTCAATCGGGCTGTGCCTTCCCACCACAATGCTGGCTCCACCTCCTGTGGTGCGTCTGATGTCTTTGCCCTGAGAAAGGAAACAAGGAGTCATGTCAACAGAGTGCTCCAGGACTCACCAGAACTGGTTTGGACTAGGCAAAGGCCTCTCTGCCTCCAGAGAACAAAGATAAACTGTGTATAAAAGAGAAGACCGAAACTCCAGAGAATTAGATCACTTTGGGACAAGAAGAAGAAACCTTTTCTGAGGAGAGGAACCAGAATAAACGGAGGAGAGACTATCCCTCAGCTGAAGTGCTGCTTGGGGGATTGGTGGTTGCCTGACTGCCAAAGAAAGGAGTAATTGTGTGCTTTAGTCAACTTGTGAAGGATCTCCAAGGCCTTGAGAGAAGAGCTTGCCTCCTGCTGAAGTCTTCGGGACAACAGACTTCACAAGAGTTCTTTGGAAGTGCCTGCAGCTGTTTGGGCCTTCTGATGGACTGCGTGTTGCAAGGAGCTGGAAGCACGACTCAAGAAGAAGAAGCGTGTCACCGCCACAGCCGCTGCAGTTGGATCGAGGACCGCATCACAAGAAACGTCTCGCAACATCGACGAACCGTGTCGCTGTCGCACCACTGAGCAAGGGTGTTGCAGCTATTGCTGTCGCATTGCACCGCAGAAGCACCTCGCATCCACTGAGAAGCATGCCACCATCGCAGCCGCTGTCGTTGCATCACTGAACAAGGGTGTCGCCACTGCAGCTGTCGCATCGAGCAGAAGCGCCTTGCCGCCAAAGCCGCTGTCGTCGCATCGCTGAACAAGGGTGTCACCGCTGCAGCATCAAGTCGAGACATCTCGCAACATCGGAGAAGCATGCCTCATCAAGAAGAAGACCGCATCTTTGTTACATCGCAACGGATCTTCATCGCATCATGGCGTTGCTAGTCGCACCTCCATGGAAGCGCAGTAGGAAACAGAAGCATCACCGTTCCTGCGAGCCAGGAACCGACGCATCACCATCCCAGCAACACTTTCGTTGTATAGCGGTACGCATCCACAGGTACATTGACTCAACGTGTCGCATTTTATGATCTAAAGAGAACTAAGCTAATTCTCCCATTTTAAGTACAGTATTGAGGATTTTTGTCGTTTGTGGTCTTGTGTTAAATCTATATAAAGAATACTTATTTTTAATATACAACTGTGTGGTGTCCATCTGTAGTGTCACTGGTTTACTGTAGGTGTTCACAAATGCTTTACACACTGTCTCTGAGATAAGCCTGTCTGCTTGTGCCAAGCTACCAAGGGGGTGAGCAGGGGTTATTTTAGGAGTGCACCCTCATACCCTGACTAGACGCAAGGGTCCCTATTTGTCACAGGTACCTACCTATGCCAACTAGTGACCCCCAAATCTAACAATCATTATCCTTATCTGGATTCCATCCCGACCCTCATCAGTATAATCATCTTCATCATTCTGTGGTTGAGGTGTAAATGTATGTTGTGGGGAGTACGCTGGAGGAATTAGTAGATTTGGATCAGCTCGAGAAGGAGAGAGAGGTGGAGAAGTATTAGTGCCTATCTCCTTCCGCTTCATGAGTATTTCAGAGTCTTCTGTAGTGTCAAATTTTCTCTTTTTAGGAGGCTTGGCAACAACTTTGCCAGCTTCTGGGTCAATGTAGAGTTTTTTGCTTTGGATCTGAAAAATCTGGTACAGACTGTTGTGAGGGTACAATGTCTTTTTTCGGTGCGAAGACTTAGGGTCAGAATGTTGTTTAGACCGTGTCTCTGAAGCTTTCTGTGGGGTCTTGGACTTTGTTTCGGTGCCCAGGGCTTGGGCGACAAGTCTGTTTTCGGTGCTGATGAAGAAGGGCGTGGCACCGCTTTGGTTTTGGGCTTCGGTGCTAAAGGTGATTTTTCGGTACCGGAATGGGGTTGGCTTGATAGCGAGCGGAAGGCTTTCCCTTTGGTTTCATAGCCGGACTGAGGGTGGGGCGTCTGAAATGTGTTGCGGGGGTCGACCTGAACCAGAGGCCGAAGGTGTTACCGGAGCCTTAGGTTTGGTTGCGAGAGGGGTCTTGGTACTCACGGACCACTGAGTGGGATGACTGTCTGTATTCAACGTCAGTCATTGGCTTCAGAGACAGAGAGGTCTTCCTCATCAGCTTGTTGCTCCGACTGGAGATTGGGATCTGCTCCGAAGATGTCCGGAATCGAGCTGCTCCGCATGACATTTCGTGGCGTTGATCCTTAAGGTCACGGATGGTTTTCTTCGACCTGAAAGCTGCACAGGCCTCGCAGTTCTTGTCTTCGTGCTCCGGGGAGAGGCAGAGGTTACAAACCTCTTGTAAGTCAGAGTGTGGAAACTTAGCACCATATCCATTTACTGCTGGCGTGGTTGGTGCGGATAGGCCCAAAGGCCCACGTCGAAGATCGAGGTTTTTATTTTTCCCGAAGATACACGTTGAAAAGGAAACGCGATCGAGGCAATCCAGTTGAGTGGTGAGGTATTGCGGGTCAAAGGGAGTTCAAAACATACACCGACCCGGAGCGCAGCAAATCACATCCGAACCAGATGGCGGAAAAATATTATCTGGAGATGCAGTTGATGCCCATGCGCACTGATACCCTAAGGAAGGTCACCTATCTAGTGATTACATAGACTTCTTCCAAAACAAAAACAAAGTGCAAACATCCGAGCCCAACACCAGATGGCGATCTGCACAAGTTTACGATCTACAGCTCATATGCCTCAGACAGACAGTTTCCAAAAAAGCTCTCAAAATTGACCATATAAATGGCTTCAAAAGGACTTCATTAAGTGGGCTAAAACGGTGTACAGTTGCCAAGAATTAGGTAGTTTATAATTAGATGTATAGATCTAAAAAAAAGTCCCCTTAAAATTACTTGAGTAATATATTTTATCCCAGTGACTTTTGGTTTAAGATTCTATGAAATCTGAAAACTGCTGCAGAGTAGACCTTAACTAAGTTAAGTGAACGAACAGAACGTGCCAGATTAAGTAGGTATGGTAGAATGTGTTCAGGGATAGACGAGAAAGGATGAATATTTTTATAAGACCACCATACACAAAAGCGAGTCTACTTTGCCTTGCAAGTTGTATTTGTAGATTTGGCTCTAGCCTTAGCTAAATGGGTCTGAATTCTTAAGTAATAGTTAAGAGACTGAATTAATTGTACTCAGGAGCCACAGCAATAAACAGACTCCGGTGATGAAAACCTTTACTTCATTATGAGAATTCTTGGCATTGGTCTGAGTGGAATATGATGATGATCTGAAATGAGAAGAGGTTTTGTTTACCAGAACGGTCTTAGCCACACTGGAGCTAGAAGGCTAACTTGTCACGTCTATTCATCTTCTTTAGCAGCTTTGATATAAATGGCAGAGGAGGGAAAACAAGTAAATATACCAGTCGATGCTATCTGGAAGGCATTCCACCAGGTTATCTGCTGGCATAAAAATGACATTTGTGGTTGAGTGCTGTTGCAAATAGATCCAGGTTTGAGGTTTCCCCTGTCTGGACATCTGCCACTCTTGATGTCTTTCTTAGATTGTCTGCTTACTGACTGTCGATACCTGGAGAATGTTCCACCTTTAGGGCGATTTGGTTCTGTATGGTCCAGTTACAGATCTTTTGGCCTTCCATAGATAGATGAGATTTTATTGCTTGCTCAGATTGAACATGGTGGTCGTATTGTTGGTATGAGCCAATATCGCAGACTTCTTTACTTCTTTACTCCCTGGAGAAATGCCTGAAGGCCTAGAGCTACTGCCCTAAACTCTAGCAGTTTTATATGCATCTTTGTTTCCTGGAGTGGCCATTTGATGCGGACTTCTAGATCCTGCAAATGTGCATCCTTCCATGGATGATTCTGTGCTCATTACATACTGTATTTGTGAGTAAATTAACTTCAGGCCTAAGGATATAATTTTTGTTTGCATCCACCCAGTCACAGCCAACCAACTTATGGAAAGATTTTGATGACATTGTCAGTCAAGTCAAGTCAAGTCAGAGAATTTATATAGCGCACTACATACCCAGAGGGTCTCAAGGCGCTTAGGAAGGGGAGGAGGATTACTTGTCAAATATCCACGTTTTAAGTTGCTTTCTGAATGCTAGGTGGTTCTGGGTAAGGCGAAGGTAGGTGGGGAGTGAGTTCCATGTTTTAGCTGCCAGGTATGAAAAGGATCTGCCTCCCATGGTGGTCTTGTTGATGCGAGGTACAGAGGCGAGGGCTTGGCTGGAAGAGCGTAGTTGGCGGGAGGGGGTGTAGAAGGACAGTCGTGAGTTGAGGCATTCTGGTCCGATTTCGTAGAGTGATTTGTGTGCGTGGGTTAGCAGTCGGAAAGTGATTCTCTTATTGACGGGTAGCCAGTGGAGGTCTTTCAGGTGACCAGAGATGTGTTCGTTGCGCGGGATGTCTAATATGATCCTGGCTGAGGCGTTTTGGATTCGTTGGAGTTTCTTCTGGAGTTTAGCGGTAGTACCTGCGTAGAGGGTGTTTCCGTAGTCCAGTCGGCTCGTGACCAGAGCATGGGTGACTGTTTTCCTGGTTTCGGTGGGGATCCAGCGAAATGTTTTTTTGAGCATGCGAAGAATGTTGAAACAGGATGAGGATACGGCGCTGACTTGTCTGTTCATTGAGAGTGAAGAATCCAGGATGACGCCTAGGTTCCGTGCGTGGTCTGTCGGGATGGGTGCTTTTCCAAGGGCTTCCGGCCACCAAGAGTCGTCCCATGCAGAGGGGGATGTAGCTAAGATGAGGACTTCTGTTTTGTCTGAGTTCAGTTTCAGACGGCTGTGTTTCATCCATTCGGCAACTTCTTTCATTCCTTCGTGTAGGTTAGTTTTGGCGGTGCTGGGGTCATTGGTGAGAGAAAGGATTAGTTGAGTGTCATCCGCGTAAGAGATGATGTTGAGGTTGTGTTGGCGGGCGATGGCCGCGAGGGGGCTCATGTATACGTTGAAGAGGGTGGGGCTGAGTGAGGATCCTTGTGGTACGCCACAGATGACTTCAGTGGTCTCGGACTTGAATGGTGGAAGGCGGACTCTCTGGGTTCTTCCGGTGAGGAACGAGGTGATCCATTCAAGTGCTTTTCCTTGTATTCCGATGTTTCTGAGGCGTTGTAAAAGGGTGCTGTGGCATACTGTGTCGAAGGCTGCAGAGAGGTCGAGGAGGATGAGTGCGACTGTGTCTCCATTGTCCAGTAGAGTTCGAATGTCGTCTGTTGCTGCGATGAGGGCGGTCTCAGTGCTGTGTTTTGCTCGGAAGCCAGATTGTGAGGAGTCGAGGGATTTGTTGGCTTCGAGGAAAGCGGCGAGCTGGTTGTTGACAGCTTTCTCGATTACTTTGGCCGGGAATGGAAGGAGCGAAATGGGGCGGTAATTTTTGAGTTCAGTGGGGTCCGCTGTGGGTTTTTTCAGAAGGGCGGTGAGTTCCGCGTGTTTCCAGTTTTCCGGGAAGGTTGCGGAGTTGAAGGAGCAGTTGATGACGTCTCGGAGGTGCGGTGCTATGACGGAGTCTGCTTTGTTGAAGATGTGGTGAGGACAAGGGTCTGTGGGGGATCCTGAGTGGATGGAGTTCATCAGGCGGATGGTGTCCTCAGTGGAGATTGGGTTCCAGTCGTTAAGGGTGTTCACGGGGGGAGAGTGTTCAGCATATGGTTGGGTGGGTTGGTCTCCGGGTTGGTTGTCGAAGCTGTTGTGGATGTCAGCAATCTTGTTGTGGAAGAATGAGGCTAGGGAGTCGCAGAGGGCTTGAGAGGGGGTGATGTCGTTGGAGTTGGCCGAGGGATTGGAAAATTCCTTGACGATGTTGAAAAGTTCCTTGCTGTTGTGGGCGTTGTTGTCAAGTCGATCCTTGAATGCTGTTTTCTTGGCCTTTCGGATTAGTTGGTGGTGAGTGCGGGTAGCGTTTTTGAAGGCGTCCTTGGTGCTGGTGGTTGGGTCTTTTTTCCAGGCCTTTTCAAGGGAGCGGCAGAGTTTCTTGGACTTCTTGAGATCATCGTTGAACCATGAGGCCTTCTTGTTGCCAGGTTTGCTTTGACGTTTTTTCAGTGGAGCTAAGGTGTCGGCGGTGTTGGATAACCAAAGGGTGAAGTTGGCGGCGGCTTGGTCTGGGTTAGAAGAGTGGGCTGGGGTGTTTTGAAGGAGCGATGAGGAGATCTGGTCGATGGTGATTTTGTTCCAGTTTCTTTGCAGAGTTGGTTGGAGGTGGTTGATGGGTTTTGGCATGTTGTAGGTGAAGTGAACGCAGCTGTGGTCAGTCCAGAGGAGATCCGTAGTGTGGCTGAAGGAGACATGATTGCTGGAGGTGAAGATGGGGTCGAGTGTGTGACCTGCGATGTGGGTGGGGGAAGTGACCAGTTGTTTAAGTCCGAGGTTGGCGAGGTTGTCCAGGAGGGTGGTGGTGTTGCGGTCGTTGAGCTTTTCAAGGTGAAAGTTGAGGTCTCCCAGAAGGATGTATTCTTTGGAGGGGAGCGCGTGGGGAGTGATGAAGTCCGTGATGTCTTCACTAAATTTTGCGCGGGGTCCTGGTGGTCTGTAGAGGAGGGTGCCTCTGAGTGTGGTCTTGGGGTCGATGTGGATCTGGAAGTGAAGGTGTTCGGAGTTGGCGAGGTTGGCGTCAGAGCTGGTTGAGATGCGGATTGATTTCTTATGGACGATAGCGATTCCTCCTCCTGTGCCGGTACGGTCCTTGCGAGTGATCTTATAGTCTTCAGGGATGGCAACGGTGATGTCTGGGGCGGAGGAAGCGTTCATCCATGTTTCTGTTAGGAAGGCGACGTCCGGAGATATGGTGTCTAGTAGATTCCATAGGTCAATGGCGTGTCTGTGGACCGAGCGGGTGTTGAGAAGGATGCATTGTAGGTGGTTGGGGTCGGGAATCTGTGGTGTGGTCGTGGCGGAGTTGTTGTCGGTGCCGCTGAATTTGCAGGAGTAGCAAGAGAAAGGTCCATGGGTGTGTCCAGGAGCGGCTTGGACGCAGTTGGGGGAGCGGCCGGGGTTAAGGGCTAGGAGGGTGGCGGCATCGTAGGTAATGCGGGAGGGCTGGGCAGCGCGAGGGGCAGGGGGTCTGGCGCTGGGCGCGGTCCAGGCGCGGACGGGCGCGGACGGGCTTACCTTTGGCGCACCTTCGGCGTGGCCGTAGCGCGTGGACGCTGCGCGTGGGTTCATGTGACATTAAAGCACTTTGAGGGGGGGAGGGGCGTGGGAGGGGCAGCAGGGAGGCGGTAGCGGTGCGAGGAGGAAGGGCTCAGGGAGACAACAACAATCAAAATGGAGGTAGCGAAAACTCAAGTGAGGCTGGGGCACAGATAAAGTTAACAAGCGTTTTTAAACAGGCGGATAAATGTTACCACATAGAGCGCTGCTCCGTTTCCGTCGCGCTGCTTAATTTGCATAAACTATGCTGCGCTGCACAATCCCAAAAACGCTGTAGCGTTATAAAGTGCCACAACCTGAGCAGATAGGAACCAATACGCCACAAGCGCTAAGGTAAATGCACAATTCGAAGCACAAATGCACAATGGAAATGCAGGCACACAGATGGTCGGAGATCAATGAAATTATAACGATACCACCAGGAGCCAGGGAGGGAGCATGGGAGCGACCGTGTCTGACGAAGTCAGGGCGGTCACAGATCCTTCAGTTTGAATCCTATCTGTTCTTGCAATGGTCTAATGTGCATACAACAATTTGTTATTAGCGGGATGCAAGGAGACATGCCAAAAAACAAATTTTATATTCAAACTCGTCAACTTCCTTCGTCAAAGAAAATATGCTAGTCAATCTTTTTAGAAGGTTCCCTCTGAAGCACAAGTTACTACTTGTGTAACGATATATCTGTAAGAGACATTAGTTCGTGATAGATTCCTTACCTTAGAATATCCCCAGGCGTCAGACTGGATCCGGAAATCTTTTGTGTAGCAGTACCCTTGCGCGTCGGTAGGTGTCGTCTGCGGCTCCGCGTCCTCCGTCGGCGTCGTGGGGGCCGTGATGACGTCGTCTGAGTACTTAGACACCGCCTCCACGTGCTGATGTCAGTTCTTAGACACAGCTTTTCAGCGCCAAAAACGCAGAGCCATGTCAAAAAACCAACACTGGTGCCATTGAAACTAGGGCCCTGAAAGGGGATGACCATAACCCTAGATATCGGTTCACAGAACGGGGAGGATGGGTGAATCGGTAAGGAATCTATCACTAACACCGTGGCTGCTTAGGGGTTTTCCCGTCCTGTGCTGCATTCTGACGATTCCCATTGTTCATGACAAGGTCAACTAGTCATAAGCACAGGGCAGGTAAAACCCATGACGAGTTGACCTTGTCATAAGCACTGAAAAGGCTAACTAATGTCTCTTACAGATATATCGTTACACAAGTACTAACTTGTTCATTTGAAAGAGACACGTTAGTGATAGATTCCTTACCTTAGAATAGATACCCCAGCAATACCAACCCCGGTGGTGGATCTGCGAACCAATAATCACACCAGAAAGTCCTGGAGGACGGAATGGCCAGAGAAGCCATCCCTCCGGACTTGGCTGTCCAGGCAGTAGTGTCTTGCGAACGTATGCAGCGAGGCCCACGTAGCTGCCTGGCAAATGTCCTGCAAGGGGACTCCTCGGCCCAGGGCAGTAGTAGTCGCCGTGGCCCGAGTGGAATGGGCCCTCAGCCCAACAGGAGGTTCCTTTTTAGCCAAAGAGTAGCACGCTTGGATGCACAACACGATCCACCAAGAGATGGTCCTTTTGTACACCGCCCGACCTTTCTTAGCGCCCACGTAACCAACAAAGAGTTGATCATCCACCGGGGACGGGCGTGTGCGATCCAGATAGTATGAGTGCGCACATTTTGGGTCCAGACAGTGGAGCCTCTCTTCCTCTTTCGAGTGATGCGGAGGTGGGAAGAAGGTGGTAAAGGTGATGGACTGCCCGATGTGGAAGGCTGCGACTACCTTGGGCAGGAAAGAGGGTTTTGTCCGCAACACAACCTTGTCCGGATGGACAGACAGGAAAGTAGGTTTAGAGGATAGAGCCTGGAGCTTACTCGCTCTCCTGGCAGAGGTGATGGCAACCAGGAAAGCAGTCTTCAGAGTAAGAAGGCGGATAGGACAGGTGTGAAGTGGCTCAAAGGGAGCACACATCAGATAAGTAAGAACCAGGTTCAAGTCCCACTGAGGCATCACAAAGGGAACAGGTGGAAACGTGTGTGTGATGCCTTTCAGGAAACGATTTACAATAGGGGACTTGAACAAAGATGGTTGATCAGGCAGCCTTAGAAAGGCTGAAAGGGCGGAAAGGTAGCCCTTGATAGTGCCCAGAGCAGAGCCCTGCTGGGCAAGAGAAAGAAGGAAGAGAAGAACCTCAGAAAGAGGGGCAGAGAGAGGATCCACAAACTTTGCTGTGCACCATGCCACAAATCTGTTCTACCTGCAGGCGTATACCGAGTTTGTGGAGGGACGCCTGGCTGCCAGAAGCACAAGTTACTACTTGTGTAACAATATATCTGTAAGAGACATTAGTTAGTGATAGATTTCTTACCTTAGAATATCCCCAGGTGTCAGACTGGATCCGGAAATTTTTGCGTAGCAATACCCCTGCGCGTCGGTAGGCGCTGTCTGCGGCTCCGCGGCCGGCGTCGTTAGCGCTGGAATGACGTCGGAGTACTTAGACGCCGCCCATGCACGCTGACGTCAGTTCTGATGCACAGCATTTCCACGCCAGATACGCAGAGCCATGATAGAACCAACACTGGTGCCATGAAACTAGGGCCCTGAAAGGGGATGACCTTAACCCTAGGTATTGGTTCGCAGAAAGGGGAGGATGGGTGGGACGGTAAGGAATCTATCACTAAATGTCTCTTACAGATATATCGTTACACAAGTAGTAACTTGTGCATCTGAAAGAGACACGTTAGTGATAGATTCCTTACCTTAGAATAGATACCCCAGCAATACCAACCCCGATGGTGGGTCTGCGAACCAATAATCACACCAGAAAGTCCTGGAGGACGGACGGCCAAAGAAGCCATCCCTCCAGACTTGACTGTCCAGGCAGTAGTGTCTTGCGAACGTGTGCAGCGAGGCCCACGTAGCCGCCTGACAAATGTCCTGTAAAGGTACTCCTCGGCCCAAGTCAGTTGTTGCCGTGGCTCGAGTGGAATGAGCCCGCAATCCAGCAGTGGGCTCCTTTTTGGCCATGGAGTAACATGCCTGAATACACAAGATGAACCGCAGCGAAATGGTCCTCTTGTGTACCGTCTTTCCCTTCTTCGCTCCCACGCAACCAACAAAGAGTTGGTCATCCACCCGGAACTGGCGTGTGCGATCCAGGTAATAAGAGAGCGCACGTTTTGGGTCTAGACGGTGGAGCCGCTCTTCCTCTTTCGAGGGATGCGGAGGCGGAAAGAAGGTGGGCAAGGTAATGGACTGCCCGATGTGGAAGGCCGTGACAACCTTGGGCAGAAAGGAAGGTCTTGTCCGCAACACAACCTTGTCCGGATGATCAGAGAGGAAAGGTGGAGTAGAAGAAAGAGCTTGGAGCTCACTCACTCTCCTGGCAGAGGTGATGGCAACCAGTAAAGCAGTCTTCAGGGTAAGAAGACGGAGAGGACAGTTATGAAGCGGCTCAAAGGGAGCGCACATTAGATAAGTGAGTACAAGATTCAAGTCCCACTGGGGCATCACGAAGGGAACATGTGTGTGATGCCATTCAGAAATCTATTTACAATGGGGGACTTGAATAAGGAAGGCTGATCAGGTAGCCGTAAGAAGGCGGAAAGAGCAGAAAGGTACCCCTTTAGAGTGCCCAGAGCAGAGCCCTGCTGGGCAAGTGAAATAAGAAAGAGTAGAACTTCAGAAAGGGCGGCAGAAAGAGGATCCACAGCCTTTGCTGTGCACCATGCCACAAATCTATTCCACCTGCAGGCGTATACCGACTTTGTGGAGGGACGCCTGGCTGCCAGAATGATATCACAGACTTCGGGAGGCAAGTCAAATGGCCTCAACTGCCGCCGCTCAATCTCCAAGCTTGTAGGTGGAGACAGGTTCGGGTGCATGACCGTCCCCTGCTGCTGCGATAGAAGGTCCTCCCGAAGAGTCAGACGAATAGGGGGGATCGACTGACATGCTGAGTAGCTCGGGATACCAGTATCTTCGTGCCCAGTCCGGAGCCACAAGGATAACCTGGGCCTGGTCGCGCCTGATCTTCTTCAGCACTCTGGGCAGAAGTGGTGTAGACGGAAAGGTGTACAATAGACTGCAACTCCACTCGTGACGAAAAGCGTCTCCGAGCGAGTGCCGCCTTGGAAATTCCAACGCGCAGAACTGATGACATTGTGCGTTCTCTTCTGTGGCAAATAGATCTAACCAAGGCTCTCCCCATTGCTGAAAGAGGCCTTGCGCCACGTCCGAGTTCAGACGCCATTCGTGATCCATCATGCACCGACGGCTGAGTTCGTCCGCCCTGGCATTCAGAGAGCCACCAGGGTCACGCCCTGATGTTCCAGCCACTGCCAAAGGCGCAGAGCCTCCTGGCATAGGGTCCACGACCCCACCCCGCCCTGTTTGTTGCAGTACCACATGGCGGTGGTGTTGTCGGTGAACACCTGCACTACACTCTCCCGGACAGAGGGGAGGAATGCCTTCAGTGCTAGATGAATCGCCCGCAGCCCCAAAAGGTTGATATGGAGCCGGGACTCCGCCGGAGACTAGAGGCCTCTGATCTCCGCCTCTCCCATGTGGCCTCCCCAGCCCTGGAGGGACGCTTCCGTCACAACCAAGTGCTCCGGGTGGGGTAGGGAGAGGGATCTGCCACTGACCCAGTCGCGGTCCGTGAGCCACCACTGCCGTTTTCTCGCAGTGCCCTCCGAGATCAAGACATGATCGGACAGGTTGCCCTGATGCTGGGCCCACTGAAACTTCAGGTCCCACTGCAGAGCCCGCATCCGCCACCGGGCGCGATGCACCAGAAGGATGCAGGAGGCCCTCAGCCCCAGAAGCCGCAGCGTCAACCTGCCCGAGACTCGGGATAACGGCTGGAAGATGGGAATCAGAGCCTGTACATCCCGAACCCGCTGTTCGGGAGGATAAACCCGAAACTGCGCAGAGTCGAGAACCGCTGCGATGAAGAGGAGCATCTGAGAGGGACACAGGTGCGACTTCGGCACATTGATGGAGAACCCCAGCAAATGCAGGAGGTCGGCCGTAGTCTGGAGGTGGCTGACGACTGTCTGGGGCGAGCCCGCCTTCAACAACCAGTCGTCGAGGTAGGGGAAGGCTGACACCCCGTGCCTGCGCAGATGAGCTGCGACCTCCGCCATCACCTTTGTGAACACCCGTGGGGCGCTGGTAAGGCCGAAGGGGAGCACGGTAAACTGAAAGTGCTCTTGGCCTACCGTGAACCGCAGGTAACGCCGGTGGGCCGGCAGGACGGGGATGTGGAAATAAGCGTCCTGCAAGTCCAACGCTACCATCCAGTGTTCCGGGTCCAGGGCAGCCAGGACCTGAGCCAAAGTCAGCATCTTGAACTTCTCCTTCCGGAGGAAGCCGTTGACGTTTCGCAGGTCCAAGATAGGGCGTAGGCCACCTTTGCCCTTCTTGGGTACCAGGAAGTAGTGGGAGTAACATCCACACCCTACTTCTGGCCCAGGAACGCGCTCGATGGCCCCCTTGGCCAAGAGGGCTGTGACTTCCTCTTGCAGAAGTTGCAAGTGATCCCCCGACACGCGGTGGCATTGCGGTGGCATGGATGGAGGGGTCGCCTCGAAGGGGAGGGAGTAGCCTCTTCGGACGATCTGCAGCACCCACCTGTCCGAAGTGACTGTGCGCCAGTGGGAGAGGTGATGGCGAACCCTGCCTCCCACAGGCGTCACATGGGCCTGAAAACTCGGACTAGGAAGGTTTTGAGGCGGGTGCTGTGGGAGGTGTGGACTGGCTTCGCCGTTGTCCCCGATTGCTGGCGTGGAGCCGTGAGGCCCAAGGATTGGCCGTAGCCGTAGCCGTAGCCCTGGAGTCCTTAAAACGTTTCAGCGCATGGTCTGCCTTGTCGCTGAACAGGCGACGGCCATCAAACGGCATGTCCAGGAGTGTAGCCTGGACATCGGCCGAGAAGTTGGCGGACCTCAACCAGGCGTGGCGTCGAACCGCCACCGTCGTTGCCATCGCCCTGCCCAGTGAGTCCGTTGTATCCAGCCCACACCGGATAGAATAACGTGCTGCATCTCGGCCGTCCGCAAGGGTTTGGGCGAGTTTAGCCTGGACCACCTCCGGGCATTGTGGCAGCACCTCCGCAACCGTGTCCCACAGGGTGTGGGTGTAGCGGCCCAAGAGACAGGCGGTATTCACAGACCGCAGCCCTAAGCTAACAGACGAGAACAACTTCTTCCCGAACTGTTCGTATCTCTTGGATTCCCTGTCGGTCGGGCTGACGGGAATGCGGTCTGGGAGTTGGAGGCCTGGATAACCAGACTCTCGGGGGTGGCGTGGGTGGACAAAAAGCATGGGTCGCCCGGGGCCGGGCGGTAGCGTCTGGCCACGTTCCTATGCACAGGCGGACCTGTGGCGGGCTTGGACCAAGTGCCCACAAGAACATCACACAAGGCCTCGTTGAACGGCAGCAGAGGCTCACTGGAGCTTGACTGCGGTTTGAGGACCTCCGTGAGGAGGTTAGTCCTCACGGCCACAACGGGGAGCTTAAGGTTTAAGGCCTTAGCTGCTTTCGTCAACACTACACTATATGTAGAGCTCGCCTCCGAAGCCACAGTCGGAGGGGAGCTAAATCCAGTGTCTGGTGAAGTGTCAAGACCACTGGCCTCCCCAAGCTCATATGTCCAGTCCTGTTGAGACTGGCAATCCAGTGCCAGAGGGTCCTCAGACCCCTCCCAATCCCCATTGTCACCCGTACCCTGCAAAACAGGATCAGTAGAAGGGGCCTCCTCGTGGAAATAAAAATCTCCAAAGGCCGTCTGATGCGGCACCCAGTGGCGCCGTTCCGGCGCCAGAGTTGGATCGAAGGAAACATTGGGGACGGCGTCCACAGCGGGCGCCGGGGGCAACACCCGCTGGGCCGGCGCCGGTGAGGTCGTAAGGTCGACCGGCGACGACCCGGAAGCGGATCCGGTGAGGTCCTGCGGCGCCGAGACCGAAGTCGCCGGCGGCGTCGGGGCCGAAGCACCCGGTGGCGTCGGAGCCGAAGCATCCGACCCGCAAGGACCTCCGGTCGGGGACGTTGGGCCCGAAGGCGCCACGGAACCCGACTGAGGAGGGAGGGACCTCATGGCCATGAGGTACCGCTCGATCTCCTCTGGCGTCGCGCCGTGCCCAGGGACCCGAAGGTGTGGGGCAGGCGGAGACGCTTGCGACTCCCGCAGAGCCGCGTGGGCGGTGTCGCCAGAGCCCCCGGCCACATTGTGCGAGCGTCGGGGTGGGTCGTAGGAACGATGACGTCGCTCCGACCTCTCATGCCTCTTACCCGAGGACTTGGAACCTGACGACCGGTGTCCACTCCCGGAGCTTCGATGACTCGGACCTCGCGACCTGTCCCTCGACCTCCCGTGGGACAGGGACCGGGACCTGGAGCGGCACGAGGCCGACTGCCGCAGCTCGAGTCGCTTGCGGGACCGCTCCTGCCTAGCCTTCGACGTCAGGGCCCTGCAGTCAGAGCAGGTTCGATCGTCATGGTCGAGGCCTAAGCACTTCAGGCACCGGCGATGGGGGTCCGTGACCGACATCAGTCGGTCGCACTTCGAGCAGGGCTTGAACCCGGGCATCCCTACCGGCACCGATAGAGTCGAAGACTCGAAGAAAAAGAGTGATCAAAAGATCAAAAAGTTCAGTCAAAAATTGACTGGGGGTAGAGCTTCTCCGGATCTGCGCTAGCTGGCGCGGAAAAAAGAAGAACTGACGTCAGCGAGCATGGGCGGCGTCTAAGTACTCCGACGACGTCATTCCGGCGCTAACGATGCCGACGACGGACGCGGAGCCGCAGACGATGCCTACCAACGCGCAGGGGTATTGCTACGCAAAAAAAATCCGGATCCAGTCTGACGCCTGGGGATATTCTAAGGTAAGGAATCTATCACTAACGTGTCTCTTTCAGATTTTAAACTACCTATCATAATTAGCTCAACATTGGGGGGGGGGGAAGGTTCAAGCATGTGAATCTACAAAAGATTCAATACTGGAAAATTCAATTAATTCTCTCAGTTTGACCTTTCTACAGTGAAACAGTTTACCACTGCAGGTCTTGTACAGCGAAATGCAACGAAAAACAAGCCATTCCAAGCTTAAAAGAAACCTAGAACTTTAATACTTCAATGTTCAATATGTACGTTCATCCTGCTGCTCTATTGCCATCTCAGTCAATCAGCAATTTCAGGAGAACCACTGACAAAATAACTAGTCAAAAGTCAGTGAAAAAACTCCTCAAACAGTTTTCCACATAATATATGTACCTATAAATTAAGGAGGTCTGCTTTTATAGTAGAAAATTAAGCTCAGTAAAAAAAGCATTGTTTAGAAAACCAAAATGCACAAAGTTGTTAACCCTTAGTTACTGTGGCCATTCCACAATGTAACTTAAATGTAAACTTCTATACATTTTGAGAACCTATGCTTGTGTAAATGCAAGCGTTGTCTATTCAAATTCCGAATTTGCCACAATTTTTACGATTGGGGTTTGTGGACTCTGATGGAAATGTTTTGTCCAAACTAAATTAAGTCTATGATCTTTGTCAAGGAACCGAAGCATGCCAAAGCATTTTGTTGGCTCAATGGGTCAAAGTCAGTCTATGTTTGTACACTAATAATCACTGACGGAAACCTGAATAATAAAAATCGGCGGAGAGGTGCTCTTTGCTGACTGCGAATCTTGTCTTCAATAGTCTTTATTTGGATTTCATTAATAAATCATGCTTTAGTGCAACATACCCCAGCAGGGTCCACAAAACCCAAGCAGAATAAATAATAGAAACTTTGTTTCGATAGGGCTCTAATGGCTATACAAATGTTACAGTTTCTGAAATTTATTTAAAGTGAATTCTGGAAAAACTAACAAATGCGAACAAACTCCTTTAACTTCCTTATTCAACTTTCTGGGTAGGAGAATAAAATCTTGTGGAGTAACGAATACTAAACAACTTACCATACTACCTTGTGCTTATATTATTCTACATGGCCATTTCTGCCGAAGCCAAATAAACACCCCTTCTCTACAAGATAATTTTTAATACTCACTTTCAGGTTTTGTGAGAAAATATCACTCCCTTTTCACTAACCATTGTTTGTGTTGAAGGCCTCCTCTAGGGTTTCAGTAGTGTAGGTAGCTGCGACCTGCACAGAAGCGGACGTAGGGAACACAAGTATGTGAGTGCATGATGTGTCTTGCGGGGTATTCAGCTGTGAAGTCTGCATGTTCAAAGAAGTGCTTCGTCCAAAGACTGAACCAGTCGATACAGAATCTAGGAAAAACATTTATAAACAAAATTACATGTCTTTCAGTACTAGACAAGTCTGATTACAGAGATAGGTATTTTTTCTATTTTCTCACCTGGCATGATAACAAAAGATCCCTGTGGTTCAATAGCCACTAGACAAGCACTGATAATGCTGGGAGAATCAGCAGCAGATATACCACACATCCGACAAACATCTTTGAGTCTTTTACTCAGAGACTGAAGGTTCCGTCGACTAAGCAAACGGCTCCAGTCTAAAAAAAAAATATAAAAAAATGAAATAGGATACCAAGGAGTACATACACACAACCATAAACTTTAATCACCAATTTTAGGTGCATGTGCTTAAGACAAAACATCCATGAGTGTAATCAACTGGAGGAAACTTCCAACAAGTAAACAGTAGAAATTGCTGGTTATCCTAGAATAAAATTTTTCAGGGGAAGGCACAGGGCACATTTTCCTTGAGCACCCTGCACCTTACAAAGACAACTGTTTTTGGTCTGGATGAATGAATCAAGCTGCATTTAAAAGGAGAACAGGGTTAAGCTGGAACAAGGTTGGTAATAACGTCTTACAATCATATTGCATCATTAAACTAGATTCAGCACCTCATACCTACATGCCCAGGACTCTGCTTATTCTCAATTTGGTGGAAATCAGTATGGAATTGTACAAGCTAAACATAAAGCTAAGTTATTAACACACCTTATATAACCAAGTTCCTATATAACCAGAGGAATTAAGAGTTTTGCGCTCAATACTCAACAAGGAGGTAGCTACTATTCGAGTTGAAAAAGTTACTTGCCTTAGATAATGCACTTTCTGGTGGATACTCTAATTCACTGCAGATTGCTAATTTTTTTTAAATCCACAGCGCCAGACTGGATCTTGTACTTTTCATAGCTCTTCAAGGTAGATAGGAGGCACTGGCTGTGTGCCGACACTGGAAGCAAAGTCACGTGAGCCATACAGACTTCAGTTTCCCAGACAGTTTTTCTACATCAATGAGGTGAACAGATGAGGATGACAATGTGAGTAGAAGTGCAGTGCAATCACCTTATTGGAATCTTGTTAAAAATTGCAAATGACCAATCTTCTAGAGGGCGTTACGAATTTGAACAAAAGTGTATGGTATATCAACAGCACACGTAGCCAAAATACATAGAGCTGTACATAGTAAACGTCCAGCATAAAGTCAACGAGTCATGGGATAGGAAGCTGGGTAGTGGACGGTTAATGCATTGTGATGTAGTGTCCTTTAAAGAGTTGAGTTTCCAACTCTTTCCTAAATTGGAGCGGCCTTGGGCCAGCCCTGATTGATTCAAGTATGTTGTTCTTGACCCTGGGTTCAAATATGAAAAAACCCTATCTTGTTGTTTCTTCTTAGTCTGCAGTCTGATGGTGTCATGGTTGCAGTTGTACCGACAAACACCAGCGATGGTGAACAAGTCTAAAAGATATAGGGACACTCTTTGTACAAGATGCAGTAGATTTGAAGATGGTGCAGGTCGGCCAGGGGAGCCAATGGAGTTCCATCAGGATGGGGTGATGGGATCATATTCTTCAGATCCGGGATGAGACATGGTGCACTGTGTAAGATTCACTTTACAATATGGAGCCTATAAGACAATGCCCCCCATCCAGATGGAGGTGTACGAGGTCAAACAGCAGTTCGTTAGTCACTCTCTGTGACAAACTGACGTTTCACTGAGATGGAGAGGAGGTTGGTATCAGTGAGGAAACTGCAGGCAGAGAGTATCCACCAGAAGAGTGTTACCAAAGGTAAGTAACTCTTCCTTCTGATGAATACTTCTACCTGTCAATTTATCAGCTTTTGAATAGATTATCAAGCAGCACCATACTCAGAGGGGTAAAGTTCAAGTAAAAGTAAAGTGCTGGAGGGCCGAACTGGCCAAATGGACAACCAAACCACTTCTGGATCTAAGCAGCACTGCTTGGTAAAAATATGAGGAAACATGCCAGCCACATGGACTCCTTTTGCAGATGCTCAGATAGACTTGGCTCTGGTAGAATGGGCACTTCTGTTTTCAGAAGGTTCTGGGCACGTTAAGCCATAACACATCTTAATGCAGAGGATAATGCAGCTTAATAATGTCCTCTTTTGGACAGCCTTGTCTGTTCTATAGACTTTGTACCCTAGCAAGAGCTTGTCATGAGTTGAAAAATCCCTGGGGCGGTCAATATAAAAACTGACTGCTCTTTTCGGGTCTAACCTATACAGCCTCCCCTTCTCCTTAGGATGAAGAAGAGTGTGATAAGGAGGATGGAAGAGATACCGATTTACTCAAAAAGAAAGGGGTCCCAACCTCGGGAAGAAAATCATCTCTGGTTTGAAGAACTAACTTTTCAGGAAAATATAGCAAAAGACTGGTCAAAGCTCACAGCTTAGAACTCACTGACCAGTCTAGTGGTAGTGATAAGTTACTAGAAGCAGTTTTAATAGTCGATAAACATAATGGGCAACTATTATGAGGCACAACGGGTGAACCCCTCAAAAAGGTTAAAAATAAATGAAGGTTCCAATGCAGCATAACAAAAAGAGGAGGGGTAATTATAGTTGACAAGCCCTTGAGTAAGCATAAAACAATAGGTAACTTAAAACCGGAAAGGCTGGCCAAGAAAACAGAAGAAATCTGGCAAGGTTCCCGACTAACCCATGACTATCTCCACCACACAGCCCTGCTGTGCAAGGAACAGTGAAAAGTTTATGACGTTTCAGGGAATTAACTTTGCTCTCAGCACATCAAGCAGGAAGCATATTTCACCTTCCAGAATACACTATTTTCGCAGGAGTGACAGCAGACAGGATGAGATCCGCTACTTCTGCTGGGAACTAGAATGTAGCTAAAGCACAAGTTACTACTTGTGTAACGATATATCTGTAAGAGCCGCTAATGATAGATTCCTTGCCTTAGAATATCACCTGGCATCATACTGGATCTGGAAAGTTATCGTCAGCAGTACCCCTGCGAGTCAGAAGGTGGTGTCATGCGGCTCCGCGTCCTTTGCTGGTGTCGTAAGCACTGAGATGACGTCACAGAGACTACTTAGGTGCCACCAATGCGTGCAGGCGTCAGTTCTGTACACTACTTTCTGCACCAGGAATGCAGAGCCCTGCAAGAAACTGACCACTGGTGCCATGGAACTAGGGACCTGAAAGGGATGACCTTTACTCTATAAATCAGTTCGCAGAACAGGGCGGATGGGTGGGGCGGTAAGGAACCTATCGCATACTAATTTCTCTTACATATATATTGTAACACAAGTAGTAACTTGTGCATCTGAAAGAGACACGGTAGTTATAGATTCCTTACCTTAGAATAGGCACCACAGTAATACAAACCCTGGTGGAGGGTCTGCGAACAAGATTACATCAGAAAGTCACGGAGAACAGAACGGCCAAAGATGCACTCTCTCCGGACTTGACTGTCAAGGCAATGCTGCTTGGTAAACGTGTGCAGTGAGGCCCACGTAGCTGCCTGACAAATGTCCTGCAAGGGAACGCTGCATCCCAAGGCAGAAGTGGCTGCCGTTGCCCAGGAGGCTCCTTCTTAGCCAACGAGTAACATGCTTTGATGCACAGATCAACCCACGGAGAGATGGTTTGTTTGTGCACGGACCAACCTTTTCTGGCGCCCTCGTAGCCAACAAAAAGTTGGTCATCCATCCGGAACTGTTGTGTGCGCTTCAGATAAAACAAGAGCACATGTTTTGGGTCTAGACGGTGGAGCCTCTCCTCCTCTTTTGAAGGATGCAGAAGCGGAAAGAAGGTGGGCAAGGTAATGGTCTGCCCGATGTGGAAGGGCATGACAACCTTTGGCAAGAAAGAAGGATGAGTCCTTAAAACCACCTTGTCCGAATAAACAGAAAGAAAAGGAGGTTTAGAATAAAGAGCCTGGAGCTCACTCACTCGTCTGGCAGAGGTGATAGCTACCAGGAAAGCAGTCTTGAGAGTGAGACTACGTAAGGGACAGTTATGAAGGGGCTCAAAGGGAGCGCACATCAGATAGGTCAAGACAAGATTTAAGTCCCATTGAGGCATTATGAAAGGCACGGGAGGAAACGTGTGTGTAATGCTTTTAAGGAAGTGGTTAACAACGAGGGACTTAAAAAGAGAAGGCTGATGTGGAAGCTGTAGCAAGGCGGAGATGGCCGAAAGATAACCTTTGATAGTGCCCAGAGCAGGGCCCTACTGGGCGAAAGAGAGAAGGAACAGGACGACCTCGGAAAGGGGAGCAGAAAGGGGATCCACAGTCTTTGCTGTGCACCATGCCACAAATTTGTCCCACCTGCAGGCGTATACCGTTTTAGTGGAGGGACGCATGGCTGCCAGAATGACATCACAGACTAAAGCTGTCAACTGTCGCCGCTCAATCTCCACGCATGAAGATGGAGGCTGGACAGGTTCGGGTGGAGGACCGTCCCCTGCTGCTGCAACAGAAGATCCTCTCGAAGAGGCAGTCGGATCGGGGGATCGATCGCCATGCTGAGTAGCTCGGGAGCCACAAGGATGACTTGGGCCCGGTTGCCCCGAATCTTCTTCAGACTCTGGGCAGAAGTGGTATAGGCGGGAAGGTGTACAACAGACCACAGCTCCACTTGCGACGAAAAGCGTCGCCACGTCCGAGCTCAAGGCCATTCATGATCCATCATGCACATGCGGCTGAGTTTGTCCGCCCTGGCATTCAGAGAATCTGCCAGGTGTTGAACCACCGAGGTAATACCTTGATGTTCCAGCCATGTCCAGAGGCATAGAGCCTCCTGACATAGGGTCCATGACCCCACACCGCCCTGTTTGTTGCAGTACCACATGGCGGTGGTGTTGTCCGTGAACACCTGCACTACACTTCCCCGGACAGAGGGAACAATGCTTTCAGTGCAAGTCGGATCGCCCGAAGCTCTAAAAGGTTGATATGGAGACCAGAGGCCGCCCCATCCCAGGAGGAACGCATCAGTCACCACTGTGTGCTCCAGTTGGGGAAGGGAGAGGGATCTGCCATTGAACCAATCACGATTAGTGAGCCACCACTGCAATTGTCGTGCAGTGCCCTCTGAAATCTGGATGTGATCGGACAGGTTGCCCTGATGCTGTGCCCACTGGAACTTCAGGTCCCATTGCAGAGCCCGCATATGCCATCTGGCATGTTGCACTAACAGGATGCAGGAGGCCAGTAGGCCCAGGAGCCGGAGGGTCATCATGACTGAAACCCGGGATTGAGGCTGAAAGATCGGAATCATAGCCTGAATATCAAGGACTGGCTGCTCGGGAGGATAAACCTGAAACTGTGTCGAATCCAGAACCGCTCCAATGAAGGGGAGCTTCTGAGAGGGGCTCAGGTGCGACTTCGGCACGTTGATGGAGAACCCCAGCAAATGCAGGAGGTCGGCCGTAGTCTGGAGGTGGGAGACTACTGCCTATGGCAAGCCCGCTTTCAACAAACAGTCGTCGAAATAGGGAAAGACTGGAACCCCTGATCTGCGCAGATGAGCTGCGACCACCGCCATCACTTTCGTGAACACCCGACGGGCGCTGGTAAGGCCGAAGGGGAGCACAGTAAACTGAAAGTGCTTGTGGCCTACCCTGAACTGCCGGTAATGCCGGTGGGCTGGCAGGACAGGGATGTGGAAATGTGTCCTGCAAGTCCAACGTTACCATCCCTTCTCCAGGGACGAGGGCAGCCAAGACCTGAGCCAGAGTCAACATCTTGAACTTCTCCTGGAGGAAGCGGTTGACGTTCCTGAGGTCCAAGATGAAGCACAGGTCCACTTTCACCTTTTTGCGGACCAGAAAGTAGTGGGAACAACCAGGTCCAACTTCTGACACAGGAACGCGCTCGTTGGCCCCCTAGGTCTAGAGGGCCATGACTTCCTGCTGGAGAAGCAAAATGGTCCCCTGAAATGCGGTGGAACTGAGGTCGCATGGCCGGAGGGGCAGTCTCGAAGGGGAGGGAGTAGCACCTTGGGATGATTTGCAGGACCCACCGGCCTGAGGGGGCCTCCAGTGGGGGAGGTGATGGCGAATCCTGCCGTCCACCGGCGTGGGGTGTGCTCCAAAGCCCGAACTAGAAAGGCTTTGAGGCGGATGCTGCAGGAGCGGAGGTGGACGGACCCGCGCGTTGGACCCCTCTCCTGCCACGGCGGGCACCACGTCCACGGCAGGAAAAGCGTTACCCAAGGTAAATAACTGTTCTCCTGATGGATTCATCTGGCTTTTGATTCCTCACCTTTTGAATTGAATCCACAAGCAGCCCCGCTCCGGGAGGAGGGTGCCTGCCTATACCAAAATCTTATACAGAACAGAACGTGCGAAACTGTTGACCCTTTTCACTTCCGAATCCAAACAGGGCTTTGCAAAAGTGTAGCAGGAGACCCAAGTTGCCGCTTTGCAGATGTCTATTATAGGGGCATCTCTCGAAGATGACTTAGCTCTCAGAGTGAGCACAAACACCTTCAGGACGCTCTTTCTTGGACAGGGAGTGGCAGATCTTGATACACCAGATTATCCACCAGGATAGCGTTCTTTTGTGGACAGTCTTGCCCACATAACCAATGAAGAGTTGATTGTCCAACCTGAAGTCCTTGGTTCTAGCCTCTTGGGGTCAAGCAGTGAAGTCTCTCTTCTCCTCATAAGGTTGAGAGGGGAGGAAAGAAAGTGGGTAAGGTGATAGACTGCCCCAGGTGGAAAGAAGTGACCACCTTCGGCAGGAAAGCGGCTCTGGTCTTAAGAACCATCTGAAAGAAACTGGGTCTGGGTATAGTGTGCACAGAGTCCAGTGGAACTCCAAAGGTAGGCAGAGGTAAAGGTAGACAGCACCTTACTCTCTATTTGTGGTAGTGTAGGTGAGAGGTAAGACTTTCAGAGGGCAGTGCTAAGCATTTATTGTACACACTCGGGCAAGACATGTCACACACTCAAAGACTGAACTCAGACTATTTTGTTTGTATAAAAATATTATTTAGTTATATTTATTTTCTAGAACAAAGCAAGCCTGGGACAGGTAAGTGTAAATGGTACTTTTGAAGGTAGGTTGAACATTACACGCAAGATGAATGAAAATGACTGTTACAGGTTTGTAAATACTTTAAATACAGTTGAAATTACTGTTCGATTACTTTGGGACATTTCCTGGAGACAAGGCAAGTAAAGCAGTTATTGTATATTTGCAGTTTCTTAGATTTTCATACAAACCAACTCCACAACAATTTTCAAAGACAAGCAGTCAAAGCAATCTTATGGGATAAAATGAAGATCTCGGTTTACAGGCAAACACTTAGCTGTGGGAGTTGGGTTTCTGGGGTTAGAACCAGGGTTCCCCCAGGGTCAAGGACGCACTCTCAAAGCACCCTCACAAGCACTATCAATCAATCAATTATTTGTAGAGCGCACTCATCACCCGTAAGGGTCTCAAGGCGATGAGGGGGGTCGGGGTGCAGCTACTGCTTTAACAGCCAGGTCTTGAGAAGTCTCCTGAAGGTGAGCATGTCCTGGGTCTGTCGCAGCCGAGTGCGGAGGTTGTTCCATGTCTTGGCAGCGAGTTAGGAGAAGGATCTGCCGTCGGCGGAGAGAAGCTGGTGGTTCAGGTTGTACTAGAAGAGATGCTGGTACAGCGTTGTGTAGTGCTTTGTGGACATGGGTGAGGAGCTTGAAGGTGATCCTCTTGTTGACTGGGAGCCAGTGCAGGTCTTTCAGGTGGGCAATGATGTGGGTGTGGCGGGGTATGTCGAGGATGAGGAATACGGAGGTGTTCTGTATGCGTTGGAGCCTCTTCTGGAATTTGAGTGTGGTCCCTGCGTAGAGGGCGTTGCCGTAGTCCAGTCTGCTGTTGACAAGGGCCTGTGTGACCGTCCTTCTAGTTCCGGTGGGGATCCATCTGTAGATCTTGACGAGCATCTGGATGGTGTTTAAGCAGGAAGAGGAGACTGCGATGACTTGCTGGGTTATTGAAAGTGAGGAGTCCAGGATGAATCCCAGGTTGCGTGCGTGGTCGGTGGGTGTGGGTGGGTGCAGCTCCCAGGGTGGCTGGCCACCACGAGTCATCCCAGGCGGATGGAATGGATCAGAGGATGAGGACCTCTGTCTCGTCTCAGTTAAGTTTCAGGAGGCTGGTCTGCATCCAACTGGTGACAGCCGTCATTCCTTCGTGGAGGTTGGTTTTGGCGGTGGCGGTGTTTTTTGGTGAGTGAGAGGGTCAGATGGGTGTCGTCGGCATAGGAGACTAAGTTTAGGTTGTGCGAGCGGATGATGTTGGCTAGCGGTGCCATGTAGATGTTGAAAAGGGTAGGGCTGAGGGATGATCCTTGAGGCACGCCGCAGAAAATCTTGGTGGCTTCGGAACAGAAAGGTGAGGGGGGACCCTCTGGGTTCTGTCGGTGAGGAAGGAGGTGATCCACTCCAGGGATTTGTCGCATATTCCCGGTCGTGTAGGCGTGTGCGTAGGATGTGGTAGCAGACGGTGTCAAAAGGTCCAGAAGGATGAGGGCCGTGGTTTCGCCGTTGTCCAGTAGAGTCCTGATGTCGTCTGTAGCAGCGATGAGGACGGTTTTGGTGCTGTGATTGCTGCAGAATCCGGATTGGGACGGGTCCAGGATGTTCTCCTCAAGGAAGTGGGTCAGTTGCCTGTGGACTATCTTTTTGATGACTTTCGCTGAGAACAGAAGGGAGATGGGCCGAAAGTTCTTGAGGTCCTTTAGGTCAGCTGTGGGGTTTTTGAGTAAGGGCATTGATATCGGCGTGCTTCCAGCTTTCCGGGAAGGTGGCGGTTGTGAGAAGTTGGCCTGATATATGATGCTCACTAGTTCTAGTGATCACCTTGTATCAGTCCAAACAACCCTTATGGTGATTGGTTGTAAGTCAACCTTATAGACCAGCTATCCTAGTAGCGTGGACAAGAGCAGTCTTTAGGCTAAACTCTGAATGGCATGTGAAGCCAGCTGTTTTACCACATATAACCCCTTGAATACCAAATGAAAGGACACCACACAGGTTGTTATGAAAATAAACAGATATTTATTAACTAACATACATCTCTGAACTCTTTATGAGATCAGAGGGCTAAGCACATGACAATACTAAAAAGGAAATACGAGTTCGCACAATATTTACACGTGCGCCCTAGGGGCACGACAAACCATATACTGGAAACAATGGAATGCGAGGAAAGAAAGTACTGTAAGGAGATTCAGAGGCTGGAGGATCGCTGGGACTACGCTACAAACTAGTTAAGTAAGGAGCAGGAGGCCCACGGGACTCACGTGTAGAGTGGAAACTCTCACGCGGGATGCGTACCAACGTCTATGGATGCTACAGTTTACAAAGTTACGGATTCCGGACAAACCCGGCTGGATGGAGGGAAAACAACAGTGGAGTGGTGTGGCTCACTGGTTAGAGGCGGCAGACCCAGAAGCAGAGAACGGCCCGGGACCAGTGTTCAATTCCCGACGCGGCAGGGTCGTGGATCAGGGTCAACGGACTTGATAATTCTCGCCTCGGTGCCTACTCTAACCAGGGATCACACTCGGCAACTCTGGGCATTAAGCTTGCCTCATCTCTACAACGGCCCCCCACAGACGCCGGTGATGCCTGGTTTCACCTTGGAAATACCCAGAAGGGACCATCTCACAGGGAAAGCCAGGACGGGTTCCCCAGCGGTCTTCAGCGCCAGGACACCCCGAGATGGGGTAACAGTGCGCTTTACAAGTATCATCATATGACCTGGACACTAGGATAGTGTACACTGACTTCAGCACCTACTAGCTTTAGTTACCTAACCCACAGGCTGCGGGTGCATAGGGCTGAAGTGGTGTCGGGTTTGCTGCGTTGATCCCGGTGATGCCTGAAACAAGGAGTTGCTGGCAGGAAGCCAGATGGAGGAGTCCGGTGGTTCCAAGGATGGAACTAGAAAGAAGTCGTCCTGAAAAGGAAGGGGACAGAGTCTCGGTCACTAACCAGTGACGGTGCAGGAACCAGGAGGGAACCAGATGCTGTTGCCGTGTTCAGGTGGAGGAAGGGTCGCTTCTCTCTGTAGCTGCGCGGACCAGGAGCTGTTCTTTACGACCAGGCTGGAGGCACGAGCTGTCCCACGTCGTCTGCTGCTGTTGGCGGTGTTGGATCGTCGATCTGGTCAACAGGCCTTGGCAAGTGCAAGCCACACGGTGGAACAAAGATGGCGTCTGGTGCGGACCAGGAGGGTCCGGGGTGCTTCTCCTTTACAAGGAAGCAACGGCCAGTCTGGGGGACCAGACTAGTAGTGGTGAAATCTTCGGGTCGTCGTCTCAGAGGTCACTAGCCAGCCGACAAGTGACCAGACAACAGGAAAAGCAGCAACCAGGCAAAAGGGCCCCACGCAGATCTCGTGGATGCTGGGGGGCTGGTCTTTGGTGCAGGAGCTGCGTCTGTGTGGGGCTTCTCAGACCCCAGTGCACTCACTTGAGGATCCCTCGGCGGTCGTGCTGGAAGTGCTGTGCAGGTTTCTTCAAGATGGCCGTCTCCACGTTGCTCGTCGCACCCACGGGTCCCAGCTGTGCTGTGGACGTGGGTAGAGGTCAGAGAGGTCTGGAGGTCCGGGTCTTGTCGAGCTGAGTCGTCGGATTCCGGGAAGGAAGGACTTGCAGCAAACCGCACAGGAGCTTGATGGTGCCCGCGAAGCAGGATGGTCACTCCCTGACCATAGGGGAGATTCTTCAGTCTTCTGGAAATCAGGAGGTCGAAGGTCAAGAGTTTCTTCGTGGAAGTTGTCAAGATTAATCTAGTTTGGAATGGGACCAGCTCCTACCTTTATTCAGCTAAAGGGGGCTGCACTACGACTAGGTCCCTCCTCTGGGTGGGACCAGGAAGGGGGGTGGTTACACCCCCTTTCCTTTGTCCGGTCTTGCGCCAGCTCTGGGGCTGGAGTGCCCCAGGAACTGGTTCAGACCGGTGTATGCACAGGGACACCTTGTGTGTCCCAGGCATGTCTCATTCCTTTCAGCCCTGTCCTACCTAATACACAAAATCCTGTCTGGGCTGGTGCTGGCACCTCCCAAGGCAGGAAACCCTTTGTCCGAGCCTCCCTCGCTGGAAGGACTCCCAGCAGCAGGAGGTCAGACTTGTGTCTGTGGTGGCAGCATCCATTTTGTGATGCTGAGGCTCGAGTCAACTTTAACCGGGGTTCACAGTTACATACATGTCGTGTCCCTCTAGAAGGGTTGAATGCTACCCCCGTCGCCAGAATTGGCGAGGGGGTAGTATTCAAATTCGTATGACACCTTACTCGACATGTTTTGATAATGCTATACCAAAGTTAGCATTTGACCGCGAGGTTCATAATGCACTTAAGAGTATATGGTATAGCATTATCATGGAACAGCTATTAGGACTTGGTTCCGTAAGCTGCAAACGGGCTCAGCTCATGCCAGAGCACCATCTCACATAATTCCAAGCACTCTGCCTTCAGGATTGATAAGGCCTGCCATAGGAGTGACTGATAGGAATATATGTGTCCATTTTAGGGTTAGATATAGGAATGCTATATCTAAAGCAAAGGGTGTTTACACCACCTTGCCCCAACTGATTGATCAGCCAGTTGTGTCAGATTTGGAGGGCCAGCCAGGGGTGGCATAATACATGCTGCAGCCCCTGGTAGGCCCTGGGTGCACCTATGCCCTGGGTACCTAAGGTACACTGTACAGGGGCTGATAAGGTGACTCAGTATCCAATTAGTTATGTACCTAGAGTACATGGAATCCATTTTACAGAGAGAGCAGTGGGCCTGGGGTCCTGAATAGCAGGGCCCCAGGTCAACTAAGTCGAAAAACCAGCAAAACACCAGGCAAAAAGTTGGGGGCAACCATAGTCAGATATCCACCTTCCTACAGCGGTCTCGAAGGAGCTGTTGGTGTGGATGGGGCTTATGTTCTTAATGATATTATCGTCGATGTGGGTCCAGAAGAGCAGGTGGTTAGTGAGGCTGGGGAGCGGTGAGTTTGAGGTGTTGGCAGCTGTAGGCAGGGTCTGGGTGTTAAAGCCGCCGTGAATGTCTGCGATCTTGCGGTGGAAGAAGGTGGCTAAGGAGTCGCATAGGTCCTCCGACAGCGGTATGTCGGAGCTGGGGTTGGAGAGCTCCTTCACAATGTTGAAGTGCTCTTTTCTGTTGTATGCGTTGTTGTTGAAGCATTCCTTGAAGGAGGTCCTTTTGGTGGCTCGAGGAGTTGGTGGTGCTTGCGGCTGGCATTCTTTAGGGCTGCGTGGTTGTCCGGTGTCTTTTCGTGGGGCCACTTTTCTCGAGTCTTCCGCAAGTCCACTTGGATTTGTGGAGGTCGGTGGTGAACCAGCTGGCCTGTCAGTGCATCTGTCTGAGGGTTTTTTCTTTTATCCAGGCAAGTGTTGGCGCAGTCATCGATCCATTGCCGGAGGTTGCTGGCGGCTGTGTCAGTGGTGCTTATCAGTGGGTCTCGGGCGAGGGTGGTATGAGGTAGTCTTCCATGACCTTGTTCCAGATGCGGTAGAGGATCTGTTGCGGGTGGTGCGTGGTGGGTTTCTTGAAGGTGAAGTGGGCGCAGCAGTGGTCGGTCCAGTGGAGTTCGGTGGTGTGGCTGAAGGTGACGTGTTTGCTGGCTGAGAGGATGGGGTCGAGCGTGTGTTCGGCGGTGTGGGCAGGGTTTGTGACGAGCTGTTTGAGACCGAGATTGGCGAGGTTATTGAGAAGAGCAACAGAGTTGCGGTCGTCTGCGTTCGAGGTGGAAATTCAGGTCTCCGAGGAGGATGTAGGCTGTGGACGCAAGAGCGTGCATGCTGCCGATGTCAGAGATGGTGGCGATGAACAGTGGCCGGGGCCCAGGGGGTCTGTAAACGAGTCTTCCTCTGATGGTGGTGTTGGGGTGGATCTGGAAGTGCAGGTGTTCGGCGATGCTGGAGGTGTCTGTTGTGCAGGTCGAGACTGAGGGTATTCCTGTAGACAATGGCGATTCCTCCTCTTGGTCTGTTAGTGCGGTCCCTTCTGGTGAGCTTGTATCCATCTGGGATGGCTATGGCAATGTCAGGTGCCGAGGAGGAGTTCATCCAGGTCTCTGTTAGGAAGGCGACATCCGGCGAGTCGGAGTTTAGTTGGTCCCAGAGTTTGACTGCGTGCTTGTGAATGGAGCTGGTGTTGAGCACTATGCATCTGAGGTGGTTGCATTCTGCTCTGACGGGTGGGGTGGGGTGTGCGGGTGTTCGGTGGCTGGTGAAGCTACATCTCTGACAGGTGAATGGTTCGTGGGTGAGTATCGGGGTGGCCTGGAAGCAGTTGATGATCTGCCGGTGTTGAGTCCTTGGAGGAAGCTGGTGTTGTAGCATAGTCGGATGTCGTGGCTCTTGCGAGCACCAGGGGGTCTGGCGCTGGGCAATGTCCGGGCGCAGACGGGCTAGCCTTAGGTGCACCAGCTGCACGACCGCACAGCGGTCGCCATTTAACAAGGGGAGGGGTGTGCGGCTGGGAAGCAGGAGCAGGGTGGGTTGAGGCGGGAGATAATGCAGTAGCAGTGTTATGGGCTACGGGGGAAGCGGGCAAAACAATCCAAAGAATAAAATAGAAATGCCTAAAGAAGCCAAAGAATAAAGTAGAAATGTGGGACCCAGCAGGGAGAGATCTCGAACCCAGCCTGTGTGGGACCGGAGCACAGACAGGCGGAGCTGCGGGAGAAGAGCTGATCTCTGACCGATGGTCAGGGGTCTAGCTCTTGCTCGCCGCACCGGGTGCCATTTAATAAGGGGTGAGGGAGGGGTGTGCGGCTGGAAGGCAGGAGTGGGCGGGGTTGGGGCAGGAGAAAATAACGCAGTAGCAGCGTTGTGGGCTGCGGGGGGAAGCGGGCAAAACAAGCCAAAGAAGCACACTATATACCTCACTTTTGTATAGTGTATACAGAGCCAGCTTCCTACAAGGGGACATCTCAAAGATGCCCTCTGTGTGCTTTTTTACATTAAATCACTCACTGAAAGTGTGGGTTTAATGTGCTGAGAAGTTTGGTAGCTTCAGTAAAGCCATTATGGAGCTGTGGTGTTCATAATGACCAGCTCCCAAACAATATACTCTTTATGGCTTAACTGCACTTACAAAGTCCAAGAATAGACTGTCACACTGTAGGAGTACAAAGGGACAGCCTCAGTCATTCTCACCGAAATCCAGGATGGAGGCTGAAACATTGTTATCATATCCCAAATGTCCTGGACTTGCTGCTTGGGAGGATAGGCCTGAAACTGTACTGTGTTCAATTGCTTCCATGAAAGGGAGCATCTGAGAGGGTGTCAGGTGTGACTTCGGCATGTTGATAGTGAATCCCAGCAAGTGCAGGAGGTCCACCTTAGTCGGGAGATGGGAGTCCACATCCTTAGGTGAGTCTGCCTTCAACAGCCAGTCATCGCGTTAGGGGAAGACTGGTATCCCTGATCTGCGCAGATGAGTCGCAACCGCTTTTGTAAACACCAGAGGGGCACTGGTAAGGCCAAAGGGGAGCACAGTGAACTGAAAGAGCTCGTGGCCCACCGTATGTAAACTCTGTGGGCAGGCAGGACGGGGATATGGAAATAAGAGTCCTTCAAGTCCAACTCTACCATCCAGTCTCCTGGGTCGAGGGCAGAAAGCACCTGGGCCAAAGTGAGCATTTTGAACTTCACCTTCCGAAGGAAAAAGTTGAGGGTCCCGAGGTCTAGGATAGACAAAGGCCTTTGTCCTTTTTAGGCACCAGAAAGTAGAGGGACAAAACACCATGTCCTACTTCTGGTACAGTGACCCTCTCTACGGCCCCCTTTGCTAAAAGACTGCACAGGCAATCTAATAAAAAAAAAGAGTGGCATAGCCTGCAACTACCGCTCTAAACTCATCGTCAATGAACTTCTGGCAAATTCCACAGACTCCTGCAAATACCATGCACTTTCCATATGCAGCAACGCCACCCAACTGTGTAAACTGCACATCTTTTACCACCCCCCAGGCATGAACAACATCTTCACCGACCACCTCATTGAAATCACCACAGCCAAGGTTTTCCCCAATTCTAAAGACATTTTCCTTGGTGATTTCAATCTGCACTACAACAATCTCAAGGACCCTCAGGTCAACGCCATCAAAGACCTTGTGGCCGACCAAGCCCTTACTCAAGCCTGCTCACTCCCAACACACTCGAAATGCACCACTCTAGACTGGATCATCTCTAAGGAGTCAATGGTTAACCTTATCTTTATAGACCCATGAGATTGGTCTGACCACCACACCATCACCTTCCTACTACATTGCACCTCAACCTGTGATTCGTAAACGGTGGGTCAGACACATCAAGAGCCTTGACCAAAGGGGATTGGCAACTCGCTGCAAGTCTGACCTCCCCTCCCCTCATATCACAACAGTCAATTACCTCAATGCTCATTAATCCACGACCATATCTAACATTCTTGACGATCTTGCTCCGCCAAAAACTAAAAAGAACCCAAATCAAAGACAGAAACCCCTGATTCAACGGATCCCTCAACAATGAGGGAGGCAGAAAGAATTTGGAGACAACACCCCTCAGATGCACATTTAAAACTTCTCCGCCAGTCCAGAAACACCTACAATAGGAACATCCTCCACTCAGAAAAAATGTATTCCTCAGAGCGAACTGGCGAACGCCAAGAACAGACTTTGCAAGCTTTTCAAAATAGTCAAACACCAATCCAACAAACTGGCTAAAACCTCTAAAAAAAAAACTCGAAATCTTTACAATCAGGTGAAGAATCCTCCTTTTTCTCTGACAAAATCAATGCCCTAGCAAACAAACTTAAATCCACCACCGGCTCCCAACCCCTTCCGGATCTGCCTCCGCTCCTTGCTCTGCCCCCCCAGACTTCACCCAAAAACCAAGTGCACTGGACCAAGTTCAAAGTTTATGACCAACGTTACGTCTCGAAAATTCTTCACTCCCTAAACCATACCAACCACTGTAATGACCCACTCCCCTCTAACTGCTTAGCCGCCGCCTCTCAATCTATCATTCCTAGTTGGACTGCAATAGTCGATACCTACCTTCTACAGGGATCGATACCTGGCTCTCTGAAAGCCGGACAAGTCCTCCCTGTGAGAAAGTGCCATCTTTCTTGCATTGGTATGCCCCCACTTTTTGCTTAATTGCTGATGTGCTTTGACTGAGTGGGTCCTGGGCTCCTCCCAACCGGGTGCCCATGGGCCTGTGTTCCTTCCCTAAAACTATGTTGAAACTAAAACCCAATTGGCACCTCTGGCAACCTGTCAGCCCCTAGTAAATGGTACCCTAGGTACCCAGGGCCTAGAGATCAGAGGTGACCCCTAAGGACTGCAGCACTTATTGTGCCACCCTTAGGGGCCCTTGCACCCACACACTGCCTTGGTAGGCTGAGTGTCTAAGTACAGAACCAAACAGAGTCGACATGGCACACATTCCTGTGTGCCATGCCCACCAACCCACTGCCCTGGCATACATCAGCCACCCCTCTAGTTAGGTGCCCTATGCCAGTAGTGTGGGCACAGGGGCATGAGCCCTGTGCCCCTACAGTACCCAGGGCCATTCATGGGCACTCTAAGTAAAGTGTTGCCATTAAGAGTATATGGTGCTGGGAGGTTGTCATTACAAATGCCACAGCACCATAATGGCTACACTGAATACTGACAAGTTTGATATCAAACTTCTCAGCACAGCCTCGCGAGTACTTGCAATTTTCTACCTAAACATAATTGCGATGAAGCAGATGAAGGTATAATATTCATATACGCAGGGTGTTTCTTATTACTAAGGTGGCGTCTCTAATAAAATATTCCTAGTTATACTTTGCCCATTTAGAGTAACTTCTCAAATGTTTTTATCCCACTTACAGAGCTAGATAGTGCCCTTATGCATGTAGGCCCTATTGCCAAAGTCTTTCTGCGCTTGAAGAATATTTGCATGCACTTCCAATTCTACCCATGTCATACGTGCCAAAACACCTGTCAGCTGTGTGACTCATTGATTTTTTAAACCACATACAGCTTTATTTTTGCTGTCTCCTCACTAAAATTGCCTCCAAATCAATACAAGTAAAATAAATTCTGTGATTTTTTTTTTAAGTCCCCCCTTCTTGCTTCCAAATGTTGGCATTACAGTGTTTTACTTCCATTTGCAGGCCTGTCTGGAAATGTTAATGTTATGTGGTATTTATAAAGCGCGAAACTGTCGATCCGAAAGGAGCATCCTGGCGCTATGGAAAGGTAGAGAAGAACTGTGAGGAGGCACTAGATGTTCAGCACACATGTGTCTGTCAGATTGTATAGCCAAGTTTTAAGCCTTTTCCTGAAAGCGGCCTCCGTAGGTTGCATTCTAAGATCATTTGGCATCAAATTCCAGGCCTTGGAGGCCAAAACACCTAGTGTTTTGCCTCCTTTCGTTTTGCCAGGAAATTTCAGGATGTTAGCAAGATTATGCCCTGCTGACCTCAAAGCTCTGGTGGGATTATAGCGGGTAAACCTATTTATTAGATACCTTGGTCCGATATCATTTAGAGATCTAAAAATGGTCAGTAGAATCTTAAAAAGAATTCTTTTGTGGATCGGCAGCCAATGCAGAGTTCTAAGAGCTGCAGACGCTGAAGATTTTCTAGGAAGTTTAAGCACCAGCCGCGCCGCTGCATGCTGGACGCTCTGTAACTTCTTTAGCGTTTGTTTCTTTACCCCTGCCATCAGCCCGTTACAATAATCGAGGCGAGAGAGTATAAGAGAGACTGCGACAGACTTTCTAGCTTCGATAGGAAGAAAATCAAAAAATTGCTTCAAGGATTTTATGATTTTGAAGCAGCAGCCTGCCATATTTTTTACATGGAGGTCAAAAGAAAGTGGGGGATCATAGAAAATACCCAGATTCCGTGCCGACTCCACCGAGACAGGAGGTTGAGTGGTGCCATCAGGCCACCATTTGCTGGGGCAGAACTCAATGGTTTTTCCAATAGGCAGGATTTCCGTTTTGCTAGAATTACATTTTAGATGATTATTTTCCATCCACTGGAAAATCTCTATCAAGCAGATTTGGAAATTTTGTTCAGCTTTAGTTTAATTTTTTTTAAGGGAAACAATCACTTGCGTGTCATCTGCGTATGAAGTGACACATATATACCATATGATTCAATGAGGGTAATGAGAGGCGACATATATATGTTAAAAAGCAGGGGACTCAAAATAGAGCCCTGAGAGACTCCTGCAGTAATTTGTTTCTCCTTTGAGGAAAAAGATCCTAATGATATAATTTGGGTTCTCTCCGAGAGGAAAGAGCCGATCCAATCAAGAGCTCTGTCGGTTATACCATTTCCTCTCAATCTATCAATGAGTATGTCGTGGGAGATGGTATCGAACGCCGCCGATAAGTCAAGCAGTATCAAGACAGCGGGCTTTCCCTCATCTTGAATGAATTTTATGGAATCGGTTAATTCCATGAGAGTAGTTTCCGTGGAATGCTTAGGCCGGAAGCCAGATTGTTGTTGATGAAGGATGTTATGAGTTTCCACGAAATTTGAAAGTTCTTGATGCACCATGGCTTCAGTTATCTTACCAAGTATTGGCAGGAGGGAGATGGGACGTAAATTGGAGAGCTCTGTCGGGTTTTTATTTGTTTTTTTCATTAAAGGTTTAACTGTAGCCTTTTTCCAATCTCTGGGTACAGTGCCTGAACTCAATGAATCGTTAACTATTCTATTGATGTAAGGATTTACTATGTCCACAATTTGATGGGGAATAAACGGAGGACAGGCGTCTGAAGGTGATCCAGATTTACAGGATATGATGGCATCCCTTGTAAGGGCAAGAGTGGCAGGCCTTAACATCCTCAGGGGTTCATATGTCATGGCCAGGGTGTCTTTAATTTTATTTAAATTAGACATGGTTATTTGAGAAAAGTCCTTCTGGATGAGACTTATTTTCTCAAAGTAATCCGCGATCTGGTCGCAGAGAACCTGAGAGGGGGGAATTTCTGTTTGAAGCACTTTTGGATGGGTAAAAGATTTCACTATAGCGAATACGTTTTTTTGTTTTTGTTGGGTCTCAGAAATCATTTTAATGTAGTAATTTTTCTTGGCCGTTTTTATATGTGCAAAATATTCATTCCTTTTTTTTTTATAAAAAGATCTTTTGCTATAGGTTCATAGTCCATTTCCGTTCGCTTTTTCTACACTGGAGACTAATTTCCGAAAGGGCCTGCGAGTACCATGGTGCGCTTATCTTCTTAGGTTTATCATTTTTTCTAAGGTGCTTTGGCGGTACCAGATCGTATGTTGCAGACTGTATCCAGGTGTGAAAACTTTTGGAGTCTTGCTCAACGTCGCCGGTCAAATTAGGGGCTTGTGCCTGGGCTGATATCTTAAGTCTAGTACTCTTGGCAATAGCTGTCCAATTTTGCTAAGTGGTGATAAGTTGTTGGATTGGTTTTTTTCCGACTTTAGGTGGACGGTAGACATTTATGCTAAAAGGAATAAAGCAATGATCAGACCATATTTGGGGTATAGGATGATGATCTACTAGTACTGGGAAGTTGGAACAAAGTGTGACCAGCTGAATGCGTTGCATTTACTATTCTTTGAGAAAGTCCAAAAATTTCAAGGGTGTGTAGAAAATTTTCAACTTGGGGATCAGTCTTCGATTCCAGATGTAAGTTGAAATCTTCCAGGAGAGTAACATGAGGGTAACTAAGTAGCTACTGACCTAATAATTCTGCCCGGGGGACGATATATCAATCCTCCTGTGATAGACAACGAGGCATGGAGGGAGATGGAAAAGCCAATGCTTTCCGCCGCTTTGATATGATCAAGGTAGAACGTGTGACACTTCCAAGAATTTTTAATTATTATAGCTAACCCTCCTCCCCTGTCTTTCAGCCTGCCCACTCTAAATATGAGTTAGTCAGGTGGCAGGGCAACAGATAGGTGGGGGGCGCTCCATTCTTTGAGCCAAGTCTCAGTTATAAAAAGAAAGTCGAGGTGATGCTTCAAATTCAGGTCCTTAATATCTTGGCTATGTTTACACACAGATCGAGCATTTATAAGCCCTCCTTTGATGCTACATTAAGAAGGGGAGGTATGGATCTGCCTTTCAGGTACCTTCCAGGGCATTGTCCATCCACAAGTTCTACAGGAGATAGGGCCCCATAAATTCGTCATAGGGAGAAGGCACTCGCACCTGATGTAGTCATTAAGCTCTCTAAGTACATTCGCCTGATAGATCAGGTGAGGGGAATTTTTACCAGCACGGCCTGCGCCTGTCGTGGTCTTAGTGCGGACGGAAGCAGACAGGCTTGGCGCAGCTTTCTGCTCGCAGGCGGCGCACCCGGCACATCCCCTTATTTTTAAGGCTTACCCACGTGACTCCGCCTGTCAGCTGACCCAACCTCTGTCTCCTGATTGGTGGTCCCGACCGTCAGGCCCCGGGGGCACTGCTGCTTTTCCCTAATCTGTCCCTCGAGCAGAGATAGTGATGCAGGTGAGCAAGTGTTACTTTAAAACAGTTTCTAAAAGTGCAATGTGCGTTTTTAAAATAGCTAATCTCCCGGCTGTGCCTCAGGAGCAGTTCTACACGATGCGCAAGAGCTTTCAGAGTTTTTTTAACTCTTACACACGTGACTCTGCCTTTCAGCTGACCCTCCTCTGTCCCCTGTTCGGTGGTCCCGACCGTCGGACCCCGGGGACACTGCTGCTTTTCCCTAATCTGTCCCTCGAGCAGAGATAGCGATTCAGGTGATCAAATTTTACTTTAAAACAGTTTTTAAAAGTGCAATGTGCGTTTTTAAAAGAGCTCATTTCCCGGCTGTGCCTCAGGAGCAATTCTACACTGTACTGAAAGAAATGTGTACTCTAATTAAATAGGATTCAAGTACAAATGCCAATACTTGATAATAATAATGGATATTTGTATAGTGCCTGGTTACGCGCAACGGCGTGTCCCCGCGCTGTAGTGAGTGGAATCAACAGTCACAACTGCCGAAGTCGGCCCGGCTTACTGCGTGTAGAGGTGAGCCTTTAACTTCTTCCTGAAGCCAAGTTCAGAGGGCTCCAGGCGAAGTTCCAGTGGTAGGGCATTCCAGCTTTTTGCAGCCAATATCTAAAGGACCTACCCCCATGCGTGCCTTTTCTATCCTGGGGACCTTCAATAGCCCTGTACAGGAGGAACCCAGAGCGCGCATAGGCGCGTACCTGGTGACCAGGCCGTGGAGCGGAGCCGGTGCCTTAACGCACAAAATGCGGTGGCACGTACTGAGAGCCTTAAACTCAACCCTGCTCCTTACTGGGAGCCAGTGAAGGGCCTGGAGGGCTGCCTTTGACGCCAATCTTTTAGGAAGCTTCAGGACCAAGGGGGCCGCTGCATTTTGCAGCACCTGGAGGCGGTTGATGGCCTTTCCAGTGGCCCCCAGATAAAGCAAATTGCCGTAATCCAGGCGCGATGTGACGAGGGCGTGCACCAGCGTCCTTCGGGCTGCCGTTGGAAGAAGATTGAGAACTTTCCGCAGGCTTTTCAGGACGCCGAAGCATACCCCAACCACACGGCCTATCTGAGGTCCAAAAGACAGATCGGCGTCAAGCCACACCTCAAGATTTTTCGCTTCCTGGCAGGGTGTGGGAGCATCCCCCAGACAGGGTGGTCACCATGCCGATGACTAAACAGACGCCCCCCCCCCCCACCTCCCCCACCACGAGCACCTCAGTCTTGCTGCCGTTTAACTTCAGGCAATTGGCGGTCATCCAGGTAGCCAGCTCCTGCATGCAGGCTCTGAATCTGTCCGCCACAAGACTGGCCGCGCGCGATAGGGAGATGACCAGCTGCGTGTCATCGGCATAGGACACTATGTGCAAGCGGTGGCTTTCGACAATGGACGCCACCGGGGAGACATACAGATTGAATAAGGTTGGGCTCAGGGACGAGCCCTGAGGCATGCCCTGGCCCAAACCAATCTCCCTTGAGTAGCAGTAGCCCTGTCGAACCTGAAAGCCTCTCCCTGTCAAAAAAGACTGGATCCATTCAAGCGCAGCCCCGGATATCCCTCTATCATTCAGACACTGTAGCAAGGTGGTATGAGCTACAGTGTCTAACACATGTTTAAAGACATGGTTGTTTATCCAGGCTGCGGCCTAGTGCTTGAGGTCTCCTTGTTAAGTCAGTGCCCTGTTGGTAAGCGCCATGAAACCCTTGGGTGTGCGAGCGCTTTATAAAACTTTGATAAGATAAGTGTCAAATGCTGCACTTAGGTCCAAAAGGATGAGAGCCATAGTCTGGCCCTCATCCACCCCCTGGCGTATATTCTCCACCGCCATCAGTAGCGCCAATTCAGTAGAGTGGCGGGACGGAAACCAAACTGGGTCTCGTGCAGGAGGGTGGCCTCTTCTACAAAGTCCATCAGTTGGGTATTAACCATTTTCTCCGCCACCTTAGCCATGTAGGGTAAAAGGGAAATAGGCCAGAGGTTCTCCAGTTTTTCGAAGATGATGTTAGGCTTCTATTGGAGGGGAAGCACCACCGCCTGTTTTCAGTCTCTGGGCACAGTCTTGGTCCTGAAGGAGACGTCCAAAAGATGTCTAATGGAAGGCTCCAGAACCGGCAGGCTGCCGACCAGCCGTTTTGACGTGGTCGGATCCAGAGTGGAGCCTGACTTTACTGACCCACAGATCTGCATGAGAATCTCCGGGGATGGGGTAACAAAACTGGTCAACATGTATTGGTCCCCCCTTTCCCTAGGATATTCTGTAGGAGAGTAGGGTCTGCAATCCTATGATCACCCCATGCTTTTTTGCTTCACGGGTTTACGACTTCCCTGGCTGTGGGCCTGCTAATCAGACCCACAGCCTAGCTGTTCTCTCACTAAATTGACACGTGTACCGTAGGTGCATATACCAATTGGTACTGGGCCACCTTATCAGACCCTGGCACTCAGGGCATAGGTGTACCCAGGGCCTACCAGAGGCTGCAGCATGTATTATGCCACCCCTGGCTGGCCATCTAAATCTGACAACTGGCTGCACGACAGCTGGGGCAAGGTGGTGTAATCACCCTTTGCTATAGATATAGTATACCTATATCTAACCCTAAAATGGACACAGGTATTTTTTATCAGTCACTCCTATGGCAGGCCTTAACAATCCTGAAGGCAGAGTGCTTGGAATCATGTGAGATGGTGCTCTGGCATGAGCTGAGCCCGTTTGCAGCTTGCGGAACCAAGTCCTAATAGCTGTTCCATGATAACGCATACCATATACTCTTAAGTGCATTATAATCCTTGCGGTTATTTGCCAACTCTGGTATCGCTTTATCAAAACATGTCGAGTAAGGTGTCATACGAATTGGAATACTAACCCCTCGCCAATTCTGGCGAAAGGGTTAGCATTCCATCCTTCTAGAGGGACACAACATGTATGTAACTGTGAACCCCAGTTAAAGTTAACTCGAGCCTCAGCATCACAAAATGGATGCTGCCACCACAGACACAAGTCTGACCTCCTGCTGCTGAGTCCTTCCAGCGAGGAGAGCTTGGACAAAGGGTTTCCTGTCAGGGGCGGTGCTAGCACCATCCCAGACAGGGTTTTGTGTATCCTAGGTAGGCAGGGCTGAATAGGAAGGTGACTGCAAGTGGCACCCCGGTGCTCACTGTGCATATGCCGGCTTGAACCAGTTCCAGGGACACACCAGCCCCTGAGCTGGGGAAAATCCGGACAAAGGGAGAGGGGTGTAACCACCCCCCCTTCCTGGTCCCACCCATGGGCAGGACCTAGTCGCGTACCAGCCCCTTTCTTTAGAATAAAGGTAGGAGCAGGGACCCTTCCAAATTAGATCATCTTGGAATCCTGAAACTACTTTCTACGAAAGGAACTCAAGACTTCTCAAGATTTCTCCCTTGTGACTAAGGAGTAGTCACCCTGCAGCAGCAGGCACCAACTAAGTATCTTGCGGTTTGCTGAAACGTCCTTCCTCCGGAACCAGACTGACCAGCACGACGAGACCCGGACTCCCTGCCCTCTCTGATCTCAACCTGCCTCTACAGCACAGCTGAGAACCGTAGGTGCGGCGAGACCAGAGGACCCGGCTATCAACGGAACCAGCACGACACTGAACCAGCACGACCACCGAGGGACCCTAGAGTGGGTGCACTGGGGTAAGAGAAGCCCCAACCCCAAGCAGCACGAGCACCGAAGACCAGCCCCCCAGCATCCACCAGATCTGCGTGGGGCTCTTTTGCTTCTGTGTCGCTTGCCACGTTGTCCGGTCACTTGCCCGTTGGCTAGTGACCCTTCAGACGACGTCCTACGTTTGTTTCACCGCTGGTCTAGCTCCTCTAGACTGGCCCTTGTTTCCTCTTGAAAGGGAACTTCCTCGGACCCTCCTGGTCCACTCCAGACGCCATTTTGTGTCCCCACGTGGGCTTGCCTTACCCAAGGCTTGTTGCCTCCTTCACCGGATCCAGCTCGCCAGCAGCAGACATCCGACGTGGGACAGCTCGCAGACTTCCAGCCTGGTTGACATCAGCGCCCTGGTCCGTGCAGCAGCAGAATCCAGTGTCACCTCTTCACCTGGCTAAGTGACCTCGACCGGTGCCATCCTTGTGCCCACCTAATCACTGGATAGTGATTCAGAACTTGGTCCCCTCTGCTTATAGGTACTCTTCTTCACTGATCCATCCTTGGATCAGCCCAGAACATCTTCACTGGTCGCCTGCCAGCAACTTCCACTTCAGGCTCCTGGTTCGTCAACGAGGATTCCCGACGACACTTGAACCCTATGCAGCCGCAGCCCCTGGGCTAGGTAAACCGAGTACCACGGTGCTCCAGCGTAGAACCACTCTCTAAGTGTCTAGATCCACTTTCGTTTTTGACCTACCTAGTCGGGTTCGCCCGAGAACACTAACTTTGCATTTGCTAGTATCCATAGACTTTGTCCCGCATTACGCGTGAGAGTTTCCACTCTGCACACAGCGCTCCTGGGCCTCCTGCTTCTAATCTAAGGGTTCAGCATTGTAGGCGTAGCGATTCTAAAGTCTCTGAGATTAGTTACTTACCTGCTAGCAATTCGCATTCCACTTCCATAGTATATGGTTTTTCGTGCCCCTCGGGCATTTGCGTAAATTGTGCGACTTTCAGTATTTCTTTAAGAGTTTTGTATTGTGCTTAGCACCCTGTCCTCATAAAGAGTCCAGGGTTGTTGTGTTATAAATAAATATCCTTTTATTTTCATAACAACTTGTGTGGTGTCCTTTCACTTGGTGTTCAAGGGGTATATGTGATGGTATAACAGCTGGCTTAACACGCCCTCTAGAGTTTAGCCTAAAGACTGCTCTTGTCCATGCTACTAGGATAGCTGGTCTATAAGGTTGACTTACAACCAATCATCAATAAGGGTCGTTTGGACTGATACATAGTGATCACTAGAATAGTGAGCACTGCATATCAGGCCAACTTCTCACATATTCTACAAACTCAGACCCTGTTGTAGGATGGCTAGGGAAAGCAGAGTATATTTTTGCTACTTTTTCGGCGAAGAAGTCCGTAATCCGATTGCAAGACTCCACTGAGCAGTCATCTGACACAGTGGAAGACTTCCCACCGAAAGAGTTTTGTATATTAAAAACAATTCTTTCATGGAATTCTCCGCCTCCCTGATCCTGTTGGCATAATATGCCGCCTTGGCCTTCCTAATTTACCCATGATAAGCACGCCTCCCAGTTAAATATTCCTCCTTGGCTTGCGTGGCAAATGCCACCCGCCACTGCCTTTCAGCACGCTTAAGTACGGCTTTAGCCACCCAAAGCTCATCCCTATACCACGGGCCGTTTTTGGAGTACGGCGACCCAATTTTGCCAGGGAGAGTGGGGCAGTACAGTCTAGCGCCTCGGTAATGCGCTTACATAGGTTAGTGTTAGCTGTTTCCACATCATCCCCCCCTGGACTCCCCCCTCTAATAAGTGCCGCACTGAACTTAGCTTGTGAGAAAGTGGCCCATCTCCGCCTCGGTGGCTCAGAGGAGCTGACTCCGGTAATCTAACCCCAGGGATCCGTATGGTAAAAGGTACCAGGTGATGGTCAGACCAGGGAATAGGGATAGGAGTCAGGACATCTACTTCCCCCCAGTTGGCAAATATGGGGTCCAGTAA
The DNA here is from genome assembly GCF_964263255.1 of Lissotriton vulgaris. NCBI lineage: Eukaryota > Metazoa > Chordata > Amphibia > Caudata > Salamandridae > Lissotriton > Lissotriton vulgaris. The sequence goes on from NC_141687.1 coordinate 282,419,425, forward strand.
GTGGCCTCGCTGCTGGGTGGGATCTTTTACTTTCTGATCCAGCTGAAGGGCACGTAATTCTTGGCAGAGATCCATGGCGGCTTTATCAGTGGGGTCGTCCAAATGCATGTTAAGATCCCCTAGCACCAGGAACTTATCCCTGCGCAGCGCAGCCTCTATAATGCCTTCTGCTAGGCTGTCCCCAAACCTGGCAAGAGGGCCAGGGGGTCTATAAATCAGGAGGCCCTTTATAGTGTAGCCATCATTCACCTTAATGGTAAAAATACCCGCCTCGCAATCCATAATGGCGATATACTCTAAATAGCATCGTAAGAGTTGCTTGGCTACAATAGCTATCCCCCCTCCTCTGCCGGTAGGTCTATCCTGCCTAATCATAGTGTAGCCTTCCGGTAACACCTCCATCACATCAGATGGGCGAGCAATCATCAAGCCAAGTCTCTGTGAGAAACACGAGATCCCATTGCTTCTCAGTGAGCAAATCGTAAACATCCAGCTTATGTTTCCGCAAAGAGTGTACATTCAGCAAGCCGCAGGCCAGGTTGGGGTGCTCGCTCTCAGCCTCCATTTCCAAGTTGTAGGCAAAATGACAGTGCCCACAGCCCGCATTCTCCTCCACCCTCATACTGTGCAGGCAGGAGCTTGGGATGGCATTACGGAGGGACAGCAGCTGCGACCTACTCCAATGTAAGTGCCTTCCCGTTGGGGCAGGGAATATGGCCCTGGCCTACGCTCGACCGTGGACGGGCGCAGACGGGCTTGACTTAGGCGCAACTTCGGGCCGCCTCTGTCCCGCCGCTGCGCTCGCCCGCTGCGCTCACCCGCTGCGCTGTCGAGTAGACATTCGCCTCTAATCCCCCCAAACGTCCTAACAACTAGAGCGCTGCCCGCCTCCTCTGCACACCGGAAGTGGCTGGCTCGGACCTTCCACGCCCTCTGCTCAAACTGTGCTAATCACCGGTGTCAGAGCGAGGCAGGAAGGAGGGACGAGCCCAGCCCTTCTGCGTGCCGTGATTGCAACTGCCTTCAGGTAGGAGACCTCAGCCGTGCAAAATGCCCCCGATGCAAGTTATTAAAATGAAAGTGCAAAGAATAGCAGCACACGGAGGGAGCCTAATCGCTCTCCCCCCGATGCCCCACAAAGCAGCAGGGACACTGCCACTGTCCACTTACCACCACGGGGGCCTGGGTTCCAGTGCCTTTTATCTCCCCCCCCCAGCGTCCTAACAACTAGAGCGCTGCCCGTCCTCTGCACACCGGAAGTGGCTGGCTCGGACCTTCCATGCCCTCTGCTCAAACAGTGCTTATCACCAGTGTCCGAACGAGGCAGGAAGGAGGGACGAGCCCAGCCCTTCTGCGTGCCGTGATTGCAACTGCCTTCAGGTAGGAGACCTCGGCCGATACTTAGTGTGTTTAATAGAGAGGACAACTGCACTTTCCTAATAACTTGCATTGGTGTAAAATGCATTTGGAAAAAATCTAATCTATTAACGAGTAACAGAATAAATTGGGCATCTTCCGCTTACTTTGGGAGTGTTGGAACGTGGGGAGCTAGTTAAATATGGAGGTCATCGCACTCAACATGCCTTCAATTAAGCATTACGTTTACAGCTTTAGGTAGGTCACTTACAAATCAACATGATGCGTTTAAGTCTAATTAGTTTGATAGCAGACAACAGACCCTACAACATTAAATGCATTAAAGTCCTTGGTACGTGGCTCCTCTGGCTAGGTTTGACGCTCCCCAGGGAGCCACGGCACACTGTTTGGGAACCACTGCTTTACAAGATTAACAGGTTGAATACAAGAGACTTAGAAGGGGGGCGTGGAAAACATATGGGATACAAACATGTAAAAAATAAACATTTTACGAGAAAATAGAGGTCCCGGATCCTTGGGTGGGATGCCCGGAGGTGCCGCGTGGATAGCATCCAGATAGTCCAATGTTTGGCAGTAAACAGAATAAGATCAAAAACACTGAGGTGATTGCAACGCAAATGATTAGGAGAAAAATTTGCCCATTAGGAAGGTTTTGTCTTCCTTTTTAATTGAAGCTTGCCAGAGATGGAATCATTCTAAGGGCGAGAGTGAGTGCGATATTTTTCGTGCAAGCCCAGAGAAGGCCCGATGGTAAGTTATTTTATTCGCAAGCGTGCTGGTTGGAGCAAGAGGTCTCTGGCGGACCCGGAGTTTCTGGTTCCTCTGGATACCACGAGTTTCTGGGTAGGATAAAAAAGGGGAATTGGAGTAGAGAGCCTTGTGAGTGATACATGCCAGTTTAAGTTGGATTCTGGCCTCAAAAGGAAGCCAGCTCAGAGCTTTCAGGTGTGGTGAGATGTGGTCAAATTTCCTTGAACCTGTTAGTAGGCTGGAGGCCGCGTGAGGCAGACTTTTAGTGAGGCCAAGGAAATCTTTGGTAAACCCAAGAGGGTAGAGCATCCGTATTCCAGTCTAGTGATGACTAGTGCCTGGACTGCCATTTGTATGTCCGGAGTGTCAAGGAAGAGTTTGTTTTCTTGGGTAGCTCAGGTGAAATCTGGTTGATTTGGCCATTGAGTTGATGTGGTCACGCATGTTCAAGCTGCAGTCTAGGGTTGTTCCGAGGGATTTGGCGGAGTCCACTATGGTCGGTGGGCAGTTCAAAGCTGTGATCGCCTTCATCCATTCCTGAATATCAGGGTTGGTTTTGGGTGGGGAGATTAGGAGAAATTGTGTTTTTTTTGCATTGAGTTTGAGCTGGTTTGCGGTGAGCCAATAGACAGTCAACTTCATGGCCTCATTCTGGGAAAGAATCTCCTCAGGAGAAGAGATTCGGATGTAGATCTGGTTGTCATCGGCATACATATGATCTGAGATATTTGCGTTGTGTAGTACTTCAGCTAGCGGTTCCAGGTAAATATTGAAGAGGGTAGGGGACTAGGTTGATCCATGGAGGACTTGAAACCGTGATCAGAGAGGGAGCGGACAGGTTACCGTTGATTAGGAATCTGTTAGCGGTTCTGGAGGAAGGACCTAAACCATTCCAGGACAGGGCCATCAAGACACATCCTGAGTTTGTGGCATTCAAGGAGTTTTTCATGGTTGACCGTATCGAAAGCCAAGGATAGATCAAGAAGGATTAGGAGACATGTTTTGCCTTGATCAAAAGCTTGGAGGGCATCATCCACACTCAGTTAGCAAAAGGTTTCATACACTCAAGAACTGAACTCTGGGCCAATTGTTTTTATATCAAAAGATATAGATTTATTTTTAGAACCAACAGGTGTCAAAATATACTGTTCGAGGCATATGAGCTGCAGATTCTACACTTTGCATTAGATCACCACCTGGTGTTGGGCTCGGATGATTGCATGTTGTTGTCTTGGAAAAAGTCTTTGTAGTCAAGAGATAGGTGACTCCTCCCTTGGACGATAGTGCGCATGGGCATTGGCTCCATCCTTTGATTGTTTTTCCCACCACTGGGTTCGGATGAAACTTTTCCGCTCCGGTTCAAAATATACTTTTCAAGTACTTCGACACGTAAAAATTTCTTCAAACTTCACCAAACAACTTTCGATACCAATAAACATCGACTAGACTTAGTCAGCTCGATTCCGGTCGTCGACGCGGGCCGTTGAGCCTACCCACGCCGTGAGGCCTACACCTCATGGAAAGGACACCATTCAAAAGATGCCCAGAGTGTGGAGCAAAATTTCCACACAGTGACCATCAAGAGGTCTGCAACCTGTGCTTATTGCCAGATCACGATGAATCCAGCTGCACAGCCTGTGCATCCTTTCGATCGAAAAAGACCATTTGGGATCGGAGGGCCAGTCAACGCGACATGCAGAGATCAGCGCCGGAACCAGAGGATATCTTCGACGAAGGTCCATGTGTCCCGGAGGAAGATTCCGATGATCTCCAGATCGTATCCGAGGCAGATGACTCCAATGACTCCATACTTTCGGGTCAACGTGTGAGTACCACTGCCCCTACCCCAGCCCAAACACCAAAATCGGAGGCAAAGGTCAACACTCCGTCTGCGGGGCCCAGTCGAGACCAAAAAAACACTTCAAAAGCCCCACCATCAAGCCCGGCTCCGAAGAAAATAATGAAGCCTTCCGGTAGCTCCATACCGTGCAAACCGCATATGCAGATACCACCTGCTCCCTCAGAACCAAAACGTAAAGAAGTCCCAGTTCCGAAAGACACTCCGAAACAGTCGACTCCGAGAGACAAAGCGGCTCCGAAAACAACGAAGCCTGTTTCCGATCGCCCGAAAACATCTTCCACTCCAAAGACAATACCCTTGATGCCAAATCAAACAGAGCCTGCTTCCGATCCTTCCAAGTCCACGAAACAGGCTTCGGCTCCAAAGACAATACCTTCGGTGTCAAAATCTACGCCAAAGGACTTAACATCAGCTCCTAAGGCTAAAGACAAGCAACAAACAGGTTCAGAACCAAAAAGATCGGCGCCGAAGGCTGTGCCTCAAGAAGAGGAGCTTTTCCAACCAGATCCTTTACAAAAAAGGAACTACATTGATCCAGAAACAGGACTGGTTTCCACCACTCTACACAGGAAGAGGAGGTCAGATACAGCACCTACACCTCCAGTGCCTGTCAAGAAGGACTCTGCCACATCTCCAATGCACTCTTCTTCTCCTGTATCTCCTTCTCCTGCTCTTCCTTTAAACATTTCACCTCAAAATTCTCCTCCTCATTCTGCACAACATAGACGTCCTTAGGATGTTGTTGAGGATGAGTATAGCATGGGGGGAGGGAGAGACCCAGATGACCCTTTTCCCTACCCAACAGGTTCACCAGACTTGGAGTATCCAAACCCACAGGATGTACCAGATATTCCTGACCCACATATATATCCATCTAAACCTTCTCCTCCAGAAGACAATATTGGGTTTGGACACTTAATTAACAGGGCTGCCATCTATCACAATGTCACTATGCATTCAGATGAGGCAGAGGAAGATTGTTTACTAGACACTTTTGAACACTCCCAAAAATCTGTGCAAATACTGCCAATGATTAAAGGAGTCATTAAACATGCACCAGAAGTGTTTAAAGATCCTGTAAGAGCTCGAATCATAAACCCAAGGATAGAGGAAAAGTACAGAGCAGCTCCGGGGGATCCTGCCTACATTAAAGGACAGCTACCCTTAGACTACCTAGTAGTTGCAAACGCTAGGAAAAGAGCAAATTCCCAAACATCAGGTGAAGCACCACCTCCTAATAAAGAATCAAAGATCATAGATGCTTCAGGAAAAAGAATAGCTGCCCAAGCTAGCAATACATGGCGCATCGCTAACACACAGGCCCTCTTCGCAAGATATGCCAGGGCTCACTATGATCAGCTATAGAAGGTCTTACAACATCTACCTAACCAATATAAGGCACAAGCAGATGACCTCATACAAGAGGGTAAGCTTATATCAAATGCCTTCATTAAATGCGCACTAGATTTAGCCGACACTGCATCCAGGGCAATAAACACCAGTGTCCTCCTTAGACGTCACGCGTGGCTACGCATTTCAGGATTTAAGCAAGAGGTGCAAACTACTATCTTATATCAACCATTCAACCAACAACAATTGTTTGGCCAGAGGTAGACACAGCACTAGAATTTTTTTTTAAAAGACACTGACGCAGCCAAGTCTATGGGAGCTCTGCAGTCCACGCAAGCAAGAGGCTCCTTTCATCGCTCCTTCTACAGAGGAGGCTCCAAACAAGCTGGAGCAGACAATTCGGCTCCCTTTAAAACAAATACATAAACATCCTCTAATAAAGGATACTTTAGAGGGAGCTACAGAGGCAACAATAAGGGAAGAGGTAGAGGAAATAACAATAATCAAACGTATCCCAACCCAAAACAGTGACTTCCTTCTGCTCCCCCAACAGCATTCTACTCCTGTAGGGGGCAGACTAACAGTTTGTACCTGTCTGGAATTCCATCACAACATACAAGTGGGTAAGATAAATTATCCAGCATGTTTACTGCCTAGAGCTTACAGCTACCCCTCCACATATACCACCCAGACAGCGTCCAATGTCCACAGAACATCTACCGCTGCTCCAACAAGAGGTTCTCTCATTGCTGCAAAAAGATGCAATAGATCTAGTTCCGTTAAAACATCAAGGGACAGGAGTTTACTTACTCTATTTCCTAATACCCAAAAAGGACGGAACACTAAGAACAATTCTAGTCCTAAGGCCTCTCAATCTGTATATACACTCGGATCATTTTCACATGCTCACTTTACAACAAGTGCTCCCATTGTTTCAACAAGGCGATTTCCTAACCACACCAGACCTCAAGGACGCCTACTTCCACATTCCCATACATCCGTCTCACAGGAAGTATCTCAGATTTGTACTAGAAGGACAACACTCAGTTCAAAGTCCTTCCATTTGGGGTCACAACTGCACCACAAGTATTTACAAAGTACCTAGCAGTAGTAGCAGCACATCTCAGAAGACAACACATCCACGTCTTTCCCTACTTAGAGGATTGGCTCATAAAAGCCAAGTCATTCAATCAGAGTATCCAACACTCATCTCAAACATTTCAAACACTGCACAACTTGGGGTTTACAATCAACTACCCCAAGTCACATCTCCAGCCCTCTCATGTACATCAATACCTAGGGGCTACCATAAACACCAATACAACTCTAGCATATCCCAGTCCAGCCAGGATACAGAGCATTCAAGCCTTATTTACAAGGTTTCAAAACCAACACACTCTCCCAGCCAGAGTGTATATGCAATTAATCGGTATGATGGCATCTTGCATTTTTATTGTACCATATGCAAGACTGCAAATGCGCCCATTGCATGACTAGCACATCAGTGGAATCCGGCACAAGGACAACTAACAAATCTGTTGTTGGTGGACAGCTGCACACACTGCTCTCTGCAGTGGTGGAACACCAAAAACGTGTCCAAAGGGCGGCCGTTCCTCGAGCCAGTTCCACAGATAGTACTGACAACAGACACATCCCTGACAGGACATCTGCTCCACCACACAACTCAGGGTAGATGGAAAGCTCAAAAAAAGGTGCTTCACATTAATCACCTTGAGTTGCTGGCAATTTTCCTAGCACTTAAGTCCTTCCAAGTGCACATACCGAACAAAGCTGTCTTAATCCAGATGGACAACATGACAGCCATGTACTACATACAAAATCAATGAGGCACACATTCGCTGCAGCTGTCCCAGCTCACACAAAACATTTGGAGATGGGCCATTCCACAAAAGATAGTTCTGCTTACAGAACACCTTCCAGGAGTTCACAATCAGATAGCCGATCTGTTAAGTCGAAAGACACAACAGATTCACGAAGGGGAACTACATCTGCAAGTTCTTCAACCATTCTTTCACAAGTGGGGTCATCCAGAAATAGACCTATTTGCCACACACGAGAACGCAAAATGCCCAACCTTCGCCGCCAGGTTTCCACACCCGTTGTACAAGGGCAATGCGATATGGATGAACTGGTCAGGCAGATTTGAGTACGCTTTTCCGTAAATACCACTAGTGGTATGCAAGCTCAGACAACAGTCTCTCAAACTGATCCTGATAGCTCCCACATGGGCACGCCAACCGTGGTTCACCACACTGCTAGAACTCTCTCTAGTTCCACACCAAAAACTGTCTGACACCATCCATGCTAACGCAGAACCATGGAGACATCAGGCATCCAGATCCAAGTCAACTGAATCAGGTGATCTGGCTCCAGAAGTCTTTGAGTTCGGTTACCTTAATCTGCCAGAAGACCTACTACTAGAGTTTGCTATGCTGCTAAATGGGAAAGATTTGCCATTTACTGTACTATTAATCAAATTGATCCTTTAGATGCTTCCATCCAAAATATTATCTGTTACCTTCTCCATTTACAAAGATGTAATCTGGCATATTCATCTATACGCTTACATCTTGCAGCCATTGCGGCATATCTACAAAACAGACAACATATGTCATTGTTTAGAGTACCCACAATAAAAGCTTTTATGGAAGGATTAAAAAGAATTATTCCTCCTAGGTTACCACCCTCTCCAGAGTGGAACCTAAACATTGTTCTTACCAGGCTCATGGGACCCCCTTTTGAACCTTTAAACAAATGTGAACTGCACTTTCTCACATGGAAAACAGCTTTCCTCATTGCTATTACCGCTCTTAGAAGAGTTAGTGAGATTCAAGCTTTCACTATACAAGAACGATTCTTACAATTACACCATAATAAAGTGGTTCTAAGGACTAATCCTAAATTCCTTCCTAAAGTAATTACTCCTTTTCATCTAAACCAATCTGTAGTTACCAGTGTTTTTTCAAAACCCAGACTCTGTAGCAGAGAGAGCTCTACACACACTAGATGTCAAAAGAGCTTTTCTCTATTACATCGATAGGACGAAATCCTTTCGCAAATCAAAGCAACTATTTGTAGCTTTCTCTCCACCACATAAAGGCAACCCCATTTGTAAATCAGGAATTGCAAGGTGGATTGTTAAATGTATACAAATATGCTATCACAAGGCAAAAACGCACATTAACAGTTCCTCCTAGAGCGCACTCCACACGCAAACTAGGAGCCTCCATGGCTTTCTTAGGGAACATTCCCCTAGAAGCCATCTGCAAGGTAGCAACATGGTCTACAACACACACCTTCACTAAACAAGATTGTGTTGATGTGCAAGCCGAGCAGCAAGCTGCAGTAGGCCAAGTTGTCCTCAAAACTCTCTTTCAAACTACTGCAACGGATACAGGTGACCAGTGCTAGGGGAGATACTGCTGCATAATTGATGCAAAGTGCAACGTTGGCTAAACCATTAAGTTCCGCCACCCACGCTTGAAACCAAAGTAGTCAGACCTTCACTGTGTTGATGTAATTTTATCCGAGCACCGCTGCGTTCCTTTACACCATGTGTTTATGAATCGCGAGCTCCTTAAGGGCGTATCCGTTCAATAGACGGACTTGTACACAGTTTTTTTTTACGATTGACCAGTATATTCTAGACCTCCATGAGTGTTTCCCAACCGCATAAGGGCAAATCCATTCACCTGACTGACACTGTCGTCCAACGATATTTTTTATATCCCAGACCATAATCGGTCTACTTCAGCTCCAGGTAGCCCGCTTAACGGACAGTAACATGCAAGCCTGCTATCATCTAGAACAGTAGATCATGTTTTTAATTCTCTCACGCCATACAGCTAGTGCGCGCCTGACAATCTTTCCTCTACCAAGCCAGAATCCCCTTTCTCACCCTCAGATTTGTTCCGTCTTTCTGCCAGATACTTACCAAGGGAGATTTGTAACCCCGCACTGCGGTGACCTTCGGCCCCGCCAAGTGGATATACCGCATCATGGCAACAATCAAGTACCCACAAACTTCAGAGTGAGTCTCTCTCCCATCATAGTCTCTCGAAGATAAACACGAATAAAGATTTTCCCTATTATAAAGAGATTGACTATCTCTTTTCAGATCTTAAAGAGCAGTTTGCTGCCACACCAGGAGGGTCCAATCATAGAGCTTCCTTCAAGTAGGTACCCACTGCTACCTACTATGGTTTCTTAATCTACCACATATCTACACATATAATAAAAAATATTTATTGTTCTTAGGTGCTCTTCATTACCTCCTGTCCTGATGAAGACCCCAACATGAGGATATACCAGCCCATGATCTCGTTGGGGTCGAAACGCAGAATTCTACATACCGTCAAACACGTGGGATCGAAATCAATGACTATTCATGTCCTATGTGTAGGCTTTCCTGTTTTCAGTTTCTATTCTCAGTAAATCCTGGTGGTGTTTTTCAGTGATTTTAATACCTCAAAATAACAGTGCTTTTCAGTGGTTACTCATTTTTGCGCCATAAAAAACAACTGAAACAGAGTTTTACCAGTGTTTATGGAACGCATTGCTTTTATTGTTGCTTGCTTTCTTCATTGATGTATGGTATATAGACAGTGTATGTACAGCGTATATGAGGTCTAAATACATTTTTGCAAGACAAACTTACTGTTGTACACCATACAATATTTCTTCAGTGAGTCTGATCATTCATGCCCTCTCTTTCCTTCCCATCTAAACCTTTATTTGTGAAAAGGCCCTTTCGACATTGGCACTTGACTAGCAACGCCAAAACAGCCAGTACACAATTTGCCAACTCTGGCCACTGATGTAGCTTTCCATGCCAATACTGGTGCACCTGCAGGTTGGCATTCTCTGGGACAGGTTCTGCAACATATGCATTGAACTGGCCTTTTCCCATGTTAGGAAAGACCCCATGTGAATCTACAGATGCTTTCAGGGTGACATTTTCCTTTGTAGCATGTGTGGCTGTAGATACACATGCACTAAATAGACCGTAAAGCAGGACCCACATAAGCAGTGGCAAACATATGGTCAATGCAAATGCCTGAATGAAAGGTATTAAGACCGTCTGGCCAACCATAGACTGTTGATGGGCAAGGGAACAGGCAATATGGCAGCTGTGTAGACTATTACAGATTGTGTGCCGAACGCCAGACCTGTGATTGATTCATCAAAAACCCAGGCCGAAAGCACTATTTTCATTTGCTAGCTATTCTTTAACATCTCGTCATGAAAAACAGCTGTTCTGGTTACAGTTCATTTAAAAACTCAGGTAATGTTTACATTTGACACTTTAAAAACCTTTGTGTTGTTTACTTGTGGTGTCATACCACGCTAGGCCCTCTTTTCACAGTTGTGATGCCTACAAATCCATACTCTTCCACCCGCCCACATCTCAAGGGCATTGGGTTACGTGACCAGAGTCAAAGCGCTGGGTGTCATAGACAGTGGTTTGAGGCGCTACAACAAGGTTGCAGTACAATATATTTGATACATTGACTTAACTTCGTATGCTGAAAATTACAGTGAATGCACTTTATATCAGCCATTGTGATGTGGTAAATATAATGTTAAGCATGAACTTTTCCTTTCCTCTTACTCTTTCTACCCTTCCCTTCTCCTACATGTTTGCGACCCTTGGAAGTGATCATCAGGAAAGCAACCTCGGGTCTACCTCGGACTGCACCGACTGGTGCTACTGAACGAAACTGCAGGATTTGGCAGGGCATTTTAATTCTTCAACCACCCCTCACTGTAATGTCTGACTATGCTTAGCTTCGTATTACCTTATTCTATGTATGGCGCCCTTTAAAAAAAAAGCTGTTTTAGAGCTGTTCCTGTACAGTTGAACAATTTGAGCTAAATAAAAATACTGGCACAGAGGACAAACTGAAAACGTACCCTATTCTGGAGATGTTCATGCAGATAAAGGGCAGATTCCTAATCCAAAATTGTGGGGAATGGTGTTAACGTGGGGAGGCACAGCACTGTCATTGGATTTGTGTCTGAACCCTTAACTTCTGAGATTTCTTTGCTGAAAATAAACTTAGCTGCTCTTTTGGTTTTGGGGCCCCTATCCACTCTGTGATTGTGTTACCTCGCTTGAGGAAACATTCTGGTTTCAGTGTTGATTCTAATTTTCCCAATTTCAGACACAAATCCATGTTCTTGAGGCTTCTGATACTTTTTACTTGTGGGGAAATTGGTTATTCACTGAGTTTACCCACAGCTACTTGCACTAGCACACTCCCTGACACAGGTGTACCACCATACAGTGCTATATTATAACTTCACATTAATAGGAGTTCCATATATTTATTCTTGTGTGTCACTCCCTCTAGTCACTTCTCATAAATCTGTGTACAGCTTGAGATTTTCAGTATGGGCTAAAGCTCCCTGAAACACATTGTGACTTGTACTATTTGGATATGTCAGTTTAGCCGAAATAAGTTTAACCTAGAATGAGCAATAACATTTGCAGCATTGTTATAAAGTGTGCTGTTTATACATTTGTTCACAAGCAAAACTCTGCACTGCTGGTTGACTTTCCCTAGATTTCTCTTTTTAGTCTGTGCTATGAATTCTATATAGTCGGGTTCCCCAGGGACAGCATACAGAGGGCTTCGTTCTGATAAGTAGGCAGTTGAGAGCACAAAAGAAGCGCTTTAACACCCCTTCAGGGGTAACAAGCGCTATCTAAATACAAACCTTTTTTCTCATCTATCCTTCTGCTATCCTTCCGAATCCAAATAACTGACTAACCTATCCACCACTTAAAATTACTTTCATATTTCACTATACTAATTCAACACTAATCCTCTTTGGGTCCTGGAGTAGCGTGCTACTCGCCAAAAAAGCTCTCCGACGCCTCGTCAGGGGCAGTAAGCACTATATAAATGCAATACAATAAAATACAATTAAGGCCTCTTCCTATTCAAAGTCGTTCATCGTCAAAACAGAAATTTTCCCTTACATGCTTAACATTTTTGAATACTTTCCTTTATATGAAAACGATCACATGATTCAAAGATGTAAATAACAGCGTCTCAAGAGATCTGCTTCTTTATAAGTTTGTCAGGACCTTATCTCTTATGTGTCCAGAGTTCTTCCTCAGTCTGGCTTGGTAATTCATTCTTGTTTGCTCTGGCTGTTTTGCGGATAGCTGCTTTCCGATAGTTTGTGGGGTCTGTTGGTTACATATTCTGTGTGCACTGTTATAGGGAAATAGCTATCACTCAATAGTAGTAGCTGTCATTCAATATAACGTGCTTTGGTAATTGAGTACATGAACCAGAAATCTGTTATCTGTAAATGTTTTGTCGTCATTGATTTTCTTTCTGTGATATTTAAAAGGCTTACTGTTCTGTGTGGTCTGGTTGTTTAAAAGTATGTAAAAAACTGAATCTCGCATTTAGAAAATGCTGGTCTATTTGGGGAATAACAGCGCCACATAGCTATGGGAGCATTAGGGTCCTCAAATAAGTATAACTGTTTGTGAATTGCCTCAACCTACTCTCTTGTGCATGTGTCCTTTAATTAGAAGTCAACCGGCACTAGGAAAACAAAATATTAAAAGTGTTTCAGAATTTCGATGGCAACGAGCATTGCCAATGAACCCAGGAGCGGTCATTAGTGTATTGATTTTTACAGTGGAAAGTATTTTTTCTTTACCAAGTGTGCCTGGAACTACAAAGTGCCTATATATTGCCCAGTGGGTGAAAGAAGGCCTAGGCCCAGCTGCCATGCTAATGATGACCAAAGGCTGCCTAGTAGCTGCAGGGAGGGGGCATGAGGGGTGCGAAGTTTTGCTGTGCGAGCAGATTGTAAATAATTTCCAGGTCAGTCAGCGTCACGAGTGAGAAGAGCAGCTTTACTACAGCTACAGGTCACAGCTTCAGGGACCCCCACCACGCACCCGATTCCCTAGGAGCGGGGCACAGTCATTGGCAGAGCTAGAGACAGTGTAGCTGCAGGGGCTCAAAGAAAGGCGTAAAGAACAACAAAGACTTGTTAAGTAAATGGTCTTTTTAAAGACCTGTGAAGTACGTGGGTGCGGCCGCAGTAAGACAGCCCACAGACCACAATAGAGCCTCTCCCCCCAACTTAAGCCAGGTAGGGTGCCGGGTGTTGATCTGGGCCTTGGGCCATTCACTCCTTAATGGGGGGGACTCACCTTCCGAGCTGCGCCTGCTTGCTTCTCTGGACAAAATTGCTGTTTGCTTGTAACACTTTGGCTCCATCAAGTGGCCAAGTGATGCAATAACTTTGAAAATCAGTGACACTTGGTCTAAACCGAGTCAGCTGATTTTCAAACAGTAGGGTACTATTGAGCACAGTCTGTTTTAATCGAATTCCGGACAGCCTACCTATGTGCTATGATAATAGGAGAATTTGTGGATCTTTCTGAGACCGTAAAGGTTTTATTGTAAATATTTGCTATTGTTCCTGTCACAACACCTTTACCCTATCCCTCACCTATCCAATCACCCCCATTCTTCCCACCAAACTTTCCTTCCATCTCACTGTGAGCACTGTGAAATATCACACATGAAAGAAGCCAAATGTTTTGAGTTTAAAAGCATTTAATGTGTGCACAAACTAAGGACAAATTTTGAGTAAACACATGATTTCTCATTTATGTTTTGAACTAAAAAACATCTGACGAATGTGTTACTCAATATAATAAATGGAATATGCTACTTACCAGTATGCATCTGTTCTTGGCATAGAGGGCTGCAGAGTGGTACATTATGAATAGATCGCCATCTGGTGTTGGGCTCGGATGATTGCACTTTGTTTTTCTCTTGGAGAGTCTTTTGTATCTTGGTGACTCCTCCCTTGGTTGGTAGTGCGCATGGGCATCGGCTCCATCCTTAGATTGTTTTGCCATAGTAGGTTTAGATGGAGTAGTATAGTAGAATACAGATAAGAGTGCCCATGTAAGTGTATCTAAATAAGATAATGTTGGAACAGACACAGGTTTCCGGGGAGGCTGGGAGGGCATGTACCACTCTGCAGCCCTCTATGCCAAGAACAGATGCATACTGGTAAGTAGCATATTCTGTTCGAGGCATATGGGCTGCAGATGGTACATTATGAATAGACTATACAGCAGTTCTCTCCCTAGCGGTGGTCGCCCGTGTCTGTTGCAACTGTCTGAAACAATGTTTTTAATACTGCTTGTCCCACTCTAGCTTGTTGTGTTGTGTGCACATCTACACAATAGTGTTTTGTGAAGGTGTGCGGTGTAACCCAGGTAGCTGCTCTGCATATGTCATCTAGTGGAATGTTTCCCAGAAATGCCATAGATGCTCCTAGTTTACGTGTAGAGTGAGCTCTAGGAGGAACAGTTAATGTTCTCTTTGCCTTTAAGTAGCATATTTGAATGCATTTTACAATCCATCTGGCAATGCCCGCTTTGGAGATGGGATTGCCTTTATGTGTAGGAGAAAACGCAACAAATAGCTGTTTTGTCTTTCTGAAAGTTTGTGTTCTTTCTATATAGTACAATATGGCCCTTCTAACGTCCAGTGTATGTAGGGCTCTTTCAGCTACTGTTTGTGGTTTTGGAAAGAAAACTGGTAATTCCACTGACTGATTGAGGTGGAATGCTGAAATAACCTTCGGTAAGAATTTTGGGTTTGTTCTAAGAACCACTTTATTTTGGTGTAGCTGCATAAATGGTTCTTGAATCGTAAAAGCCTGCAGCTCACTTACTCTTCTAAGTGACGTGATAGCTATGAGGAAGGCTACCTTCCATGTGAGGAATTGTATTTCACACCTATGCATAGGTTCAAAGGGTGGCCTCATTAGTCTGGTAAGCACTATGTTGAGATTCCAGACTGGGGAAGGTGGTCTTCTTGGTGGAATGACTCTTTTGAGTCCTTCCATGAAAGCTTTAATTGCTGGTACTTTAAACAGTGACAGATGTTGCCTGTTTTGTAGGTACGCCGCTATGGCTGCGAGATGAACTCTGATAGAGGTATATGCTAGGTTACATTGCTGTAGGTGTAATAAATAGCAAATGATTTGTTTGGTGGATGCGTCCAGAGGGTTGATGTGCTTACTGTTACAGTGTATAGCAAACCTCTTCCATTTTGCTGCATAGCATGCTCTGGTGGTAGGACGTCTTGCTTGTTTAATGATTTCCATGCATTCTGGTGGTAAATCTAAATACCCAAACTCTATGACCTCAGGAGCCAGATCGCTAGGTTTAGTTGTTTGGGATCTGGGTGCATTATTTCTCCATGGTTCTGTGTAAGATGCATGGGTAATAACCTTAGCTTTTGATGTGGTACTTGTGAGAGTTGTAGCAGCGTGGTGAACCACGGCTGTCTTGCCCACGTGGGTGCCACTAGTATCATTGTCATTGAGTGTTGCTGTAGTTTCCGAACCAGTAATGGAATTAGTGGTAGAGGAGGGAACGCGTAAGCAAATTTGTTGGACCAATTTATCCACAGTGCATTGCCCTGTGACCTTTGGTGTGGGTACCTGGATGCGAATTCTTTGCATTTTGCGTTCTGATGATTGGCAAACAGATCTATCTCTGGTTGCCCCCATTTTTGGAAGAATGGCTGTAGTATTTGGTCGTGCAGCTCCCATTCGTGTACTTGTTCTGACTGTCTGCTTAGGATGTCTGCCATTTGATTTTGAACTCCTGGTAGGTGTTCCGCTAACAGGTAGATCTTTTGAGGAATGGCCCATCTCCATATGTCCTGTGCTAGTCTGGACAGTTGGAGAGAGTGTGTCCCCCCCTGTTTTTGAATATAATACATTGCAGTCATGTTGTCTGTTCTGATCAGGACTGCTTTTCCTGCTATTTGTATTAGGAAAGCTTTTAGTGCTAGAAATATTGCTAATAGTTCTAGGTAGTTGATGTGCAGTTTCTTTTGCTGCACACTCCACTTTCCCTGTACTGTGTATCTGTCCATATGCGCTCCCCATCCGGAGAGCGATGCGTCCGCTGTTATCGTCACTTGTGGAATTGGCTCTAGGAACGACTGTCCCTTGGAAATGTTTTCTGTGTTCCACCACTTCAGAGAGCGATGCGTCCGGTCGTTTACCAACACCAGATCTGTAATCTGACCTTGAGCCTGATTCCACTGTGTCGCTAGACACTCTTGTAGTGGGCGCATTTGTAGTCTGGCATGTGGTATTAGCTGTATGCAGGAGGACATCATGCCTAATAGTTGCATAAACACTCGTGCTGGTAGTAAGTGTTGTGGTTGAAATC
The DNA here is from genome assembly GCF_964263255.1 of Lissotriton vulgaris. Lineage (NCBI taxonomy): Eukaryota > Metazoa > Chordata > Amphibia > Caudata > Salamandridae > Lissotriton > Lissotriton vulgaris. The sequence goes on from NC_141687.1 coordinate 282,436,029, forward strand.
TTTGTATTAACCCGACCATTGTCTGTACTCTGATTGGGTTGGGGTATGCTATTGCCTTCTCTGTGTCTACTGTAGCCCCCAGGTATTGCTGAATCTGGTTTGGTTGCAGGTGTGATTTTTTGTAGTTCACCGTGAACCCTAGGTGGTGCAGCAATTGGATTGTCTTCTGTGTGTTGTGAAGACATTCTTCCTTTGACTTGGCCTTTATTAGCCAATCGTCCAAGTATGGGAAGACATGTATTTGTTGTCTTCTTAGGTGTGCTGCCACCACCGCTAGACATTTTGTGAAAACTCTTGGTGCTGTTGTGACACCGAACGGAAGGACTTTGAACTGATAGTGTTGTCCTTCTAACACAAACCTTAGGTATTTCCTGTGGGCTTTGTGAATTGGGATATGAAAGTAAGCGTCTTTTAGATCCAGTGTAGAAAGAAAGTCCCCTTTCTTCAGTAAAGGGAGTACTTGTTGGAGCGTGACCATGTGGAAATGCTCCGAATTTATGTACGCATTGAGAGGTCTGAGGTCTAATATCGGTCTTAGGGACCCGTCCTTTTTGGGGATCAGGAAGTATAGAGAGTATACTCCCGTTCCTTGTTGATCCTTTGGGACCTTCTCTATTGCATGCTTTTGTAGAAGTGCTAGAACTTCTTCTCTTAACAATGTTAGATGATCTTGACTCATTGGACGCTGTTTGGGGGGGATGTTTGGTGGGGTAGCTGTGAGTTCTAGGCAATAACCATGTTGGATAATTTGTCTCACCCACTTGTCTGACGTGATGTTTTCCCAGACAGGTAGGAACTGTGATAGACGTCCCCCGACCGGTGTTATGTGGTCTGGGGGGAGTTCTATGAAGTCACTGTTTTGGTGTTGAGGCGTTGCGGTTGTTATTATTTCCGCGGCCTCTACCCTTATTGTTGTTACCTCTGTAACTGCCTCTTGAATTACCTCTGGGTGATGTTGGTGTGAAAGATGTGGATTGCTGATTTGTTCCTGTGTTCTTTGAGCCCCCTCTATAGGTGGATCTACGAAAGGAACCTCTGTGTGTTGGCTGTTGCAATGCTCCCATTGACTTAGCCGTTTCCGTATCTTTCTTCATTTTTTCTAATGCCTCGTCTGTGCTTGAACCAAACAATGTTTTCTGATCAAATGGTTTGTTCAATAGGGCTGTTTGCACTTCTTGTTTGAATCCAGAGATTCTAAGCCATGCATGCCTTCTTAGCATGACACTGGTATTAATAGACCTTGCTGCAGTGTCTGCTGCGTCTAATGCACACTTAATGGAAGTATTTGTTATTATTTTACCTTCCTGTATTAATTGATCTGCCTTTTTCTGGTGTTCCTTTGGGAGATGTATGAGAAGTTTTTCTAACTCATCATAATGTGCCCTGTCGTAACGTGCGAGTAGTGCTTGTGTATTTGCTATACGCCAGCTATTCGCTGCCTGTGATGCTACTCTTTTGCCTGATGCATCTATTAACTTCGACTCTTTATCTGGTGGAGGTGCCTCTCCTGTAGATAGTGAGTTTGCTCTTTTGCGAGCGTTTGATACCACCAGCGAGTCTAGGGGTACATGTCCTTTAATAAAAATTGGGTCCTTTGGAGCCGCTTTGTATTTTTTATCAATTCTGGGGTTTAACACCCTGGCTCTCACTGGGTTTTCGAAAATTTCCTCTGTGTGACTAAGAAGACCCTTTAACATAGGAAGAGTACCTGATGTTCTCTGTGCATTAGGTAGAGTCTCTAACAAGAAATCTTCTATTTGAGGTTCTGTGTGCATATCTAGCTTGTGATATTTTGCTGCCCTATTAATGAGCTGCACAAATCATGTGTTATCATCAGGTGGTGAAGGCTTTGAGGGATATAGCTGTGGGTCGTTGTCCTCATCTGACCCTACATCATAGTTTTCCCATGGGTCCTCCTCATCTGGGATAGTTTCGTCATCCCCTTGAGGTTCTCCCTCCCCTAGATCACTGTCTACATCTGACTGAGGTGTAGCTGGTCTTGGTGTGGAAGGTGTAGGAACATTTGGCTTATTGTGAGGAATAGGAGAAGAGGGTGTGACTCTTGGACGAGGAGAAGCAGGAGGAGTTATGTTTGTCCCCATTGTTCTCTTTTTTGGAGGAAGAGGTTTATCTTCTGACTGTTCACTCTTTCTCTTCTTTGTGACCACTTTCCCAGTTTGTGGATCAATAAACAAGATCTTTTGTTTGGGATCTGTCTGTTGCTCCTGAATCGGTACCGAAGGTCCTGGTTCCGAGAGGTGCTTTTGTTTTCGATCGTCAGATCTTGTTGTTTTCGGCACCGAATGTTTGCTCGATTCCGACTTTCTCGGTATCGAGTGTCTCTTGGGCGATAAGTCATATTTGTGTTTCGACATGGAATGTCTCGATACCGAGCTTTCCTTTGCATGTAGCCTCGGTGTCGAAGTCGATGTCGCCCTTTTGTCGGATCCGACATGGTGGGAGTCCGAGTGTTTCGGTTTCAGTTTCGGTTTCGTTGCCGGGCCCGAAGGCGGGGCGTCGGAAACTTTTTTCAGCGGTTTGACCGGGCCCGAGGGCGGGGTCGTTACCGCACGGGGTCGGTTTTTCGGTAAGGGGACGTCGTCACTCACGGTTTGTTGATCGATGAGTTCCTCGGTCTCCGACTGGTCCCCTTCCGACCCCGACTGTTCTTCTTCTTCTTCCTCGATTTGGTCTTCTCCGAACAACTCCGGGATCGCTTCCGCCTGCATTCTGGAAACCTCGTGTCTTCTAGCTCGACGATTCCTAATCGTTAGCTTGGAGGAGAATGCTGCGCAGGCTTCGCAGTCCCTGGATTCGTGCTCGGGCGATAGACAGAGGTTGCACACCTCGTGTAGGTCCTTGTGTGGGAACTTAGCACCACACTTTGGACATTTTTTAAATGGAGTCCTTTCCATGGACCCCGGGCTTGACTGCGTCGAAAAAGGCCTCCTGTTCTTCGACGTAGATTCAAGTTTTTCTCTTCGATTTTTTATTTGCAACGCGTCGGAATGGAAAATGAACGCGTTCGATAACAATACCGTCGAATTGGAAAGGGAATACGCGTCGATAAATCACTTTCTTCTGAAGTTGATCTGGAGCGTCTCGATCCTCATCCGAACCCGATGGCGGAAAAAAACAATCTAAGGATGGAGCCGATGCCCATGCGCACTACCAACCAAGGGAGGAGTCACCAAGATACAAAAGACTCTCCAAGAGAAAAACAAAGTGCAATCATCCGAGCCCAACACCAGATGGCGATCTATTCATAATGTACCATCTGCAGCCCATATGCCTCGAACATGTGCTTTTGATGAACATAACAAGAAATTCTGTTGTGGTGGATTTTATATTAAAATTCATAAATACTCTAACTACCTCGACCCTATTCTCAAACGTAATGCTAACAAGAGGACAACACCAACTGACTTGGCCCCGGCCCTACAGGCCTGATGCTCCTTGAACCTGCTCCTGCTAAATCCCAGCATCTCCTGCGGACAGTAACCTCAAGAACCCCGGAGGACCTGCCTGCCTTGACCCCCTTAGAGACTAGGATTCCCATGAGCAGTGGCTCTGCTCCAACAGCAATACCCCTGGTGCCAGCCAGGAACCGCGAACCAAGATCACTCTGCAGCCGCCGAGCCCAGCCTGTGCCCAAGTGGACAAAGACCCTGAGGATGTCCCCCTGGCGATTCTGGCCTAGAATCCAGTGACCAAGGACCCTCCTTGATGACCCAGACGACACCTGCAGACTCAGAACCAGGGACCCCCTCCTACCGCGACCAGCATAGGGTAAGATTTCCCGACGTATAAAGACAACCTTGCACCCGGCACCCCCCGGCCTCCTGTGCCCAACTCCGGGGTACCCACCTACCCTCCAAGATCCCAACTTACTCCTCGAAGTGTTGGTCGCTCCAGAAGATCCACCGTCCCTGGGCCTGCAGCCTTTGTTCTCTTTTCAAGATCTCCATTGAATAACATTGAGCACCAGACGGCTCAAAAGCACCCTGCACCCAGCCGCCCGAGTGCCCCTGGCCGTGCAACCAGCGTCCTATCCTACTCCCCCATTTGCCCTGAACAAGTGTCCAGGAGCCCAGCTCCCACAGCCGCGTGGCCTGCTAGCCAGCAGCCACCAACCAAAGGCCCCCTGCCTCTCATTGGATAACATTGGGCCTAACCACCAGTGCACCCGGCTGCCCCAGCGCCCCTGAGGGTGTACCAATTGTACCTACCTGAACCTGGGAGAGCCCGGAGTCTATGTCCAGAACCTTAACTCTGCCAGTTGAGTACTTACCTACCTACTTACTCCAACCAAGCTCCCGAGATTCCCACAGCCCTAGACCCCCCGCACGAGTGTAGAGTGCCGGAGGCCTCGGGCCCTCGATTCCCAATAGTGAGACAGGATGCCCATAACAGGACTTCCACTAATAGCCTTGACCATATTACACTTAGGGAAGTTGAACTGGCAATTGAGAAACTGCTCCCGAATAAGGCCACGGGTCTGGACAAGCTCCCTGGAGATCTTTTTCGTTCCCAGCCAAAAATCTGGGCCCCATACTTGATGGTCCTGTTTAATGCTGCTCTACAGGGTTCCCCAGTACCTGAGACCTGGCTGGGAGCCGAGATTGTTCCAATCTTTAAAAAGGGCTGGCCGCTTGCCCCATCAAATTATAGACCAATTAGTTTACTCGACACGTCCCAGAAGCTGATGGGCCGAATTCTACTGGAGAGATTATTGGGCTGGATGGAGGAAAATAAAACTTTGACCACCCTCCAAGCTGGATTTAGACAGGGGTCTCGACTCTGGACCAGATCTTTCGACTCCAGGTCCTATACTGGAAAACTGCAAGAGTAGAGGGTGGCAGCCTCTACCTTGTCTTTGTGGACCTGCGGGCGGCATTTGATCTGGTTCCTAGGGAGAGGCTCTGGACGGTGCTGGAGGAACTTGGTCTCCCTCCTTACTTACTAGATGCCCTAACCCGACTTCATACTGGGAATTACGCCCAGGTGAGGTGTGGAAAAAACGGGGAATTATCTGACCGCTTCCCTGTCACCCGGGGTGTACGCCAAGGTTGCGTACTGGCCCCTACTCTCTTCATCTTGTATGTTAATGGCCTGATAGACTTAATTGTGTCAGGGACAACGATGCTCCACGCCTGGCTACTGGTAGGGTGCCCGCTCTGATGTTCGCGGACGACACTTTGTTGTTGTCGCGGACATCATCGGGCATCCAGCGGGTTCTGGACAGGTTTGTTTCTTTTTGTACCTCGCGGGGATTGGAGATCAACTTGGAGAAAACCAAGTTCATGATCTTCAACCCTCCCGAGGCACACCCGGTCAAACCCCACATTGAATGGAACCCCACTTGAGCGAGTCAAGACCTTTACATACTTGGGAGTGACTTTAACTGAGCACTTTACATGGGACCATCAAGTCTCTAAATCCTCCCTGAGACTTGCACAGATTATGGGTGGCGTAGGCAGACTCCATAGTGCCTCAACCTTTAAACCAGCTACCCCTGCCCTAGAGATATACAAAACACAGGCTAGGTCTGCAGCTTTGTACGCTGCCGAACTCTGGGGACACACTAATGCATGTAGTTTAATGAAAGTCGAGCAGTCCTTCATGCGACATCCGTTTGGTCTTCCATAAAGCACGCCCCTCCTACCATTACGTTTGGACCTGGGTCTGGAACCTATTAATGATTTGGTGGCTGCACGACCCCTGCTCTATTGGAGAAGGCTCTGGTCTGTGCCGGAGCTTGAAACCTTTAGAGCAGAATTCAATATTATTTGGGGGCAGCTAAAGAACAAGAATATACCTTGGCTGGTACAGGTTACGACTCTCCTTTATCAAATTGGCCTTCCCCAACTTTGGGACACACCGGAGGACAGCTGCATGAGGATGCAAAGGATTGCACTGGTGGCAGCTGTAAAATCGCATAATCTCAAACTGCTACATTGTTCTACTTTCCTGGGCAGATTGTCCACGGAGTTCCTCACAACAAAAGTCGAATACAGGACGGAGGTGTTTCTGGACCTTGTGCAGCCTCCACTAGCAAGAAAACTATATATCCAATTGAGGCATGGCTCTCTACCGGTTGGGGCATTGACATCCAGATGGGCAAAAACGACGAAGGCCAACTGCCCTGCCTGTAATTACATCAGGGAAGACATTGTACATACCCTCTTTTTTTGTCCAGCATACAGTGAAATTCGGAAATGCTGGATCATCCCATTATGCAAGAATCTGGGTTTCAGACATTGTGCACACGCTTGTAGAGTGCTAACTTTTGACACTGCCCCTCTCATTGTTTTTGTCATCTCCCGGTTTTTACTTGGCATGTGGCGGAGAAGAACTGTTTTTATTCATAAAAAATAACGGACTACTGTTTTTTACCCTCTACTATTTCTTTGATAACCAAGGTTTAATAACTTTTTAATTCCAATGTATCTATGTTTTATCATTGTGCTTGTATATATTTTATTGCACTTTTATGGTCTTTGACCGAAATAAAGTTATCAAAGCAAACTTACCTAAAAGCTGACAACTCACTTTTCTTCCATAGGCTAACATGGACTGGTTTCACTTGGAAATTCTTCTAAGTGTGGAGTTTTGGAACTTTAAAATATTCACTTAAAATCAGCCGAACAGCGAATTCCGATTCACTCACCTGTTATCAAGAGAGACCTCAGTGCTGCATCTTTTAGGCCAGCACAAACCCTGAAAATGAATTTTAACCGTATTTACCAGTAACCTGACTTTTCTTCCATAGGAAACCATTGACTGTTTTTCAGTGAAATTTCTTCTGTCGAATTTTGTAAACTACAAATATTCTTTAAAAATCGTATTAATTGCTTGCCTGTTTTTTAGATAGATGTCCCAGTGCTGAACCTAGGAGTCCAGTACTGGATTACAAAAGTAACGTGAACATACTTTACCTGCAAATTGAATTTCCTTCCACAGGATAACATTGCTAATTTCAGCTGAAAAAGTTTCTAAGTGACAACTTTTAAAATATAATAATATTCCTTAAAAATCATTACTATAACCAAAACGCTTTTACTTAACTTTTTATAGGTTGTATCCCAGGACAGAATCTAGGATCCAGTCCTGAGGTTAGAAACGTAATTTACAAAGTAATCAATTGCATTTAACTAAAAATTCCCCATTGAGCTCAATGTTGCATTGTGTTTGAAATTGTGTTGCCTATTGCAACAAACTAACTATTGCATTCAAAAAGTCTATTGCCTGTTTGATAAGTATTTAACTAAAGTAATTCATTTTGAGAAAGTATATTTTGATACTTGTTGGTTCTAAAAATTGTATCTTTTGATACAAAAGAACAAGTTACTTACCTTCGGTAACGATATATCAGTAAGAAACATTAGTTAGTATTAGATTCCTTACCTTAGAATATCCCCAGGCGTCAGTCTGGATCCGGAAACTTTTGCGTAGCAGTACCCCTGCGCGTCGGTAGGCGTCGTCTGCAGGCGTCCCCTGCGGCTCCGCGTCCGGCGTCGGCGTCGTGCGCCGTGATGACGTCGCTGGAGTATATAGACGCCGCCTCCGCGCGCTGACGTCAGTTCTTTGTACACAGCTTTTCCGCGCCAGAACACGCAGAGCCATGTGAGAACCAACACTGGTGCCATTTGAAACTAGGGCCCTGAAAGGGATGTCCTTAACCCTAGGTATCAGTTCGCAGAACGGGGAGGATGGGTGGGTTCGGTAAGGAATCTAATACTAACTAATGTTTCTTACAGATATATCGTTACCGAAGGTAAGTAACTTGTTCATCTGAAAGAAACACGTTAGTATTAGATTCCTTACCTTAGAATAGATACCCCAGCAATACCAGCCCCGGTGGTGGGTCTGCGAACCAATATATTCCTACACCAGAAAGTCCTGGAGGACAGAACGGCCAAAGAAGCCATCCCTCCGGACTTGACTGTTCAGGCAGTAGTGCCTCGCAAAGGTGTGCAGCGAGGCCCACGTAGCCGCCTGGCAAATGTCCTGCAAGGGGACTCCCCGGCCCAAGGCAGTAGTAGCCGCCGTGGCCCGAGTGGAATGGGCCCTCAGCCCAACAGGAGGCTCCTTCCGAGCCAAAGAGTAGCACGCTTTGATGCATAGAACGACCCACCGAGAGATGGTCCGTTTATGTACCGCCCGTCCCTCGTTCGCACCCACGTAGCCAACAAACAGTTGGTCATCCACCCGGAACTGGCGTGTGCGATCCATATAAAATGAAAGCGCACGTTTTGGGTCCAGACGATGGAGCCGCTCTTCATCTTTTGAAGGATGCGGAGGCGGGAAGAAGGAGGGGAGGGTGATGGACTGCCCGATGTGAAAAGCAGAAACTACTTTGGGCAGGAAAGAAGGTCTAGTCCTTAGAACCACCTTGTCAGGATGAATGGACAGGAAAGGAGGTTGGACAGAAAGAGCCTGGAGCTCACTCACTCTCCTGGCAGAGGTGATGGCAACCAGGAAAGCCGTCTTTAAAGTCAGGAGACGGAGAGGACAAGAATGAAGGGGCTCAAAGGGAGCACACATCAAAAAGGTTAGAACCAGGTTCAAGTCCCACTGAGGCATCACAAACGGAACAGGTGGATACATGTGTGTGATGCCCTTCAAGAATCTCGTTACAATTGGGGACTTGAACAAAGAAGGCTGATCAGGAAGTCTTAGAAAGGCCGAAAGGGCCGAAAGGTAGCCCTTGATAGTGCCCAGAGCAGAGCCCTGCTGGGCAAGAGAGAGAAGAAAAAGAAGAACCTCGGAAAGAGGGGCAGAAAGAGGATCCACAGCCTTTGCTGTGCACCGTGCCACAAATCTGTTCCACCGACAGGCGTATACCGACTTTGTGGAGGGACGCCTGGCTGACTTCAGGAGTCAAGTCAAATGGCCTCAACTGCCGCCGCTCAATCTCCAAGCATGGCGGTGGAGACTGGACAGGTTCGGGTGGAGGACCGTCCCCTGCTGCTGCGACAGAAGGTCCTCCTGAAGGGGCAGGCGGATCGGGGGACCGACTGACATGCTGAGTAGCTCGGGATACCAGTACCTTCGAGCCCAGTCCGGAGCCACAAGGATAACTTGGGCCTGGTCGCGCCTGATCATCTTCAGCACTCTGGGCAGAAGTGGTATAGGCGGAAAGGCGTATAACAGACCGTAACTCCACTCGCGCCGAAAGGCGTCGCCGTGCGAGTGCCGTCTTGGAAACTCCAACGCGCAGAACTGATGACATTGTGCGTTCTCTTCTGTGGCGAATAGATCTAACCAAGGCTCTCCCCATTGCAGAAAGAGGCCTTGCGCCACGTCCGAGTTCAGACGCCATTCGTGATCCATCGAGCACCGACGGCTGAGTTCGTCCGCCCTGGCGTTCAGAGAACCTGCCAGGTGTTGAACCGTCAGAGTCACGCCCTGACGTTCCAGCCACTGCCAGAGGCGCAGAGAATCCTGGCAAAGGGTCAACGACCCCACCCCGCCCTGTTTGTTGCAGTACCACATGGCGGTGGTGTTGTCTGTGAACACCTGCACCACACTCCCGTTGACAAAGGGGAGGAATGCCTTCAGTGCTAGACGAATCCCCCGCAGCTCCAACAGGTTGATATGGAGCCGGGACTCCGCCGGAGACCAGATGCCTCTGATCTCCGCCTCTCCCAAGTGGCCTCCCCAGCCCTGGAGGGACGCGTCCGTCACGACAACGTGCTCCGGTTGGGGAAGGGAGAGGGACTTGCCCCTGACCCAATCGCGGTCCGTAAGCCACCACTGCAGTTGTCTCGCAGTGCCCACCGAGATCAAGACGTGGTCGGACAAGTTGCCCTGATGCTGGGCCCACTGAAACTTCAGGTCCCACTGCAGAGCCCGCATCCGCCACCGGGCGTGATGCACCAGAAGGATGCAGGAAGCCATCAGCCCCAGCAGCCGCAGCGTCAACCTGACCGAAACCCGGGATAGCGGCTGAAAGATGGGAATCAAAGCCTGTATATCCCGGACCCGCCGTTCCGGAGGATAAACCCGAAACTGCGCCGAGTCCAGAACCGCTCCGATGAAAAGGAGCTTTTGAGAGGGACACAGGTGTGATTTCGGCACATTGATGGAGAACCCCAGGTCGTGCAAGAGGTCTGCCGTCATCTGAAGGTGGTGGACGACTGTCTGGGGCGAGCCCGCCTTCAACAACCAGTCGTCTAGGTAGGGGAAGACTGAAACCCCTAACCTGCGCAGATGGACTGCGACCACCGCCAACACCTTTGTGAACACCCGTGGGGCGCTGGTAAGGCCGAAGGGGAGCACGATAAACTGAAAGTGCTCCTGGCCTACCGTGATTCGCAGGTAACGCCGGTGGGCCGGCAGGACGGGGATGTGAAAATACGCATCCTGCAAGTCCAACGCTACCATCCAGTCTTGCGGGTCTAGAGCAGCCAAGACCTGAGCTAATGTCAACATCTTGAACTTCTCCTTCCGGAGGAAGCCGTTGACGTTCCATAGATCCACGATAGGACGTAGGCCCCCTTTGTCCTTCTTGGGCACCAGAAAGTAGTGGGAATAGCAACCACGCCCTACTTCTGGCCCAGGAACACTCTCGATGGCGCCCTTGGCCAAGAGGGCCGTAACTTCCTCCTGCAGAAGTGTCAAGTGGTCCCCCGACACACGGTGGTTCTGCGGTGGCATGGCTGGAGGATTGGTCTCGAAGGGGAGGGAGTAGCCCCTTCGGACGAGTTGCAGCACCCACCTGTCCGATTGTGCGCCAGCGGGCGTGCTGATGGCGAACCCTGCCACCCACTGGCGTCACATGGGCCTGAAAGCACGGACTAGGAGGATTTGGAGGCAGATGCTGCGGGGGGGAGGTGTTGCCTGACCCCGCCGTTGACCCCGACCGCCTCCACGGCGGTTTCCACGGCCGCCACCGCGTTGAAAAGATTGTTGCGGCGCGTGGCTGGCAGCACGTGTGGGAACGCCCCTTCCTTGGCCACGAAAGGAGCGAAACGAACCCGTTTGCTGGCGCTGGGTCGAGAGACCCAAGAACTTGGCCGCGACCCTGGAGTCCTTGAAGCGTTCCAGCGCGTGGTCCTCCTTGTCACCAAACAGGCGACAGCCATCAAACGGCATGTCCATCAAGGCATTCTGGACATCTGCCGAAAAGTTGGCGGATCTCAGCCAGGCGTGGCGACGAATCGCCACCGTCGTGGCCATCGCTCTGCCCAGCGAGTCGGTCGTATCAAGACCACACCGTATGGAATATTTTGCTGCATCTCGGCCCTCAGCCACAGCCTTGCCGAGCTTCGCCCGCACCTCCATGGGGCATTCTGGCAGCAGTTCCGCGACCGTATCCCACACAGAGTGGGTGTAGCGGCCCAAGAGGCAAGCGGTGTTGCAAGACCGCAGTCCCAAACTCAGGGACGAGAAGACCTTCTTGCCATACTGGTCATACCTCTTAGATTCCCGGTCGGGCGGGGCCGACGGGAATGCGGTCTGGGAAGTCGAGGCCTGGATCACCAGACTCTCAGGGGTGGGATGGGTGGACAGGAACTTGGGGTCGTCCGGGCACGGACGGTGGCATCTGGCCACGTTCCTATCAACAGGCGAACCTGAAGAGGGCCTGGACCACGTGCCCAAAAGAACGTCTGACAAGGCTTCGTTAAACGGCAGCAGTGGCTCCTGTGGGCATGACTGCGGTTTGAAGACCTCAGTGAGGATGTTAGGCCTCACGGCCGCGACGGGGAGCTCAAGGTGTAAGGCCTTGGCAGCCCTCATCAACACCACTGAATAAGCAGCTCCCTCCTCCGATGCCACGGAAGGAGGAGAGACAAAGCCAGGGTTAGGAGAGTCGTCCAGACCACTGGCATCACCCAAATCACCTGTCCAGTCCACGTCGTACTGACACTCACGTGACAGAGGGTCCTCAGACCCCTCCCAACCCTCTCCGTACTCTACATCATCTCCATATTCGGAGTCAACAATGTAGACCGGCTCCTCAGGGTTCACAGGCCCCATCGGCGTCGAGCCCGGCGTCGAGCGACGTCGGTCCGACTCCGCGTCTGGATTCGGGGAGGGTATGGGGCCGGAGCCGGCACAGGTGAACCGGCGCCGCGCGGGGACGGCGTCGGGGGTAACCCCGATGGAATCGGCGCCGGAGAGGCCGGTAGACCAGCCGGCGTCGACCCCGAAGGCCCCTGCGGCGCCGGGGTCGGAGCAGTCGGCGGCACCGGAGCACCCAATGGCGCCGAGGCAGGGACAACCGAACCGCTAGGGCCCCCAGACGGCAGCACTGGGCCCGAAGGCGCCGTAGGCCCCGTCGAAGTGAGCGCCCTCATGGCCATGAGGAACGCCTCAATCTCCTCAGGCGTCGCACCTTGCCTAGGGACCGGAGGGTATGGAGCAGGCCGCGCCGGCGACTCTCGCGGAGCCGCGGGGGTGGGGTCACCCGAACCCCCGGCCGCGTCGCGCGAGCGTCGGGGGGAGTCGGAGGTACGATGACGACGCCCCGACTTCTTGTGTTTCTTACCTGAAGAGCCAGACGAATGGTGACGACTTCCGGAGCGCTCGGCACGGCTCCGCGACCGCTCCCATTAACGCTCCCGGGACCTCCGGCCGGACCGGGACCGCTCTCGACGCGGGGCCGACACCCGGAGCTCGAGTAGCTTGCGGGACCGCTCCCGTCTAGCCTTGTTAGTCAGAGCCCGGCAATCGACGCAGGCGTCCACGTCGTGGTCGGGGCCCAGGCACCGGAGGCAGAGTCGGTGATGGTCCGTGACCGACATCGTGCGGTCACAACCGTCACAATTCTTGAAACCGGGCATCCTACCAGGCACCAAAAAGAGTATAAGAAGTTAACAAAACTTGGTCAAAAGACCGGAGTACTGCTCTTCGGATCTGCGCTTACTGGCGCGGAAAAAAGAAGAACTGACGTCAGCGCACGGAGGCGGCGTCTATATACTCCAGCGACGTCATCACGGCGCACGACGCTGACGACGGACGCGGAGCCGCAGCGGACGCCTGCAGACGACGCCTACCGACGCGCAGGGGTACTGCTACGCAAAAGTTTCCGGATCCAGACTGACGCCTGGGGATATTCTAAGGTAAGGAATCTAATACTAACGTGTTTCTTTCAGATCAATTGGCCTAGAGTTCAGTTCTTGAGTGTGTGAGACCATTTGCTGACTGTTTACAACAAAGGCTTTACACTGTCCTCTGATACTGCCTTACTGCTCGACCAAGCTACCACTTTAGAGAGTAAGGTTATATCTGACTTTAGCCTCTGCCAAACCTCTGGGGACTCTATACCCACTGTACCTTACTTTGGTCCAGTATATATAGAGCCACTTTCTTACAACATCCAATTAAAGAATATCATTTTAATTGAGCACATCCCCACACACACACTTACACCTCTCTTAACTCTGCAAACATATCCCTGGCAATCAAACTATTCACACTCTGCACCCCAGAGCAACACTGCATGCACAGATGGAAAAACCGGGTGATAAAATCAACCCTCGATTGCTGTGCTGGTAGCTAGGGTGTCGCACTCTCTTTGGTCGACGTACGTTTCAATGGTATAATTATTTGAAAAACAATCTTCTTCAGGACCTGTTATTTTTATAACGGGAGGAAAGCAGGGGGGAATTCGGTGACTACTATCTGCATCGTATTCTATGAAGATACTAGTGTGCTCGATGGGCAATTGGGTGAATAGATGCCTGTACAGGGCCTCGCTTCACAGGATAGAGTCTTTCAGATATCTTATGTCATAGTATCCTGCAATATGTTAGGGGTCCTAATGGATATAGACGCCACTATTGGTTTTATTATACTTAATTTTCTCGACGGGATGCTGTAGAAGTCCTCTCTCGGATAATCTCTTTATTTATTAGTCCTTGTCAGGCGTGATCTGCCCCATCGCTGACCAAGAAGCGTCCGTATTATTCTTTTGGCTTGCGAAGTATTATAGTAGGAGCTTCTTCTCAGTGTATATGTCGCCTCTGCAACGAACCGCGGCGCAATCTCTCGCGTGACGGCCGCTTGTCGCGCTTCCTTTCGTCAGCAATGAGGAGTGGAGCCATGGCCATTTAAGGCAAGAACTTGTTCATTATGATTAGTTTTACTTCCTTTTTGAGAGAAGCCGAGGAAGAGATTCAGTGGACTTCCGGTAGAAGAGAGTTTCAGATCTTCAGGGCAGAGCCTGAGAATGCTCTGCAGCTCGTTCTATTTTTGTGGAAAATCTGTGGTTTCAGAAGCAGTGAACTTGCACTTTGTAACGGTCCAACCCCCACCACAAAATTCTAGCTTTTGAGCCAAATAAAATGAGGTCTTAAAATGGAGTGCTTTGTGAGTCAGGCAATCTTTGGCTTCATTCTTGCTTCGTAAGGCAACCAGTTTAGAGATTTTAGGGCTGGGGATATCGAATATGCTACTTACCAGTATGCATCTGTTCTTGGCATGTAGGGCTGCTGACATTCATATCTGTGCATAGATCGCCGCATAGTGTTGGGTCCGGATGATTGCACGTTGTTGTCCTGGAAGAGTCTTCGAAGTATCACGAGATAGGTGGCTCCTCCCCTGGACTACAGTGCGCATGGGCATCGACTCCATCCTCAGATTGTTTTTAGCCATTGTGGCCAAGATGGAGTGAAACTCAGTGAATGATGACCATGCTATAAGTATATGTGAATTCTGCAGCTGCTACAGGCGCCGGGGAGGAGGGAGGGCGATATGAATGTCAGCAGCCCTACATGCCAAGAACAGATGCATACTGGTAAGTAGCATATTCGGTTCGAGGCATGTGGGCTGCTGAATTCATATCTGTGCATAGAATATATAGCAGTCCCTCCATTAGCGGCGGCCGCCCGTGCCAGCTGCAGCAGTATGGAAAAGTGTTTTGAGAACAGCCTGCCCTACAGCTGCCTGCTGTTTGGAGTGCACATCAACACAGTAATGCTTAGTAAATGTGTGTGTGTGGTAGACCATGTGGTTGCTCTACATATGTCTTCCAACGGAATGTTTCCAAGGAATGCCATAGAGGCCCCCAACTTTCTGGTGGAGTGGGCTCTTGGTGGAATGGTAAGAGTACGTTTTGCTTTCAGATAGCAGATCTGGATACATTTAACGATCCACCTAGCAATACCAGCCTTGGAAATAGGGTTACCTTTGTGGTGTTGTGCAAAGGCGACAAAGAGTTGCTTAGTTTTCCTAAAATCCTTGGTCCTATCGATGTAATACATCAGGGCCCTTTTCACGTCAAGGGTGTGGAGCATCCGCTCCGCCAATGACTCAGGATTTTGAAAGAAAACAGGTAATTCAATAGTCTGGTTGATATGGAATTGAGACACAACCTTGGGAAGAAATTTAGGGTTAGTGCGAAGCACTACCCTGTTGGAATGAATTTGAATAAATGGCTCTTGGATAGTTAGGGCTTGTAATTCACTAACCCTCCGTAGCGATGTAATTGCTATGAGGAAAGCCACTTTCCACGTCAAGAACTGAATCTCGCAGGAATGCCGTGGTTCAAAGGGAGGACCCATCAGCCTGGTGAGGACCACGTTGAGGTTCCACTCCGGAGCTGGTGGAGTCCGCGGAGGAATGACTCGTTTGAGTCCTTCCAGAAAAGCCTTAATGGCAGGCACCCTGAAGAGGGAGAGGTGCTGCCTATTCTGGAGATAAGCGGCCATTGCAGATAGATGAATGCGAATGGAAGCATAGGCCAGATTACATTTGTACAGATGGAAAAGGTAACAGATGATATTCTGAATAGAAGCATCCAGCAGGTTAATGTTGTGTTCCGCACAATAAATGACAAACCACTTCCATTTTGCCGCATAGCATGCTCTGGTGGTGGGCTTCCTTGCCTCCCGAATGATGTCCATACAGTCAGAAGGTAAGTTATGTTATGTTATGTTAGAACTATATTTCTTGAGCGCACGGCTACCCAGATCGGGTGTCCCGGCGCTTTGGCAGAGAGTCCTGAACACAACCAAGAAAAACCCAGCGGCAGAAACACTGTAGGCCCACTGGTTAGGCGGAGAAGAGGAGCGTCTTGAGCTCCTTTCTAAAGGCCAGAAGATTGTTAGCCTTGCGGAGTGACAGAGGGAGCTCATTCCACAGCCTGGCCGCCATGAACTGGAAAGACCGGCCTCCCATCCGCACGCGTTTGATCACTGGTACCTCCACTTTGGCCAGGTCAGCAGATCTCAAACTTCTCCGGGGAACGTAGAGAGCAATCCGCTTCCTGAGGTAAGCTGGGCCAATGCAGTGGAGGGCTTTAAACGCCAACGTGAGGACCTTGAAACTAATTCTGCTAGGGATAGACAGCCAATGCAGCCTGCCGCGCAGTAGAGAGGCACTGGCTCTCCGTGGAAGGCCAAAGATGGCTCTGGCCGCCGAGTTTTGGACAACTTGCAATCTGGATACCAGATATTTAGGCAGACCAGAGAAAAGTGCGTTAGCGTAGTCTAAACGCGAGCCCACAAGTGCTTGCACGATGTTCTTGCGATATTGAAGGGAAAGCAGTGGGAGAAATTTCCTCACCATCTTCAAGATACCGAAACATTTCCCCGCCAGGCCCGTGATGTGGGGACGAAAAGAAAGACTGTCGTCAAATACCACACCCAGATTTTTTACTTGGGCAGATGGTTTCTCAGGGGGGAACATGTCGGAAGGCCACCACGATTTCCAGCCAGGGTCCTCAGCGCAGCCAAAAAAGAGCAACTCGGACTTATCCGAGTTACATTTCAGGTTCTGGTGCTGAAACCATGCAAAAACAGCACTCAGGCAATCTCTGATTCTGTCGCCATTAAAAACCTCTCCCTTCCTGCAGGTAAACAGGAGCTGGGTGTCATCAGCGTATGAGATGACCCGGGCTCCAAATGCCTCCGCGACCTTCGCCAAAGGGGCCACATAAATGTTAAATATGGTGGGGCTCAGGATGGATCCTTGAGGCACCCCCACCTCTAGCGAAGGCATTTCCGCGGAGAACGGAGGAGCCCAGATCACCTGCCGACGGTCGGTTAAGAAGGATTGAAACCAGTCCAACACCGTCCCCCGCAAACCTACCTCCCTGAGTCTTAGGAGGAGGCCGGCGTGTGGGACGGTGTCGAATGCCGCCGACAGGTCCAGCAAGACCAACATAGCCTTTCCCCCAAGATCAAGCGTTTCCCTGATGGCGTCGGTCACCTCCACAAGAGCTGTCTCCGTACTGTAATTGGCACGGAAACCAGATTGGGAGTCATGCAGCAGTTTGTTAATCTCTATAAAGGTGGTAAGAGTATGCTGAACATGTTTCTCCACCACCTTCGCCAGAGCAGAGAGGAGGGAGATTGGTCTATAGTTGGCCCACTGTAAAGGGTCGAGCAGAGGTTTCTTAATGAGCGGGAGAATAAGAGCATGCTTCCATTCTTTAGGGACCACTCCAGAACTCAGAGACATGTTGAGCAAGGGGTTCAGCAAGTTGTTAATAGCTGGTGCCACCGAGCTCAGGCATTTAGCCGGACACGCATCCAAGGGGGATCCAGATTTCAACCGGGAAAGCAGCTCCAGAGAGGACTCGCAGGATAGCGGGGGGAACGTCGAAAGAGTGGGCGCCAGCTCGGCTGCAGCGGATGGAAGGACCTTCAGATCACTTTCCACAGCTGCAGCCACTTCCAGGGACCCCACCCGATCGAAAGAGTCCTGAATCCTACGGATCTTGTCCACAAAGAAGTCAGCAAGCTGCTTGATCCACTCCTCAGTATGGGAGTGAACCCTAGCGGCCGCCACCGGCTCTACGAATTTCTTCACAATTCGGAATAGTTCCCGGCTCGTGTTATCAGCCTGGTCTATTCTATGCTCGAAGTAGATCTTTTTAGCTTTGGCAATCTGTCTGTGATAGGATTTTATCGCACCCCTGTACTTCAGTTTCTCCTCAGGCGCATATCTGCGCCGCCAGAGCCTTTCAGATCTTTTGCAGTTCTGGCGCGCTTTTCGCAGAGTAGCGGTGAACCAAGGAGCGGAATCCTGGCAGGGGGCTGTCCTGGCCGGTTTCCGAGGGGCAAGCTCCTCGAATCTTGTCCGAAGCCAGTCCTGGACTAGCGGCAGGTCGACTTCTAAGTTCCCAGTCGTAATGCAAGGATGTGCAGGTAGCCAAACTCTAGGACTTCAGGAGCCAGATCGCCAGGTTGAGCTGTTGCGGATCTGGATGCTGAATGTCGCCATGGCTCTGCGTCAGAAGGCTGGGTGTGAGACGTAGCCTCTGATGCGGTACCACGGACAGTTCTAGAAACGTGGTGTACCATGGTTGGCGAGCCCACGTTGGAGCAACCAGGATGAGAGTCATCGAGTGCTGCCTGAGCTTGCGTGCCACCAGCGGTATTAGAGGTGCCTGGGGAAAAGCGTACGCAAATTTGCCTGACCAGTTCATCCATATCGCATTGCCCTACGACTGTGGGTGTGATAACCTGGCGGCGAAGCTTTGGCATTTTGCGTTCTCCCTTGTGGCGAAGAGGTCGATCTCTGGATGACCCCACCTTTGGAAGTACGGTTGGAGAACTGATGGATGTATCTCCCACTCGTGCATTTGGTGGCTGTGCCTGCTGAGCAGGTCCGCCATCAGATTGTCCTTGCCCGGGAGGTGCTCTGCCATGAGGAAGATGTTCCTCTGAATGGCCCACTTCCACATGCTCTGAGCCAGATGAGACAGCTGCGGAGAGTGTGTTCCTCCCTGCTTTTGAATGTAGTACATTGCCGTCATGTTGTCCGTCCGGATCAACACGACCTTGTTGCACAGATGTACTTTGAAGGCTTTTAGCGCCATGAAGATCGCCATCAGTTCCAGAACATTGATGTGCATCTTCGTCTGCTGTTGCGTCCATAGTCCCTGCACAGTGTACTGGAGTACATGCGCTCCCCAACCCTGGAGAGAAGCGTCCGTCGTCAGGATGATCTGTGGCACAGGCTCTTGGAACGGTCGACCTTTGCAAAGGTTTCGTGGATTCCACAAATGCAGAGAGTTGTATGCCCGACCGCTCACCAACACTAGGTCAACTGCCCGTGAGCCTGAGTCCACTGAAGTGCTAAGCACTCCTGAAGCGGACGCATATGTAGTCTCGCATGCGGGACTATGGAGATGCAGGAGGCCATCATGCCTATCAACTGCATGAACACTCTTGCTGGAAGCGAGTGTTGAGGTCTGAATTTTTGGATCAGCGATTGAATGCTGCTGACTCACTGAATTCGGCTGTGCTGTGGCCGCCAGAGTGTCTATGGTCGCACCCAGATACTGCCGTATGTGGGCGGGCTGGAGGTGGGATACGGGTAATTCAGTGAGAATCCCAGATCGTGCAGGAGGTGAATGGTGTGGGACATGTGGGTGGCACACTGCTGGGCTGGCTTCGCTTGGATGAGCCAGTCGTCCAGATAGGGGTAGACGTGGATGTTTTGTCTCCTGAGATGCGCCGCCACTGTCGCCAGGCACTTTGTGAACACCCTGGGTGCCGTGGTGACACCGAAAGGCAAAACGTTGAACTGGTAGTGCTGATTTTGTATGGTGAACCTGAGGTATTTCCTGTGTGAAGGGTGCAGTGGAATGTGAAAGTACGCATCCTTTAGGTCCAAAGTTGCAAGAAAGTCCCCCTGCCGGAGCAACGGGAGCACTTGCTGCAGGGTCAGCATATGGAAGTGCTCCGACAGGATGTAGTAGTTGAGGGGCCTGAGGTCTAGGATGGGCCTGAGGGACCCGTCCTTCTTTGGTATTAGGAAGTACAGGGAGTAGACCCCTGTGCCTCTTTCTTGCATAGGTACGAGCTCTATTGCCCCTTTTTGCAGCATGACAGTGACCTCCTGCTGCAATAAGTGCAAGTGCTCGTCCGACATAGGACGGTGCCTTGGGGGCATGTTGGGTGGAGTGTATGTTAACTCCAGACAATAACCGTATTGGATACGTTTTCTGACCCACCTGTCTGTGGTGATGGACTTCCAGACGGTCAGGAACTGCTGGAGTCTCCCCCCGACCGGTGTTGTGGGGTTGGGGGGCAGTGACAAGGCGTCACTGTTTGCTGGTGGTAGAGGACCTGGAGCTGTTGTTGCCACGTCCTCCGCCTTTGGCGCTGTTGCCGCGATATCCACCTCGACTCTTGTTGGCATAAGTAGTCTGGGTGTTGCCCTTGTAGTATTGCGTGGATTGGGAAAGCTGACCCCTTGAGACGCCTCTAGTGTTGGAGCGACGAAAGGACCCACCCCGAACTTGCTGGGACTGTAAGGCACCCATGGATTTTGCAGTGTCAGTGTCCTTTTTCATTTTTTTCTAGGGTGGTGTCAACCTCTGGGCCAAACAGGTGATCTGGGTTAACAGTTTGGTTCAGGATGGTGGTTTGGATGTCTGGCTTAAATCCAGAGATTCTCAGCCAGGCATGTCTCCGAAGCATAACACTGGTGTTTATAGCTCGTGCAGCAGTATCGGCTGCGTCCAGAGCGCACTTAATGGAAGCGTTGGAGATAAACTTCCCCTCTTGGATTAGCATCTCAGCCCCTTCTTTGTATTGATCAGGAACGTGTTGCAACAGGGTCTCTAGTGTATCGTAGTGCGCCCTGTCATAGCACGCCAGGAGCGCCTGCGTGTTAGAGATGCGCCATATGTTGGCTGCCTGTGCTGCTACCCTCTTCCCCGGAGCCTCAAAGACCTTGGATTCTTTCTCTGGGGGAGGAGCATCACCTGTAGTCTGAGAATTGGCCCTCTTCCGGGCATTCGAGACAACAAGGGAGTCCAGAGGCAATTGACCTTTAATGTAGGTAGGATCAGTAGGCGCCGACCTGTATTTCTTGTCAATCCTAGGGTTTATCACCCTTGCCCTGGTAGGTTCTTTGAAGATCTCAGCAGCATGCTTCAAAACACCTTTTAGCATAGGCAGAGTTTTTACAGTCTTTTCTGATACTGAAAAAGTGTCAAAGAGGAAATCCACATCCACAGTGTCAGCATGCAGCTGGACATTGTGATTGTTAGCAGCCTGTTCAATGAGGGCATTGAAAGCAGCAGAGTCTTCAGTAGGTGACGTTTTTGCAGAAAAGAGCTGAGGGTCTTGTCCTGAATGAGGATCCCCAGGGTCACCACCAGCTGCCCAGGGCTCATTGGTATCCTCGGGGTCTGTATAGACTGGATAACTGTATTCATCTTCCTCATCACCCTCACCAGCGTCCACATCGGAGTAAGTGGGCGACACATCATGAGTCTGTGGTGAAATGGGTTCCACCAAGACCGGAGAGCAAGCAGAGTCCTTCTTCTTGAGAGGGATCTTGTAAGACTCCAGTTGTGGTTCTGGGGTGATTTTCCACTTCAGAAGGGAAAGCCTACCCATTTTGGCGTTGATGAAGTGTTCCTGACGCTCATCCTCCGAAGGGTGTCGAGGTCGCGGGCCGTGGACCACCGACGATGCCTTCGGCGCCGAGGAGACCTTTTCGGGCACGCCGGCCACTGTCTTCGGAGCGAAAGCCTTCGGCGCCGTTTTAGGCGGCAAGGTAAAGAGGATCGGCGTGGACGCCTTGACAGGTTTTTCCACAGGCTTCGCAGGCGGGGTGTCCTTCGGCTCGACCGCCGCGACGCCGTCCCTGATGCGCTGCAGGGAGTCCGCCACCTTTTTGGTGAATGCGGCGGATGGATGCGCCGGTTCAGCGGAGTCCTTCGAGGTTACTTTCGGAGTCCAGTCCTTTGGGGCCACTTTCGGAGTCGAGTCCCGGGGCGCAGCGCCCTTGGTCTTGTCGTGCGGACGCGGGGCAGAGAGGACCTTCGGGTCATCGAGCCGCTTCTTCGGGTCACCGATAGTTTTCTTCGGGTCGTCGACGCGCCAGTATCGACCATTTTTACTTTAGTCTTCGGCGTGGCAGATTTCGTCTCGACGCCCTTGACTTGGCCTTTCGGCTCGACAGCCATCTTCTGTTTCTTCGGCGCTGAGGCCTCCGAAGCTTTCGATCCGACCAAAGCGATGCGCACTTTCGGTTTCGATACCTGCACCTGCGTAGTATCTGGCGCCGAGACCGTAGGTTTAACTTTCGGTTTCGTTTTGCCAGGGAGTGGCTCGGTAACAATGTCCGTGGCCGGGCCCGAAGGCGGGGCTGTGGAACCCATATCGAGTTCTTGGGTAAGGCCCGAAGGTGATCCCTCGACCTGGGCCTTATAAGTAGGGATGGCCCCAGAGTCAGTTTGAGGAAGCTCCTCGTCCGAGCTATCCTCCATGGCCCCAAGGGCACCGTCGTCGTCTCCTACCTCCTCGACGACTTCTTCGCTTTCGAACACCTCAGCGTCAGCGTCGTAGTCTTCTTTGACGTCCCACGCAGGGTTGGATTCCGAGACGTCCTGGATATATTCTTCCTCGACATCCCCAGCATCGAAAATGTCCGTAGGCGCCAAAGCAGATTGCTGGGCCTCCAGGCGCGCAGCTCGTCGAAGCTTAAGTGTCTTCTTGGACCTGAAGCGTGAACAGGCCATACACTTGGCCTCATCGTGGTCCGGCGACAGACACTTGTTGCACACCGGGTGGACGTCGATGTGTGGGTACTTCGAGTTACAGACCGGACAACTCTTGAATGGAGTTCGGTCCATGATGGATGGTCGATAAGTCTGGAGCGTCGACTAGGCCTTCCGCGCCGAGAGCACGCGGAGGTACAGAACCGGCTCGGAGCCGAGGTAGAAGACTAAAGCCGAACGCAAGAACAATACCGACGTATAAACTAAAGACCTTTTGGTCTTAAGAAAGTTTTTCTATCGATTCCGACAAGAGGGAATTAAAGACATCCGAACCCAATGGCAGAAAAAAACAATCTGAGGATGGAGTTGATGCCCATGCGCACTGTAGTCCAGGGGAGGAGCCACCTATCTCGTGATACTTCGAAGACTCTTCCAGGACATCAATGTGCAATCATCCGGACCCAACACTAGGCGGAGATCTATGCACAGATATGAATTCAGCAGCCCACATGCCTCGAACACGAGCTTTTCTTTTTGTACCAGTAATGAATCTGGCTGGACATTCAAGGAGGGCCAGGTATATTTGAGAAGGCCACAGCGCGATGCACTACCGTAGTCTTGCCTAGGCAGTACAAGCGCTTGAACCGGCTGCTTGAAGTCATCTTGTGGAAGGAATGGTTTGAGATTCCTTAGTATGCTCATCTGGTGATTAGCACTTTTGCTTACATTGCTAATATGATTCTGCATATTCAAGTGTGATTCCGAGGGATTTAGCAGATTCAAGAATGTGGGCGGAGCAGTTGAAGGCTGTGAGGTTTTTCAATCAAAGGTCGATCTTGGGGGGAGGGGGGGTCCCCCCCTCCCCCTACACTTTTTGCCAGACTACTGATGCACTGTGACTTGATGTGCCATGGGTCCTTGCAATCAGGTTCTGAGGGCTTGTTTTCTTTCCTCAAAACTGTACCTTGTACCCCCAATTGGCACCTCTCTGGCCACATGTCAGTCCCTTGTCAAAGGTACCATGGGAACTGTGGCCAGGGAAGGCCTCTAAGGGCTGCAGCAATTATTGACACACACACACACACACACACACACACACACACACACACACACACACACACCTGCCATTCTAGGCTGCATGTTTAGGTGCAGAACAAAATGAAGAGTTGTTATGCCTTCAACCCACTGCCCTGGCATGTCAGCCACCCCTCTAGCTGGGTACACTATACCAGTGATGAGGGTGCAGGTGCCTGAGCTCTGTACCCCTACAATGTCTAGATCAATTCCTAGACATTGTAGGTGCAGTAATGCTATCAAGAGTATATGGTGCTGGGAGTTTGTCATTAAAAACTCCACACCATAATGGATTTACCGAAAACTGGGAAGTTTGGTATTAAACTTCTCTCAGCACATTAAACCCACACTGATGCCAGTGTGGGATTTAATGAAAAATGCACTCTAGGGCATCTTAGAGATGCAGGTGAAAAACAACCAGCCTCTGGTTGGTTTCCTGACTGGTGCACACCAGTCTGCCACCACGAGACACGTTACTGGACCCCTGGGGTTGGAGCTTACGCTCCTTGAGCCCAGAAACAAGGCCTTTCCTGGGAGGAGGTGGTCGCATCTCCCCCAGGCCAGGAAGAGCCATCTGTGGCAGGGGAGCCTTAAAGGCCTTGCAGCGTTCATAATGCGACCCCCAGCCTCTCTTGCTATTAGGAGCAGGACCTCTTCCTGTCTCACCTCCTTTTCGGCAGGAAGACAGGCGGAAAAAATTAGCCAGCCCATAAAGTGTGCCCACCTCTACTCTAAATACAATATTTAAGGGGCAGCCCTAAATCAAGAAGACAGATTCCCGCAACCTATGAAGGACGACGAAAGAAGATGCCCAGCAGAGGAGACTGCAGAGAATAACTGACTTGGCCCCAGCCCTACCGGCTGGTCTGCAGTTTTCAGAGATCCTGCGCCAAAAGTCATCTTGTCCTGCAGCCAGCGACAAGGCCCCTGGGAGGACTGACTGTCTTCAACAAAGACCGGATCTCCTGTGAACAGCAGCTCTGTTCAAAAAAATTTCCATAGCACGACTCAGCCTGCTGAGTATAAAGAACCCCGACGCATGAAACACACCACTGCACTAGTGTCCTACAGCCAGAGTTAGAGTGTCCCACCTGTCCCAGTGAGGTCACCCAACACTCCATAGTGCAAGTCCACAGTGGGTTGACCCCTCCAGGACTTTCCAACATCTCCTGCAGCCTCTGCACGGAGACACCCCCTCCCCCCAACCGCAAGTGGCCCGGTAAGAGGAAATCCGACCTCAAAAGACACCCCTGCATCCAACCGCCCTGGAGCAAAGAACCCAAGGTGCACTTATGCTCCTGAGTCCTCCAACTTAGCTGCCTAGCTGTTGGTTTCTCCCGGAGATCTTCCTGGACTAAGCCTGCAGCTAAAAAACCAAAATTCCCATTGAAAACAATAGGGCACCCGATGCCAAACCAGCATCCTGCATCCAGCCGCCCCAGCGGCTGCACTTTTTGTGCTAAACAGGATCCCCCTCTGCCCTGAGTCGAACGCCAGGAGCTTTGCTCCCACAACCCAGTGGCCTGCTCCTAAGCAGCCACCACCTGGAGGCCACCTATACCCCATTGGATAACACTGGGCCTCAGCACTCTGCACCCGACAGCCGTAGTGCCGCTTAGGGTGTAATAAGAGTGTCTCCTTGACTCTGGGGGAACCCTTGCTCTAAACGCAGAATCTCAACACCAAAGACCGAGTACTTACCTGGTAACCGTTAACAATTTCTCTCCATAGGAACCTATTGACGGGTTTTCTCTGAAAAATGTTTTAAGTGCAGAATGGATTTGTATGGAAACCTGAAAAATTACAACCGTGCAAAACTGATTTTACTTACCTTTTCTCTAGGAAATGTCCCAGTGTGTTATCTAGGCCTATCACACAGTGGAAAAAGTAACTTGAAAAGTAATCTAAAAAGTAACGAAAAAGTAATCTGTACAGCAATTTCAATACCTTGACTTACCTGTATCCCAAACAACTGCATTTGAACTTGCATTCACTTGTAAAACAGTACATAATATGGCTCACAGTCTGTCTTGGGAGTTTCTTTTGAACAGAGCTGCTGTTCACAGGAGATTCAGTCTTTGTGGAAGGCAGTCAGTACTCCCAGGGGGTCTGGAGGTCGCTGGCTGCAAGACAAGGCGACTTAACGCAGGATCTCTGTATACTACAGACGGGCCGGGCCAAGTCAGTAATTCTCTGCTGGGCGTCTTCTTTCGTCCTACGTAGTTTACGAGAATCTGTCTTCTTGGTTCAGGGCTCCCCCTAAATACTGTATTTAGGGGGCGTTTTAGGGGTTTTGAGGTCAGTAGCCACTGGGCTGCTGACCTTAAACTCTTGACGTTCTCACCCCACATGGGGGATTAGTCACAATCCCTAATCCTGATTGGAGAGTGTCTGCCATCTGCAAGATGGCAGGCACTGAAGAGTGGGCTTCACCTTGCCTCCCCCACCTGAGGGGTGGGGTGGCAGAGGTGGGCACACCTTATGGGCTGGCTAACTTTTCCTGCCGTCTTCTGCCAAAAAAGGGGTGATACAGGTAGCAGGAGACACCTGGAGTCACGTTACAAAGGTGGCAAGGGCTTTGAACGTTTTCCTAAACATAAAACAGAGTTCATAAAAGCATGAAAGATCAGACAAACAGACATTTTTGCTGCGTAATACAGTATGAGACAAAACAAGTTTAAAAAGAAAATTGACACTATTGCAGGGAAAAGGCCTTCCTGCAAATCAGCCAAATGGCACCCAAATTCTTGGCATCAGTACAATCATAACGGCAATCCGATCTAGAAATACAGAGAGGGGTGCCAAGATTTCTGGTACCTAATTGTCCGCATGCAGGGCAAGCAAAAACAAGATGGGCAACAGTTTCCTTCATACAGTTGCAAACAGGGCAAATTGTGGAATCTAATGGTACCCATTTTACAGTAAATGATTTTAATAGTAAATTGCCCACTCTGAACTGAAAAGATTATGTTACTTACCTTGTAAGCATCTGTTCTTGGCATGTAGAGCTGTAGATTCACATGCTTTGCATACTCCTGCCATCTAGTGTTGGCTCCGGATGTTAGCAAGTTGTTTATCTTCAAAGCAGTCTTTACCAGTCTCAAGGTAAGGCGACTCCTTTCGGTGATAGTGTGCATGGGCATCCATTTAATTGTTTTTCAACAAGAGGGTGAGTGTAGGAAACTGGCTCTATATAAACTACACCAAAATGAGGTATAGTGTGTATAGAGTCCAGGTGCCCCCTGCGGTAGGCAGAGGTTACAGTTAGATAGAACATTACTCTCCATTTGTGGTAGTGTGGTCGAGCAGTAAGGCAGTATCAGAGGACAGTGTTAAGCATTTGAGGTACACATTCAGTCAGCAAATGAATTCTATGTCAGGACTGGAGGAGAGGATTATGCCTTCTCTCTTCGATTTATTATTACAGCAGCCTTACAACAACAAGTACCTTTCCCATGAACCTTAGGAAAAGCTGTAGTCAACAGAAAAATGACAATCATAACAGTCATTCGGTATCCAATCAGGGTGCACCAGTCCACACATAGTCTGCTCTCAGTGTCCCTTCCTCTTTCTTCGCTGCTGCGCAGCAGAGATAAGTGCTTTCCCTTATTACTGTGGCTATTACTAGGGTGTTGACTCTTGTAGCATTATTTGGGGTCCTGTTATACTGTTGCGCTCTCTCACGCTTTTGTGATTTGGTGTTTTCGGTCACGTTCTTGGTTTGTATACCACTTAGCGTGGCTTCAGTCCACAGCGGTTTGGTTTCTCGCTTCGGCAGCTTTCCTTTTTCCCCCCCAATTGTAGCATCGTTAACACCTTTGAGTGTTTGATTGTGGTGACGAGTGCCGCGTTCCCTGACAGGAGCCACATGAGCGTTCCTGCCCCTACGCGGGCTTCTGGTGTGGTCGCCGCCTCCCCCGGCAGGAGGGGGGGGGGGGGGTGGGGGGGGGGGGGAAGCTATGGTTTTGGGAGCGTGCATTAAAACCCTTAAGGGTTTGTGCAGCACCCGTAACGCAAGCTCTGGCCTGAGGCAGTACGCCATGTTGGTTGTATTAACTGCGCCATCGTTTTGCCTCAGTCCATTTTTTTACGATCTGCGACCATGCTCTGTTGGGCACGTCTATACTCTTTCTAACACGCTTGTGAGAGCTGATTTCAGCGCATTCACACGCTTGTGGGCACTTGACCCAGGCCAGTTTGGTTGGTTGTTTTTTTTTTATAGTTTCTGCACCAGACATCTTGTGCCAAGGGGGTCCTCCCCGCTATAATTGCGAGCTACGCATTTATTCTTCCGGCTGACACCCAGCCCATTAAAAGCTGTAGATTTTTCTACAGCACAGTCTGACAACCAGCCCTTTGATATTTGCTCATCTTATTTTTTGTTTTGGTATCCTCTCCCTGCTTCTATCCGATTATGGAGTATGGTTATGATGACTATTACCAGGAAGTTGACAACGCCCTGTCCGACCTCCAGTGGGACGATGAGTTTTATGATGCTGTTGACTAGCCAATTTATAGAGCGGTGGGAGAAGCCATGTCCCCACTAGAAGAGTGGCTCACGCAAATAATTGATCAGGCCCTTGCGCGCGCTGCCAGCGGGCCCTGCGCAGGAAACCGACGCCCCCAAGCTCTTGGATGTCTTTAGTACCTTGCCGTAAATTTTTGACATGGCAGAGGAGGCCAAGCGCTCAGGCTCGCAGATTTCCCCCGATTGCCTTTCCGGCTGGGCACAAAGAGACAGTGTTTTTAGGTAACACAAATTGCGCATTGTCCATCGAGAGCCGCCGCTCTTTGTTCATTAAAGTGGACCTCAAGCTTAGGAATCTTGCTGAGTCAGAGGCTGGCCCTGTTGCCCAAGGGGGACTTTTTGGCGACCCGTTCGTCAAACAACTGGGTAATTAGTCAATACATTTACATCCTTAGATAGGGCGCAGACCACTATCAAAAAAGTATATCCCCGGGTTTTCAGAGGGGTCGGTCAAGGAAGGAGCCGCTCGACCGGCTGAGGTT
The DNA here is from genome assembly GCF_964263255.1 of Lissotriton vulgaris. Lineage (NCBI taxonomy): Eukaryota > Metazoa > Chordata > Amphibia > Caudata > Salamandridae > Lissotriton > Lissotriton vulgaris. The sequence goes on from NC_141687.1 coordinate 282,464,530, forward strand.
CTAACCAGCAATCTAGAGGTCCTGGCTCCACCAGAGGTCAATACCGGGGCCAAAACTGGTTTAGTAACTTCAACCCCTCCAGGGGCTGACGTGGAACCCAAGGGGCAGCAGCCTCTTCCTCTGGTGAGTGTAATTCCTTCTTACCGCTTAAATATCGGGGGGCAACTAGGGAATTTTTTCCAGGCATGGACTTCTGTCACGGGAGACCCCTGGGTGCTTAAGACTGTTCAGGGTTTTCACATAGAATACCTGGGAGTTCCCCTCCAACAGGCCAGGATCCGGTCCCATATCCTTTTCTCATCAAGAATCAGTGTTGGTTAACGAAGCAGTCTCCTCTCTTTTGCAGAAAGGGGGCAGTAGTCCCTACCACCCTTCAGCCCACAGCTTTGTCAGCAATCTGTTCCTGGTAGACAAGCCGGATGGGGGCAAACGCCCTGTGATCAATTTGAGCGAGTGGCTGGTCTACCGCCACTTCAAGATGGAGGGTATTTACCTCCTTCGGGACGTTTTGCGTCCGGCGGATTGGATGATTCGTCTAGACTTGAAGGATGCCTATCTGGTGATACAAGTGTTCCCTCCACACAGGCGGTTCCTCCAGTTCCTCTGGCTCGGCCAGCCTTATGAGTTTGTCTCCCTTCTGTTCGACCTGTCATCGGCCCTCTAGTGTTTTACCAAGGTTCTCAAGCCTGAATGATTGCGAGCTCAAGGAGTGCGGATGATTGTCTACCTTGATGACCTCCTCCTCGTGGATGCTTGTCCCCAACAGCTTCTTCATCTTCGGATGGTGGTGAACCTGCTCCGGAGCCTTGGTTTCGTAATAGAGTCAAAATTCATGCTCTCCCAGTCTCATTGCATCCCGTTTCTAGGCTGCGTGATCGACTGAAGGTCCTCCACTCTAATCCTTCCCTCGTGGAAGATTACGAATATCCGTCACGAGCTTTGGAGGACACTCACCGAGCATCAATTATCCCTCAGAAACCTGACGCGGATAGTGGGCTTGCTCCCGGCCTCTATTCAAGCAATTTTCCCAGGGCCTCTTCACTAATCGGGCTTTGCAGCGTCTTTAAGGCTTTGCACCTCCGGAAAGGTCATCCCTACCCGCACAAGATGACCATTTCAGAGGATGCCCGTGAAGAGATCCACTGGTAGCTTCAGCACATAGAAGCCTGGAATGGTCGGGCTATTTTTGGTTCTGCTCCCGATTTAGTCATAGAATCGGATGCCAGCACCCTGGGGGGCCAGGTGCGACGATTTCTCTTCAGGAGGGTTGTGGTCTCCAGACAAGCGCAGGTTACATATCAATTGTCTGGCGCTAATGGCGGGTTCATTCACGGTGCGTTGCTGGTCGAGAGACTCCATACAGTCCTCAGTCCTTCTGAAAATGGACAACGTTTCTGCGGTCTGTTACATCAACCACCTGGGAGGAACGAGGTCCAAGGCTCTCTCCGACCTCGCAGCCAGCTTTTGGGAATACTGCCTTGACCACCATGTGTCGGTAACGGCAGAGTACCTCTCAGGGAGGGAGAATCTGATTGCGGATTTCCAGTCTTGCAATTTCAGGGATTCCAGCCTATAAAGGCAGGCCACAAATGTTTTTCAGACGCTGGTCGAGCGGTGGGGTCCGTTTTCAGTAGACCTTTTTGCCTCCTGGCTGGACTTCCAGCTTCCCCGGTTCTTCAGCTGGAGGCCGGATCCCTTGGCAGAAGCTATGGATGCATTCCTACAGGATTAGAGACTGGAGGAGGGTTATGCGTTTCAGCCCCCTTGCAATAATCACCCAGGTGACAGCCGAAGTCCGGAGGCGAAGAGCGGAGAGTGTTTTCCTATCTCCTCTTTAGTGGTTTCAAGTGTGGTTTCTGCTTCTTCTGGAACTTTCTTGGGATTCTCCAATCCTACTCCCCCTTTTTCCGAATCTCCTTCTCAATCCCGACGGGCTAGCCCAAACTCTAGTTCTGCAGAACTTGTTGCAACTTGCAGCGTGGAGGATTAACGGCATCGCTGGGAATCCCTGGCCTTTCGGCAAAAGCTGAGGAACTCATGTCACGAGCTTGGGCAGACAGTACAGTCAAGCGTTACAGATCCTCTTGGTGCAGATGGTCACGTTGGTGTATGCGGAGGGGTGTCAATCCCGTGGAAGCCGATGTCGTTTTCATCCTCAATTTCCTGGCTAATTTGGCATCTAAAGGGTTGGCCTACAAGTCCATCAATACTTTTCGTTCGGCCATTTCGGCGGGCCATCTGTCCCTGGATAATCCCCCACTGGAGAGCATTCTATGGTCTGCAAACTTCTCCGAGGCATTCGGTTGTCCCCAGAACCCCGGTATTCAGCGCTCTGGGATGTGAATAAAGTCCACAATTTGTTTCTATCCTGGGAACCAAACAGATTCTTGTCACGCAAACAGCTGTCAGCTAAATTGGCGATGTTGTTGCGCCTTATTTCCTTCCGCCGACGTGTGTCAGACGTCAGTGCTTTGGACATGACCTCCAAAATGTTTTCTCCCTCGGGGGTCAACTTTACTCTGCATAGACGCACTAAGTGTCATACCAGAGTCCTCTCTTACCCGGAATTTCCGGACTCACCAAAGTTGTGTGTAGTACGTTGCTTGAAAGCCTATGAGGAAATGACAGAGGAGTTCAGGCCTCCTGGCGAGCGGCAGTTGCTCATTTCTCTCAGAAAACCCTTCATCCGGGTTTCTTCCCCATACCATAGCCCGCTGGGTTAGGTGGGTCATGCAGGAGGCAGGCATCAGCCTCAAAGATTTCGGTGCTCACTTGATTGGAGGAGCGATTGCCTCCAATGCCTTTGGCTTAGGTGCTCGTTTGGAGGATATCCTCAACGCAGCCGACTTGTCTTCAGACTCTACCTTTAAGAGGTTTTATTTCAAGACGGTGCTGGACATGGCTCACCTTGTGGTGAGCAAGCTTTTAACTAGCATAATCCTCGCCTCCAGTCCTGACATAATAAAAGATTTCCAAGCTATTGTAACGGAAACTTTCAATTCTATTAAGGACACGGGGGCGAGGATTATCCATCCCTAGGTATTGCTATCAGATCTCCCACCCGTATGGAAGTAAGGAATTATTTTTCTTCCTGGTCTGTGGGTTGCAGTGTTATGCCTTATTTCACTCTGTAATGCATAGTTGATTTTGATACCCAATTGCTCCTGTATTTATTTTCATGGTTGTGTTCTTCATGCCTCATAATGCCATACGTTGTACCATGGGGTTTTTTTCTCTGTGAATTCATGAACCCCTTTTTCCTCTTAAGGTCAGAGGAGGGTAAACAGGACACTTAAATATGGTTATCCAGCTAACTGTGCGCAAAGAAAGAGGAGGAAGGGACACAGAGCAGACTGTGTGGACTGGTGCATCCTGATTGGATAACGAAGGACTGTTCAGAATTGACATTTTCCTGTTGACTTCAGCTTTCCCTAAGGTCATGGGAAAGGTAGCCTTGTTGTTGTTTCAAGGCTGCTGTAATAATAAAGCGAAAAGATAAGGCAAAATCCTCGCCTCCGAGTCTTTAATAGAATTGAAACTTTCCATTACGATAGCTAGGACATTTTTCATTTACACACTCCAGGACTGAACTCTAGACCAATTGTTTTTGTTTAAAAATATAAACTGTTTTATTTTTAGAACCAAACAAGCCTGGCACAGGTAAGCATTAAATACTTTACAGTAATAAGTTGCTGATTGTAGAACAGTTTGAAAATGCAATAGGACTTGTACTTCGTTTGATTTACAGGGGATGCAGTAGGTTGCAATACTTAGCAAATACAGTACATTGAAATGAATAGGCTTTTTCAGTAAATTACAGGTAAGTTACTTTTTACGTTACTTTTCTACCTCAGTGCTGGATATCTAGATTCTACAATGGGACATTTCCTGCATATAGGTAAGTAAATACGTTTTGGTTATTCGTGCGATTTTTAAAGAATAATTTTAGAGTTCAAAACTCCACACTTGGAAACTTTTTGGAATAAAATTGTCAATGTTATCCTATAGAGGAAAAACAGATTATCGGTTCACAGGTAAGTAATCGACTGTGGGAGTTAACGTTCTGGAGTAAGACTCAGGGATCCCCCAGCGTCAGTGATGCACTCTTGTTACACCCTCAGCGGCACTAGGGCGGCCAGGTGCAGAGTGTTGAGGCCCAATGTTATCCAATGTGGGATGGGGCCCTCCGGTTGGTGGCTGCTGTCAAGCAGGCCACAGGGTTGTGGGTGCAATGCTCATAGGGTTTAGGTGAGGACAAATGGGGAAACAAAGTAGCACAAAAGGTGCACCCTCAGCGGCACTGAGGCAGCCGGGTGCAGAGTGCTCTTTCGACGTCGGGCGCCCATTTGTTTTCTATGGAGAACCTCCGGTTTGCAAAAGCACTGCAGGCAGGGAGACGAAGGACTTCTGGGTGCGACCACCACTCTGAGAGGTAAGGTGGGAAGTTAAGGGTTGGTTAGGTACCATTGGTTTGGGCACACATGATTGTGGGGGGTCGGGTGCAGGGCTGCCTTTTGGGGTCGGATCTTCTTACCAGCTCCTGGTCGCGGTTAGGGGGCCTTTTGGATTTAGACTGCAGGCATCAGCTGGACGTTTGAGGCAGGACAGGGGTCACCAGATCATGGGTCCGGATCGGCGGGGATGACCTCCTCGTGGTTTTTTTCCACTCGAGCTCGGGCTGGGTTCGGCAGTGGCAGAGAGGGCCGAATTCGCTGTTTCTGGCTGCTGTCAGAGGTTGCTGTTTGAACAAATCTGGTGTTCACGGGAGAAGCAGTCTTTGGAAGTGAAGGCAGGCAGTTCCTCCAGGGTTTTCGAGGTTGGTGGCTGCAGGACACACCGGGATTTCGCAGGAGCAGGTTCGAGGGGAGAGAGGCTGGGGCCAAGTCAGTGGGCGTTGTCCGCTTGTTAACGGTCTGCACGGCTGTTCGGTCCTTTTCTTCTGGCCGTTTCTGTATCTGAGGAAGCAATGTTCAGGGTGCCCCCTAAATACTAGATATAGGGGTGTTACAGGTAGGTAAAGGGCAGGGACCAATGGGTCCCTTCACTGGGGTGGGTACACCCCCTACCGGCCCACACTCCAGTAGGAGGGGGGCAGGAGGTTGTCCCTGGTTGGTTGAGTCCCCCACCCTCAAGATGGCAAGGACTCGTTGTGCTTCACCTCGCCGCCCCCATCTGAGGGATGGAGTTGGCAGAGGTGGGCACACCTCTTCCACACTTGTTTTTCCCTCCGGGTCTATCGCCCAAAGTAGGGGGGTAGAACAGTGAGGACCAGTTGCTGAGGGCAGCAAGTGGTCTGGAAAGGCTCACAAAGGCGGTATGCCTTTGAAGCTTCTCCTTCGTGAACCCTGCCCATCCTGGGGGAGGAGGCTTGGCACCTCGTCCCAGGATGCGCATTGTTTCAGGCCCAGATAGCAGCAAGCTCTCGACCCAGGGGTCCAGAAACATGTCTGTTGGTGGCAGACTAAGCAGCCACTCAATCGGTTCATCACTAGAATTTTCAGGGGGCACCTCTAAGATGCCCTCTGTCGTATATTTTACATTAAATCCCACACTGGCATCAGTGTGGGTTTAATGTTCTGAGAAGTTTGATACCAAACTTCCCAGTTTTCAGTGTAGCCACTGTGGTGCTATGGAGTTCATAATGACAAACTCCCAGCACCACATACTCTTAATGTCAGCACTGCACTTACAGTGCCCAGGAATGGACTTGGACACTCTAGGGCAGAGGTCTTCAAACTTTTGGATGCCGAGACCCCCCTGTCAACATTTTCAAGCGTAAGGACCCCCTCCTGACAAAAATTTCTAAACGTCTAGGTTATGAGGATGGTGAGGACCAAATTATGCGACAGGCTTGACTAAATTGTGTGAGTAGAAAATGTAAATAATGTTCTGTGATGCTGCATATTTTGGGGTAGCATTGCTTTATTTAGAATTTTTTTAAACACAGTAATACTGAGGAAATATTTCACCCCACCAGTACCAGTTTATAACCAAAATACAGCAATTAACATCAGAAAGATGTCTAGTCAACCTCTGTGAAGGGCCTCCCAATCCGCAGGAATACGCGCTGCCACATTAGAAGCTCACCTGGCCATGGCCGGGAGCAGCAAGGGTGCATTCAAACCGTGGCGGTCTTGTGCAGAGTTAAGCAGTTTACCCATGCCCCTTTCCGCTCACCCCCTTCCTTCCACTTCCTTCCATCCCTCTCTTCTCTCCTCTCCCGGCCCCGGATCCCTCTCTCACATTGCAAGCAGATGGTTATTAGCCCCAGGACACCTTTTGGTAACAGTAGCGCACTACAATGTAAATAATAAGCAGAAGCAGGGTATCCACTAGACCCGAAATTCAGGGGGGGGGGGGCTTAACACTCCCAGCCAGGGCTTGTCCAAGCACTGTTAGCATACGGTGCAACAGCCTTTCCACCTTCTCCATGAATTCCCTCACTACCACTCACCAACAATACACCTCATCTCTCTATTCACCTGTCTGACAAACATTTAATTTTTTTATAGCGCTACTCATAGTTTACTCGCACTCAGTTCTGTGATGTGCATGGTACATCTTCTTTGTACCAGGCACTTTAACCTTCTGCACTGTGTGGGTGACAAGAGTGCCCATGTGACTGCACGGTGAGCAATGCAACAGTGTGAGAGTAGGGTAAAAGGAGTGACTGCAGGATGAGTGAGGTGACCATATGAATTTGGGTTCAGCGGTAAGTACAGAGTGGGACAAATTAGTGCATGGTTAGTGATGGCCTTGTTTGAGTTAGCTACAGATTGAGCAGTAAGGGGGGGGGACAGGTGAGTGAAGTGTCACATGAGTGCAGGGTAAGAAGTGTGCTCGTGTGACTGCAGGGTGAGGTACAGAGTGAACAATGCAAGCAAATTTTTAGTGCAGTGATCACTGTGAGAGCAGGGTGAGCGGGTGATTGGTGTGAGTGCATGGTGATTGGTGTGAGTGCAGGGTGAGCGAGTGAATGATGTGAGTGCATGGCGATCAGTGTGAGTGCATTGTGATCAGTGTGAGTGCATTGTGATCGCTGGGAGTGCAGGGTGAACGTGAAAGTGAAGGCGAGAATGGAAGTGAGTAGTATAAAAGCAGGGTGCATTCCCAGAAACTTGAAGCGTAGGGTTTCAGATATAAGTTAAACTATTGCTATAATGGCATTAATCAGGGTTCGAGGGTGGAGGAAATAAAGAATGTGCTGATCCTGCAACAAACTTCCAGTCTAATGATTAGGGTTACCAGCTCATTATTTTGATGGCCCAGAAGTAAGTAGTCACCTTCAGCTGTATTTTTTTCACTTATCTGTGAATACTTAGAACAGCAAATATAAATAGAAAGCACTTTTAATTGTGTTCTAGGGATGCCTCAATGATCCATGACTAATAATTAAAGAGAATAAAGACAGAAAAGTCACATAACTAATTAATACATACTTTTTTATTTATAACTCAATTTAGTGTCAAGAGCAGGTCTCTGCAGGATCTTTAAACAACACATAGCAGGGATGTTTCTTTTGGCAACCCAACTTTATATTTATTTTCATTAAATGCATTCTCACACTACAGCAGTAAGTGTAAAAATACAAATGTAAGGAATAGGCAGAGTGGGGGACCAGGGGGATCACATTTAATGAGTGTCTGCCGTCTTAAAAGCGATCATGATATAACTTAATTCCCAATGCAGGTGAGGCACTTTTCAGCTCTCAGATAACAGCGGTCGCCGCACAGCTGGTGTCAATGTGTGCCACTCATTTATTAACACTTCGCCCCCACGCATGCAGGCTGTGGATGGCTCCAATGCAGGATTCAATCAACAAGCATTAGTGGTACATAAACAGACTGTGATATCACTTCCTGAGTTTCCACTCATAGATCATGTGCACTTTTGTTTCACCCCAAACTCGATCTTCATTTAGAATGCAGAAATACATGCAGTCATTTCTTCTTTAAAAAACTATCCCCCGAAATCGCATTTCTTTGTCTGCTCCTAGCCATCCCCTCACCACCACTTCCTGCTGGTCAATTTAACTCCATCTCCCCTAAAGCATAGTTTAATGTGAGCGTGTTTAGCTTCGGCGCCTCGCTATGCCTTCCCCACCCATCACTGCTTGTAAGGTGGCTGTTCTGTGTTTAAAAAAAAGAAAGGCGCTGCTCTTCAAACGCTTCAGCAGGTCTTTAAAGACCATTAGCATATTTACATGCCTTTGTTAACTGATTACCAAAGCTTAGTTTTTTTATGGTTCCAGTACCCCCTGGGCCCTGGAACCATAAAAAAACTAACCTTTGGTAATCAGTTAACAAAGGCATGTAAATATGCTAATGGTCTTTAAAGACCTGTGAAAAACTCGGGATGGAGATAAGACTCCAGACACTGCCCAGCCGAGGCCCCAGGAGCGCGAGCTGCACTGCAGCAGCCCAGGCTGAGACACAGGATGGGGGAGGAGGGGGGCTGAAGCCCTGGAGGCCAGGGCAGAAGTGAAACTGTGAAGGCGCGACCCCCTTTGCATCGCTCCACGGCCCCCCTGGGGGTCGCGCCCCACAGTTTGAAGACCCCTGCTCTAGGGGCACAGGGCTCATGCACCTGTATCCTCGCCACTGGCATAGAGCACTCAGCTAGAGGGGTTACTGATCCTTGACAGGGCAGTGGTTTGTGGTCATGGCACACAGTGATGTGTGCCATGTCGACTCTTCACTTTGTTATGCACCAAGACACGCAGCCTGCAAATGCAGTGTGTGTGAGTGTCAGGGTACAGGCCCTCAATAAGTGCTGAAGCCCTTAGAGGCCTTCTCTGGTCAGTGCACTTGGTACCTATGGTACCATTTACCAGGGGGTGACATGTGGCCAGAGATGCCAATTGGGTTTAGGCTTCAATGCAATTTTAGGGAAGGAACATAATCCCTGGGTGTAAGAAACTGGCTCTGTATATACTGGACCAAAGTAAGGTACAGTGTGCACATGGCTCTGTATATACTGGACCAAAGTAAGGTACAGTGTGCACAGAATCCACAGTCCCCAGAGGTTTGGCAAAAGCTAAAGTTAGATACAACCTTACTCTCTAAAGTGGTAGCTTGGTTGAGCAGTAAGGCAGTATCAGAGGACAGTGCAAAGCATTTGTTGTACACACTCAGTCAGCAAAAGCTTTAACACACTCAAGAACTGAACTCTAGGCCAATTGTTTTGTATCAAAATATATAGTTGTTTTACTTTAGAACCAACACGGTATCAAAATATACTTTCTCAGAATGAGATACTTTAGTTAAATACTTTTCAAATAGGCAATAGACTTTTTGATTACAATACTTACAGTGGTTTCAATAAGCAACACAATTTCAAACAATGCAACATTGAGCTCAATGGGAATTTCTAGTTAAATGCACTTGGTTACTTTGTAGATTTCTTTTCTAACTACCGGACTGGATCCTAGATTCAGTCCTGGGACATTTCCTGTAAACAGTTAAGTAAAAGCATTTTGGTTACAGTTGTGATTTTTTAACAAATATTATTGTATTTTAAAAGTTGACAAACTTTTCCCCCTAGAATCACCAATCACTAAACACTATTGTGTTGATGTGCAAGCCAAGCAGCAAGCTGCAGTAGGCCAAGCTGTCCTTAAAACACTTTTTCAGTATGCTGCAACGGATACAAGCGACCACCGCTAGGGGAGACACTGCTGCACAATCGTTGCTAAATGTAGGATCTGCAGCTCATATGCCTCGAACGGAAAATGCTACTTACCAGTATGCATCTGTTCTTGGCATGAAGAGCTGCAGAATCCTACATACCCTCCCGCCTCCCCGGGACTTGTATCCGTTCCAGTACTCATCTTACTTAGATGCACACGCATGGAAATCCTTTTCTCTTTACTTCTACCTACTCCATCATTTCCCATCATGGCGAAAAACAATCTGAGGATGGAGTCGATGATCATGCGCAGTATTGTCCAAGGGAGGAGTCACCTATCTCATGACTACAAAAGACTTCTTCCAAGAAGACAACAACCTGCAATCATCCGAGCCCAACACCAGGTGGCGATCTATTGCTAAATGTAGGATCTGCAGCTCATATGCCTCGAACAGTGAGTTATCGGCTTTTGGGTAAGTACTCTACTGGCAGAGTTAAGGCTCTGGGCATAGACTCAGGGGTCTCCCAGGGTCAGGTAGGTACAGTAGGTACACCCTCAGTGGCACCCGGGTGCAGAGGTAGTTAGGCCCAATGTTAGCCTATGGGCGGCAGGGGGGCTTTTGGTTGGTGGCTGCTGGCAAGCAGGCCACGCGGCTGTGGAAGCTGGGCTCCTGGTCACTTGCTCAGGGCAAATGGGGAAGTAGATTAGGACAAAGGTTACACTCCCAGTAGCACTCGGGCGGCTGGGTGCAGGGTGCTTTTGAGCCGTCGGGCGTTCAATGTTATTCAAGGGAAGACTTGGAAGATGAACAAAGGCTGCTGGCTAGGGGACGGAGATTCTTCTGGAGCGACCAACACTTTGAAGGGTAAGTTGGGATCTTGCAGGATAGGTAGGCACCCTGGAGTTGGGCACAGGGGGCCGCGGGGAACTGGGTTGTCTTTTGACATCGGGAAATCTTACCCTCTGCTGGTCGCGGTTGGAGGGGTCCCTGGTTGTGTCGTCTGGGTCGTCGAGGAGGGTCCTTGGGCACTGGATTTCAGGTCACACACGCCTGGGGGAAAGTCCTCAGGGTCTTTGTCTACTCAGGCACCGGCCGGGCTCGGCGGGTGCAGAGGCGCTGGATTCACGGTTCCTGGCCAGTACTAGGGGTGTTACTTGTTTGAGCAGAACCACTGCAAGTCTCTAGATGAGCAAGGCAGGCAGGTCCTCCGGGGTTTTCAAGGTTGCTGTCCGCAGGAGATGCCGGGATTTAGCAGGAGCAGGTTCAAGGATCAACAGGCCGGCAGGGCTAGGGCCAAGTCAGTTGGTGTTGTCCTTTTGTTAGCAGTTGTCCTCCTTGTTCATCTTCTTGTTTCGAAATAGGGATCTGCTGAAGGAAGGTTGAGGGTGCCCCTAAATACTACATTTAGGGGCGTTACAGGTAGGGTAAGGGCAGGAACCAATGGGTCCATGTCCTGGGGTGAGTACAGCCTCTATCCTGCTCCTCTCCTGTGGGAGGGGGTCAGGAGCGTAGCTCAGATTGGGCAGGGCTTACCATCCTCAAGATGGCCGGAGCCCGGAGTTGTGCTTCATCTCACCACTCCCACCTGCGGGATTGGGTTGGCAGAGGCGAACATACCCACTTTCCTCAGTTAGGGTTTCCCGCCAGTCTTCCCGCCAGAGTGTGGGTCAGAACCGGTGGAAGCCAGTTGCTGAGTATAGCAAGTGGTCTGGAGAAGCTCACAAAGGTGGCATGCCTTTGAAGCTTCCCCTGCCCATCCTGTGGGAGGAAACCTGGCACCTCGCCCAGGATGTGCATTGTTGCAGGCAAAGGAGAGCAGATGGCTCTCTACCCTGGGGTCCAGCAAAATGTCTTCTGTGTGGCAGCCTAGGCAGCCTCTCAGACTAGACGTGGATTGTAGGATAGGTTTCAGGGAGCATCTCTAAGATGCCCTCTGTAGTGCATTTTACATTAAATCACACACTGGCATCAGTGTGGGTTTAATGTGCTGAGAAGTTTGATATCAAACTGGTCAGTCTTCAGTATACCCATCATGGTGATGTGGAGTTCGTAATGACAACCTCCCAGCACCATATACTCTTAATGGCATCACTGCTCTCACAGTGCCCAGGAATGGCCCTGGGTACTGTAGGGGCACAGGGTTCATGCACCTGTGTACACACCACTGGCATAGGGCACCCAGCTAGAGGGGTGACTCAGGTATGCCAGGGCAGTGGGTTTGTGGGCATGGCACACAGGGATGTGTGCCATGTCAACTCTGTTTAGTTCTGCACCAGGACACTCAGCCTGCAAAGGCAGTGTGTGTGTGTGTCAGGGTGCAGGGCCCATACAGGTGGCACAATAAGTTCTGCAGCCCTTAGGGGTCTTCTCTGGTCACAATGCCCTGGGTACACCTATGGTACCATTTACCAGGGGCTGACATGTGGCCAGAGATGCCAATTGGGTTTTAGTTTCAACACAGTTTTAGGGAAGGAACACAGGCCCTGGTCACCTGATTTGCAGGAGACCAGGGCACACTCTGTCAAAGTACATCATCAATTCAGCATAAAGTGGGGGCATACCATGCATGAAAGATGATACTTTCTCAAAGTGTGAATCCGTCACAGACATACGCCGGCCTTCTTCAAAGACATTCCCGACACACAAGGAGGTAAATCTAAAAAAAAGTGACTAAATGTTGGAAAAAACCTTGTCAAAAAGTAACTAAAGGGTAGATCTTCCCCTGCTCTGGCTAGCGTGGAAAGTAAAGAACGGTTATCAACATTGGGGGGGGGGGGGGGGGGGGGGGGTCCCTACATAAACACTGCAGACATCAATGCCAATGACGCCACACGGACCCAAACAAGGCCACCTACTGGCACGCAGGGGTACTGCTCACAGAAAATTTCTGATCCAGTCTGATGGCTGAGGAGAATTCCAAGGTGAGGAATCGGCAGCTAGAAGTCTATCAGTTATGAAACCTTGCAAAAGAGCCCAGTTAAAATGAGTAGTTTAAGCTTTTGATTAATACTGCCAAACAGATTTGAAGACAATCATGCTTAAATATGAACATAGCAAGCACTTTGATGCAAAATACAAACTAATCAAAATAACTGCAACCAAAGGAAGCGTTAAGGGAAGCAAACAGTGTGTATCAGACGGAAAAAGCTGTAAAGAGGTAAACAAAAGCTTTGAAGCCTGAATTATATTAAACAATTCGACTTTAGAAGACAACTACTGGTTACTGAGTTGTAAATCATTTTTTGAAGCCACATGTACACTGTAGTATACAATATTACCTTTCCTTAATTTATTTGTGTCTAATCTTATACTGCTGTATCCTGTACGTGGCTTTTTATTATGTGTTTATAAATCCTAAAGGTGTACTTTATGAAGCAAGCAGAATATTTAATTTAATTTATTGTAAAGGTTTTATATAGCGCTGGCTAGACCCGGAGGTATCAGAGCGCTTTACGAATCAAATCATTATTACAGGTTACATCGTTACAAAGGTTACACAGTTATTAGAGCATGGCCTCTTCTCCTCTGCTGTTCCTGTCCATAGCGCCGGGACGCCCCCGGAGGGGGTAACTGTGCGCTTTACCAAATTCCATAATAAAATAATAATGGCAACATAGTTACGTGTAAGGTAGAGATAAAAAATAAGCACAAATACGTAAGGGGAAAAGCAGGCAAGGGGAGAGATTCAGGGGAGGAGGGGTAGGAGCAGGGGAGGAAAACAGATAATGAAGGCGGGAAAGAGGAGGGGAGGGTGAGAGACAGCATGGAAAGAAGAGGGGGAAGGGCGACGGGGACACAAACCGGTAGACGAGTCAAAGAAACGTCTAAAGTCCAGTAAGCTGTGAGCCCAGGGTAAGTGGTATCATTTCCCTATCTCTGTTGCAAGAGGCTCCCATAACGCAGTGAACTCTCTCAGAGGGGTCTCTGAGACTCCAAGGCCTACACACTGGATCCTACAATAAAAGGGGGAGAGGGAGTGCTTTGGCAAGGGGTGCCATGTTATGTTACGTTATAAAAAATGTATAAAGCGCAAGTACACCAAGGTTTCATGGCACTATTCTGAACTGGTCGCAGCCAAAATCCTCAGCTGTGAATGGCTCCCTTGGCGCAGTGAACTCTCTCGGCGGGTTCGCTGAGACTCCAGAATATAAATATTGGCTCTTTCCTCAACAAGGGGAGGAGTGCTTAAGTCATAGGGCACAAAAGACAGGGCGCTAGGCGGAGTAGCAGGTAAGGGGAGAGATTAAGGCGAGAGGGGATAGAAACTAGGGAAGTAGACAAAGTGAAAGTAATAAATGGGAACATATTTAATTAATGAGTTTTATATGGCGCTGGCTAGACCCAAAGGAATCAGAGCGCTTTACATGAGGAACAAGAATGTTACAATTTACATCAGTTAAAAGTTACATAAGTATAAAAAAAACATTTAAAGAACATAGGGGACAAGGTGGATGGAGCAAGGAAGGGTAAGGGGAAAAGGTGGATGGCGCAAGGAAGGGTAATGGGCAGATTTGAAGGCTTCGAGAGAAGCGCTGATGTCGGCTTTAATGTTGTCGCGCAGCTCTCTTTTTAAGTCCATGAGGGTGGCCAGGAGATCATCACGGGTCAGCCCCATCCCTTTGGCTGTTTATGCCCTAGCTCTTGTCCGTCTCCCTTGTTAATGTTTACAAAGTAGCTTAAGACCTTGTTGGCTTGAGATTTTTTTGGGAGGCATACGGGCAATTCACGGGGCCAAGCCGCACATTGGTGCGCTCGTTTGTTCCCCCGCTCACTCTGCTGTGGGGACTAGACTTGTGGTTCTCAGGTGGCACTGTAGGTCAGGGTCTCTTTCCTGTCGCGGAGCACGCTCCTCAGGGCCTCTGGGCAGCGTCCTGAGAGTGGCCGTGGCCTATTGTATAACCCCGGGTGCCTTAAGAGCTTGGGATATAAGGGATTAAGCCGCTATCTTAAGGTCAGGCAGCGACCATGTATCCATGGAAGAACTAATTTGAACACCACATTCTTAGCCAATATAAACAATTGGCCTGGCAACAGTTGTGGGGCTAATTTTTTTCTATTTAATGCTGACACTGTCCGTGTCAGAGCATCAATATATTGGTTATGGCATACAGGACTCTTACACAAGTATGCAAAGCAGTAATTAATTATACCCTTGCCCCTCCCCCAATTCCATGTAATTTGAACAGCAGTGATGCCACAAGAAGTTGTAGTATAAATGGTTGTATTCATACTGTGTTGTGGGCAAAATCATTTAATTGTACTTTGTATTTGATATTGTATTGACATTTATACAGCCTTTCTACTACTGGCACTTGATATTTGTTGTGAATATATTTTCTAATTGTACACTATTTTTAAATTTCAGTTAACCTGTGGTTGCCTATCTTGTGTTTTATATATGAATTAGGTTAAGCTATATGTTAAACTCTACAAGTGCCCAAGATCAGCATTTCTTTTAAAGAATGGTCATTCTTACTGCAATAGCATTTTTTTATGTTGTTACAAACTAAATAGCAGCAGCCATACAATACCACAATTCAACATCAATGCTAAAGCAAAGTGTAAAGTGCAACAATGTGTTCTTGTTTCAGAGCATAACAGAAGCACATGCGGACTTTAAATTTCTTAGCATGTGCATATGGGAGCTAAAGGCAAATATGTTAGTAGGTCATCTGCAAAGTGAATGCAACAGATTTTATAACTCTTAAAGGAAAATGTGGGCCAGGATACATACAGTGACTATCAATATGCACTTAAACACTATGATGAATTCTGGCAACAAGCTTACTTCGTTGCAGATACTAAATTGTGTGGGCATTAAAAAAAAGTCCAACCAGAGTATCAGGACTCATATGCACCAGTATGATGATGCATGCCTAAGCAGCATTCAGGGGCTAGCTAATTTCAATTAAAATGTTTGCATTTGCTATCTAGCATCAGCAATTAAAAAGGTTTGGCTAATGCCTCTCATGACAATACATATTGGCTTAGCCAATGTTTGCTTTGAATTGGTAAAGAAGAAGTCATAGGTGTATAGCTCTGCAAAGCACTTCATTACACAAGATGTGCTACTGAAATGTGACCTATATTGGCAAGAAAAGGCAGTTTGCTGCTTTAGCAGTAAAAGGCCACCCCATAACAGACACTGTCCTGAACAAATCCTCTCAAAACAGGTAGTGGTTAAGTGTAAGTAGTAAATTCATAATAAATAAATGGAATAGATAATCATTCCCAAATAAAAGTATTAAATATGCACCACTGTAATCATTCTTTAATTGGCAACAACAAAAAGGCTTCAAAATAACATTTATATAAGAAAACAATGGTTTGGTAGGACTAGGGATCACAAGTGAAGGACTCTGCATGTGCCCCAACGTTTCCATATTTGAAGTTTCAACTGCAGGGTTACTTCTAACTAAACTTGCTAACATTACATCTAATGAGAGTTTTAAAGGTTGTGGTATAATCTCTATCCCTAGCCAATAACAAAGTCTACCCTGATTACCGCAACCCCATACCTATTAAATATCTATCCCATAGCCGACTCACCCATTAGCTACTTTATCAGCACAGACATTAAGTAACAGCAGTACCAGTCCTTTTAAGATCATATCATGGAATATCGATTGTAAAGAGGACGTTGGCAGAAGTAGAATGGTTTATTAATGGGTATGATATTGTGTGAATGCAGGAGACTTGGGATCTGGACACATTTTTTGCAAGGGTATTCCAACTACTGTGTAAAAGCAGTCGCCTCAAGGGCAGGTCGCCAGTCTGGCAGCCTCCTAATTTGGATTAAGATCATGTTGGGGGAATCTATCAAAAGGGTAGGCACAAATAATGATATTTTGGACATATATATCTTAGTGGACAGAAGCGTAACTAAACATATTTAATAACTACAATTGTCCTGTAAGTAGGAACAAAGAATAAACTACCCTAAAACGTTTAGACTTTCTCCTCAAGAAGATCCCATGTAATGTCCTGATTCTAGTTGCAGGAGATTTTAATACTTGCTTGTAGCCCCTAAAAGGCCTGTCATTTATCACAGAAGGGGAAGATGAAGCTAGGGGTACATCAAAAAAGGAAGCAAAATCGTTTATGTCACTTATGCTGTCCTTCGGGATGTGAGCTTGCAACGGTATATGATAATCTCCCTGCTTCTGCTTTTTCCAGAGGGTCTCATATGAGTAAAATAAATTCCATCGGGCTAGACATTGATTTGTGGCATCTAGCCTTAGATTTTGAAGTTCTTACCCAAGCAGACAGTGATTATAATGCGCTTGTCTTGTCATTAGAGAAAACAATATTTCCAACTCACGTGAATAGCAATCCCACATTCTGCAACAACACTGTTTCTTGCAAATAACAGTAGGGCAGTAAAATGGTCTAAGATCAGTCATAACACTGAGATACTCACTCACATTTACACCTAGGTAATGCCATTTCTATTAGCCCTATTGAATGCATGGTACAGCCTCAGCAGTGGGTAGATTATTTCACCAGCTTATATGCTGATCCTTCCTTGCCAGTATCCCTTCATGCTGTAATCTCGATCAGCAGTCTTGCCTAGAGCAGAAAAATCTAAGATTCTCCGGGAGTGAGACTAACTGCTATTAATGCTTTGCGTCCAGGCAAAGCGACAGGACTCGATAAAGTCCCAGCTTCCAATCGGAACCTAACATATGGGGCCATTACATCCATGCCCTTTCAAATAAGATACTGGAAGGCGATGTGTTGGCTGGCAGCAGAGATCATTTCTATCTTAAAAAAAGGGTGATAGGACCTCATCAGGCAATTACAGGCCCATAAGTTTGATTGAGAATCTGCAAAAGATTTCCTACCACCAGATCCTATCTAGACTCCAAGACTGAAAGGATGAGAAGAGGATTCTTTCTCCCATAGAAAGTAGGGTCCAACCTGAAAGTGAGCACCATAGATCAGGTGTTTCGTTTAAATCGTCTAAGGTGGAAGGATGTGGCTTTCCCCAAGATCCCCTGTATATTGGTTTTGTTGATTTGAGGTCAGCTTTTGACCTGGTTCCGAAAAGCTTACTGTGGTTGTCACTGACCAGTATGGGCATTGATTCAAACGTATCAGATTGCATGACAAGACCTATGCCCAAGTATTGTGGGAGAACAGGGAGAGCTAACCGATCGTATACCCACTGTACAACAGGGATTTATTTTATTTTAGGAGTTTTATATGGCGCTAGCTGGACCCGAGGGTATCAGACCGCTTTACAACATGTACAGTTATGTGCAGATATACAATACAAATATTATGATAGAGCATGCAGGATCGAGCCGGGAATAGAACAGACACAGGAGCGAGCATGGAGCGGGTAGGGTGTTTATCGTTTAGAAAGAGCGTCTAATAGGTGTTCTTTGTTTAACCAGGACGGGAGACCAAGAGGTTTTCTGGGTCCAAGTCAGTGTCCACGGTCAAAAGTATACAGTAAGATGGAGAACCGTCTAAGGTGCTTCCTTGGATCTTATAGTTTCACTCGAGAGTGGTCTAGGAAGAGGACTTTGAGCAGGTTCTTGAGGGGATCATTCTGATGTGAGGCGGGGATGGAGTTCCAGATTTTTGGGGCGTTTCCAGCTAAAGATTTAGCTGCGTTTTTTTGCTTACGAGTTTTCAGTGGAATGAGTAGTAGAGTGTTGGAGCTCCTCAGGTTCCTGGACTGGCAGGCCCTTTTAAATTTGGCGGTTAAGTATTCCGGTTTGCCTGTGTGTAGGGCTTTATGCGTGAGGCAGGCTGTTCTAAAGCTGGCTCGCAGTTTAATTGGGAGCCATTTAAGTTCCCTGAGTGCAGGAGAGATGTGGTCGGTTCTTCCTTTACATCAACAACCTGGCAGATTATTTATTAAAAGGTGTCCATGATAGCCCAAAATAGGGGAGTGGGGGTTGTGAGGGGGTGTCAAACGGTTTTAAGCCTCTACACCTAAATCTGCGTCCCCAGTCACTGAAATGTATAGGGCCAAGGTGCAATCAGTGGCTTTATATGCAGCAAAAGTACAGGTAGTGGAGAACACTCATATGTTGTCTTAAAGAAAATTGTTTTATTAAATCATTGTTTTGTCTACCACGAAGTACCCAATCAGTCCCCGTTTCTTTGACACTGGCTTCAAAATAATAGGAGATCTTGTTAAGCTGAGACCTTTACTTTATTGGGCTAGATTATGGTCCACCCCTGAATTGACCATATACAGGTCTGCATTTGAGGAAGTTCTATTCCTAGGAATAGCACCACCATTCCATTGGTTTATTTTATAAAAACCCTGGGTATGCTTTGGTTAAATCCATCTCAGGCAATTCAAAGGCAAATGTTAAAGAGAAATACTGGGGCTATACAATTGACTCATACTATTGCAATGAAAACATTGTTAGGTGGATGGAGGAATTATTAATTTTTAAACCTGTCCCTGCATTTGAGTCATTCATGGATGCTTTTATTCCACCATTAGCGCGCAACTTGAGAATCAAACTACAACTTGTAAATGACTTCACGTATAACTGTGACCCAGCTAGACAGAAATCGCTGAATTGCCCACTATGTCCTGGCCATAGTGAGGACATAGAACACGTACTTTTCTTGTGCCTGGCATATGCTAAGCCCAGGAGGTCCTCCATAAGGCTGCATTGTATTACATAATTGCAAAAACCACAGTTGATGGACAGAATGTAGAACAATGTCTTACATTCACCCCAGTACAAAGATCTGGGCCTAAATCCATTGCTTTTTTGCACTCCACACCACCCTAGGTCAGACAATGGCTATATGCAAATCAGCCTTGACCCTGTGCCTCATGGGAACAGTCCAGCCCGAACTACCAAGCCATGTCTTTCCTAGACCGGAATCAAGCATCCAAAGGCTGGTTTCTGGCTATCAGCCAGGTCCAGGGAAGGCATGGCTTGGCAGTTCGGGCTGGACTGTTCCCATGAGGCACAGGGTCAGACTGATTTGCATATGGCCATGTCTGAACTGGGGTGGTGTGGAGTGCAAAAAAACGATGGATATATGCCCAGATCTTTGTACTGGGGTGAATGTATGACATTGTTCTGCATTCTGTCCAACAACTGTGGTTTTTGCATTCGTCACCCCGAGTGGGATGGGTATGCTCAGACTTTAGTCCGAATCTCTCCACACCACTGGATTCAAGCAAGCCGGGCTGAAGACGGCTGGAATGCCAGAAACCGGTCCTCGAAAGCTTGTCTCTGGTTCAGGGAAAGCATGGCTTGGCAGTTCGGGCTGGACTGTTCCCATGAGGCACAGGGTCAGACTGATTTGCATATGGCCATGTCTGAACTGGGGTGGTGTGGAGTGCATAAAAACGATGGATTTAGGCCCAGATCTCTGTACTGGGGTGAATGTATGACATTGTTCTGCATTCTGTCCATCAACTGTGGTTTTTGTATTGTATTACATAAGGCACAAAACAATATGCTGAAGCCTACAGGATTCCAAGATATGTTTCTATATCCCGGGATGGCTTTAAATCGTGGATGCTACCTTGTAACAGTGAGGCGTATAACGAAAGCACTTTGAATCCCACTGTTAGCTTAACTAGATGAAGTTACTTCAGATAAACTCTTTTCTAGTCTATAGGTCAAGTAGCATATCTCTGACCGCTATGTCTGCATATATACTGCTTGCAAAAAGATGCTTTTATGCATGTACACCATCTGGATGATTTTAATGCTTTTACCCTTCGCATGTTTAATGATGACTATCTTTAGCTATTTTTTTTATATGCACATGCACTGTGATTTTAACATTTGTTTTGTGTGTAATTTAATGGTTTTATAGGCTTGTTACTGAAATATATTTTGACTGACCGTCACAAATCAAAATTATATAGCAGCAAAATATGCAACCTTCTGTAGGAAAACTTTCACTGTACCTGCAACCATTGGTTTCGGTGGTAGACATCCCAAAACTAATTTGAGCAGTAATTCCATTGCAAATCATTAAATAGAGAAAATATGAACAACATGCAAACTCACAACAGTGACATGCTTCCACAAAGACATATTAAACTAAGACATGAAAAACTGCAGTGTTGATGCACTGGATGAGTAAATATGAATATCACAAAATGCATGACATCCAAACTGCATGTTACTTTTTACTTGCAATTAAGCGTGGTTGATTAACAGAATTACAACTTTGTTACCTATTAGCTCCCCATGACCTATTCTTCCTAAGCGGCCGATGACTATTCTCCATGGTAGGGAACTCATTTGCACAAGTCCTAAGCACCATTCCCATAGTTTCTGGAGGCCAAGTCTCCGAGCTGAGCCTTTTTTCCTACGAGCCCTGAGGAAAAAAAAAAACAAGACCGAGTTTGAGCACCATACCAAATAACAGGTTTATTTACATTTACCAACGATTTACAGCTTAATTGCTGTGACCATTCTGCCATGTAAAGTTTGGGCCCTCAAAATAAAATTTGTTTGTAAAACTACTTTGCAAACAGAAATGCTGAAAATAATTCCACGCGACGCAGCAGAGCAACTCACTGTAGAAAAGTGGCCTATGAAGTCTGTATCATTTAATCCTGGATCAATCTGACGGTTTCCAGGAAAACCACATATTTAACATTGATGAATCTCAAGTCCTGTTAAATTAAATTGAACTTCAGAAAGTCTTCTTCAATGCCATCCCAAATTGTTAATGTGTTATTATGTGGTGTGATTGTGATATCTCACCATGTAATTTCAATCTTTTCCAGGTCTAGTTAAGCTTCTTTAATAAAACCATTAGCTCAGTCCTGGATAGCTGTGGCACAGAGCTTGGAGCTGGCCACGAACCATTTCACCTCCACCGATAAAATGTCCGGCATTGCTTCTGAGGCTAATACTGTGTTCAAACCAGACATTGGGAAAGATCACTCTGAACACAAAAATGTAGGTGCACATCAATAATAAATATGAAGGCAAAAATCTATGCCAAATATCCTGGCCACACGACTTTCCCCTGATAATCAAAATGAACAATCTTACTCAGACTGTCTTATCCACGGCAAATTAGATTGGCCTGGGACAACATCTGCTTATTCTACCTTGTTAATTGAGAGGTTTTCCAATCTGCTTCCCCCTCCAGTAGGTGCTATAGCTCCAGATGCAGAGAAAGCCTTTGATAAGGTTTACTGGCCTTACCTTGAAACTGCATCAAAATAAGGGGATGAAGGGGCTATTTCCACTCTCATGGAGTGGGAGGTCCAGCACAAACAGGTGCCCCTGTTAACATGTCAAGGAAGGTATGTTGTGCTGTTCCTCAGTTGGGAGGAGTTAAACAAAGGCTAGAAACAACTGAGTATCAAAGAGATCTACAGTTGGGCATCCATTTGTTGGATTTTAATGCCCTCACACACTCTTTCAGGTGTTGTGCTTCATCATATGGTCTGCTCCTCGTTGGGTCGGCGTTGCAATACCCAAAGGGCTCACCTCAAAGATGGGCACTTTATCGGAGATCTTTTAGCCAACAGCCGTATGGTGAAGTGCGGGTGTGGGGCCAGAAGAGTGTAGCTGTGATAGTGAGTTTAAAATGGGGCTGGGAGTACCTATAATAGATTATTTTTATTCTGGAGGTCTCCTGACCTAGTTCAAACCGGTGAAATTTGCGTGTGAACTGCTGCAGCACGTGACTTTGTACCCAGCGAGCACTCCCTTAGGGTCATCTCTCAGTTATTGTTAGTAAACCAAGCTGCATTATGCTTGGTTCTACCGGGGTGCCATCCAGGGGGATGCTCAGCCTCTTATGCTGGGAGGAGTTGCAAGATTTGTAGATGGGGGCATGTGATCTCCTGTATTTCCATGTAAAGGATCTAGCTAAACGGGGACCACAACTCAGAATAGGACTCCTTGTGTTCTGCTACCATTGACACGCGCTTCATTGCTAGTGTTAACCAAAGCTTATGAAGCCATGCTATGTGGAAGAGGTGTGGCGCAGCGGCCAGGGTGGCTGACTCCGGAACATCCGGGCTCACCTGGCGCCAGGTTAGCCCATTACCATGTAATTCTGGGCAATAGCTTGTTTAATCTTCCCGATGGACCCCAGCGCCTTGACACCCTTAGGGGTAATTGTTCGCGCTTTACAAATACTGGTATATGGGATCAGAGCCATTTGGTGAGACCCACCGGGCTAAAATTACTTGACGTGCTGCCAACAGTGCAAGAGCTATCCGACGACCCCTTAGGGAGCGCAGGGGAAATGTCAAGGGGTTTGTCAGCCCCAAAAGAGTGCATGCTTGGAAACATGAGATATTGGTATTAAATGCTTATGTTGTTTAAAACAGATTCCGAGAGAGCGAGAGCGCGAGAGAGAGAGAGCGCGAGAGAGCGAGAGCGCGAGAGAGAGAGAGCGCGAGAGAGCGAGAGCGCGAGAGAGAGAGAGCGCGAGAGCGCGAGAGAGCGAGCGAGAGAGAGAGAGAGCGCGAGAGAGCGAGAGCGAGAGAGCGAGAGAGCGCGAGAGCGCGAGAGAGCGAGCGAGAGCGAGAGAGAGAGTGAGAGAGAGAGAGCGAGAGCGAGAGAGCGAGAGCGAGAGAGCGAGAGCGAGAGAGCGAGAGAGAGCGAGAGAGCGAGAGAGCGAGAGAGCGCGAGAGAGCGAGAGCGCGAGAGAGCGAGCGAGAGAGAGAGAGCGCGAGAGAGCGAGAGCGCGAGAGCGAGAGAGCGCGAGAGCGAGAGAGCGAGAGCGAGAGAGCGAGAGAGCGAGAGAGCGAGAGAGAGCGAGAGAGCGAGAGAGCGCGAGAGCGCGAGAGCGCGAGAGAGCGAGCGAGAGCGAGAGAGAGAGTGAGAGAGAGAGCGAGAGCGAGAGAGCGAGAGCGAGAGAGCGAGAGAGCGCGAGAGAGCGCGAGAGCGCGAGAGCGCGAGAGCGCGAGAGAGCGCGAGAGCGCGAGAGAGCGCGAGAGCGCGAGAGCGCGAGAGCGCGAGAGAGCGAGAGCGAGAGAGCGCGAGAGAGCGAGAGAGCGCGAGAGAGCGCGAGAGAGAGAGAGAGTGTGTGGTGTGTGTGTGTGTGTGTGTGTGTGTGTCCGTGCCAGTCTCGCCCTCAGTCACTCCGTGCCAGTCTCGCCCTCAGTCACTCCGTGCCAGTCTCGCCCTCAGTCACTCCGTGCCAGTCTCGCCCTCAGTCACTCCGTGCCAGTCTCGCCCTCAGTCACTCCGTGCCAGTCTCGCCCTCAGTCACTCCGTGCCAGTCTCGCCCTCAGTCACTCCGTGCCAGTCTCGCCCTCAGTCCCTCCGTGCCAGTCTCGCCCTCAGTCACTCCGTGCCAGTCTCGCCCTCAGTCACTCCGTGCCAGTCTCGCCCTCAGTCCCTCCGTGCCAGTCTCGCCATCAGTCCCTCCGTGCCGGTCTCTCATCAGTCACTCCGTGCCGGTCTCTTAGTCACTCAGTGTAGGTCTCAGTGACTCAGTGTCAGTCTCCTCTCTCCTCCCCCCACACTCCCCCCTCCCTCTTTCCCCCACCCCCTCTCTTTCCCCCACCTCCTCTTTCCTCCACCTCCTCTTTCCTCCACCGCCTCTCCACACACTCTCCTCTCCACTATCTCTCTCTCTCCTCTCTCCATTCTCTCTCTCTGGGGGGCCATAGGTACATTACCTGAAAGGTCCGTGGGCAGCCACGATAGGCCTGCCGGGCCGTACTATGAGTATCACGGGTATAGACTGTTCCGCCTTGCCAGAGGAAATTCACTCTTTAGCTTCTTTTCCTGGGCAGTAGCCACCAAAAGGTTCAGAATCTGAGATTGCTTCGGTTTACTTTAAATCCAGAGATCTCTCTAAAGCACTTTAGCTTTGAAAGCAATGCCAGAAGAGATGTCTGAGGATGTGTTAGTGAGAGGATCACATAATCTGCGTACAGGCTGATAGTATCGATCCCCGCTACAAATTGGATGCCCCATATTTGCAGATCATCGCAAATTTTTTGAGCCAACGGTAGCAGGTACAACACGTAGAGGGGATAGTGGGCAGCCTTGACGGATGCCTTGTGCAATGGGGAACCAGTCGGAGGATATTCCGTTGACTCACAAAAGATTTCAGGGTCTGATATATGCAACTGACCCATTTGATAAAACCCTCCCCAAATCAAAAGTGGTGTAATGTATCAAAGAGCTAGGACCATCATACGTGATTAAAAGCTTTTTCGGTGTCGAATGAGCGACCTGTGTATGACGTCCATGAGGCAGAGAAGTCTTTTCGTGTTATCTCCACCTTGTTGCGTGAGGAAGCCTGTTTCTGGAAAAGGGTTAAATAAAGGTGTTAAAAGCAGTGCCAACTCTGGGCAAAACAATTCATAGAATTGCGTCGCAAACCTGGAGCCCAGTGCCTTGTGCAATTTAAGGTGTGCAACAGTCTTAATTACTTCCTCGACTCGTATTGGTTGGTCGAGCTGTGCTGCAATTGCCTCCGGCAGTCGAGTGATAGGAATGTCTTGCAAGTAGGAGCAGGATTCAGCTCGAGGTGTATCTGGCTCGGAAAATAAGGTCTGATAGAAATTTTTGAACACCTCTACTATCTCCCGGTCTACCTGCACTTTGTCGCCGGAAGGTATTTTGACCGAATGAATCGATGCCACCACTGTCCTAGCTCGGAGCCTATGTGCCAGCATTCAACTGCATCTGTCACTGCTCAGGTAGAACTGGTGTCTGAGGAGAGCATATCCTGCTCTATCCAGGTCTAGACGCTTCAGCTGGAGTCTTCTTTTCTCCAACTACCTCCAGACTCTAGGTGCCCCCGTACTTTGTGCATGGCTTCCAACTCTACTACCTCTTTTTCTATACTCTGGCACTTCTCGCAGCGTAATCTGTTTTTGGCCGCCGATATCGCAATGAACTCCCCCCTGATCGCTAATTTCAGCGCTTCCGAGATTGCTGCCAGTGATGTGTTCCCCACATCGTTAGTATCCAGGTTGTCTAGCAGTCACGTGCGAATAGACCCCACAACGGTCTTGGATTGCAAGAGGATTTCCTGTAGCCGCAATCTAGGCAGACTGGAAAGATAGTTATCTGCTTGCAGCGTAACTGTAATCATGGTATGGTCCGATAGAGAGACCGGCTCAATGGAGTTCCCGTAAGTTGAGTGCTAGAGCTGTTGAAGCTAAAAAGGAATCTATACACACGTAAGTTTTGTTGAGTCACTGAGTATAATGTATAGTCTCTTGTTCCTGGGTGGTGGTTGCGCCTAATGTCTTGGATAACGCAAGCCCTCAGCAGAGAAATACCCCAACGGCGCAGACCGATGACGCAAGCGTACAAGGGAGGAGTCCATGACCAAATTGATGCCGCTGCCCCCCCACCACCAAGAGAGCTGCATCCAAGGATGCCATCACCTCTCCTAGGGCATTGATAATGAAAGACATTTGTAGTGGGTTCTGGGTGTAAATGTTGGCAAGAGTAACATGAGAAGTCCCCCACTGGATTCTGACCACCAGCAGCCGGCCCCGGATTTCAGATATAGTGGAGACAACCTTGCCGCTAAATTTCACGCTTAAGAGAATGGCAACTCTATCTTTTTGGGGATGTGTTATAAGACCATAGCTGACAAGAGAACCTTCGGGAGCGCATGCTGGTGGTATCCCGCTGCAGGAGGTAGGTTTCTTGGTGGAGTCAAATGTCACAGTTGGAGCTCTCCAGCAGGGACAAAAATCGCAGAGCGCTTTAATGGGTGGTTAAGGTCTTGAACTTTGAGGCTCACGATCTTCAAATCTCTACCCATATTCTACTTACAAAGAGGGATGGATGCGCTGCGCTGTCTAGGCTCTGTGCTGCACCAGGACTGCCTAGTCTATAGTTGCCCTGTCTGACTGTTGTCCTGAACTACCTGAAGCTGGTGCGGAGGAAAAAGAAAGACTTGAAAACACAACCAGAACAGCCCCCAACAATCCCAAACCGCACTAAACATGGCAAACATTTAGCCACCAGAAATTGACGTCAGTTTGTCAGGTAGGAGAGCCCGAGGGGGCAAGGGCCGGCTGTTGTCTGGTCGTCCCTGATGTCTCGACGACTCACCGGGGGTCTTGCGGCTTTCACTGTCACTGGGGCAAGGATGGTGGTGAAGACTGGGCGTCTCCCAGGCGCCATCAGCATCAGAGTCTCCAAGGGCCCAGATTGATCAAATCAGGAGGAGACTAGCCAGTCCGGTAAGCCGGTCAAGAGTGTTGATTACTGCTTTTCCCTCTTTGGCTATTGTTTCTGAGTCCGGTTTATGGCTGGAGGGGTCCTCCTACTCTATGCCAGGGGGATTCCTTAGTTTTAGGGCTTGAGTGCTTGCCTTTATCCTCCTGTGTCGGCTCTTCCATGAGACCAAAAGCCCCTCGTGCCTCATTAAAAAAAAATAATCTTTTTATTAAACAAAAAGACTTCATTTCCATTCACAATTTGACTAAATAAATCACGTTACATGGTTCTAGTCCCCGCAACAAATTCTATGGAGGATCTTCATTTGGACCAGGCACAACCTGGAGATTGCAGCTTCCCGCGGAGAGGCCACTGCCTCTTGCCACTCTTCGTCATCAAGCTCCAACCCATCATTTCCCCAGCGCTCCCGAATCACTTTGAGAGGGTCTGGTGCACTATTGACCAGCCATTTATATGTCAAGGACACTGCTTTAGTTCGTTGGTACCCTCAAGCAATCTATCTTTCAATAGAGTGACATCTGGGTGGGGGTGGGGTGGGGGGGGGGGGGGGGGGGTGGGGGGGGGGGGGGTAGGTGGGGGGGGGGGGGGGGAATACTCCCTTCGGCAAATGCGTTGTTAGTGCAGGTCTCACCTGTAAATACCGAAAATATTCCATGCTAACAAAGCTCATTCTTGTTGCAAGGTGGCGAAGGAGATCAGATAGCCCTTTTGCCATAGGTCCCCTATTTTCGTGATCCCTATCAGGTCCCACTTATCAAACTCCTACGAAACTCTCAGGGTGCCCAGTTGCTCTGAGTCCCACAAAGGAGCAGCCATGGTGACTTTCGTTCCCACCCCAGGCTCCTATTAACTGTGTGCCATACGTGCACTGAATGTCCTCTTTAAAATATTTTGGCTTGACCGGCCCTGGAATATTCTGGAGCGCATGTAGAAAACGTGGTACAGACCTAATTTTGAATAATGCTGCCCTCCCCAATAAGGAGAGCGGTAGTGTCTTCCAATTGGCCACATCTTGCTTCAGACTCTGCAGCAGGGGGGGGAATAGGTTTCGCTCCTAGCTACCTTTGGGTCTACTGTGATAAAGATTCCCAAATACTTGAAGCCCTTTTCGCTTCCTTCATGGGACACCCTCTAGTCAGTGGTATTCAAACTGTGGGGCGCCCCCCCCCCCCCCTGGGGGTCCGTGGCTGCATTCCCAGGGGGGGCGCAAATGAGTCTTCAACTATTTGCCACACAGTGTGTCTAGCGCTTTGCTGGGGTGAACCTAGTTTCAAGTTACAACAGAGTCTCCTCCCCCATTATAAACGGAGTGGCAGAGTGTGTGTGTGTGTGTGTGTGTCCTTCAGTGCGTCCCCCCAGGCAGGGCAGGCACAACGTGCAACAGTCCTAGAGTAGAGTGCCACTCTGAGGCACCATCCCTCTGTGTGTGACATCGTCGCCAGCTGATAAAGAGCCCCCCTCGAAAGGCAGCTCCTAAACAAAGCTGCCTTGCTAACAATGTGCTCTATGTCGAAGTGTGTGGGCCCATCGTGACGAGTGCTTGAAGAGGGGCGCACTCCTGCACGCACAATACTGGTATGTGAGCTCAAAGGAGTTCAGCCCCCCACCCCCGTCCTGTGAGACAACTTCCCGGAAGCACACTCACTGTCCCCACCCAAGTACTTCACAGGTCTCAAGACCATTTGATAGTTAATGAGGCTTCCTTGTTTTTTCACCCCTTCGTAGAGCCCCTGTATATCAACTCTGCCTACAACTGGAAGAGTCCTACTGTTTTTTTTAACTATGCTCCTTGCAGAGCGGGAGAAATTAACGAGTTCACAGTCTCTTTGAAGCCACGATGAAACAGCATTAAATTCCATGGCCAAAGTGATCCTCGTGGTGAACTACTAAATTCCCCAAAATACCAATATTTAAAGTGCTGGTACCTCTGTGCCCTGCGTGGGGATACTCAAAATGGCCATATAACTAATAGGAGCACCAGTACGCGGCTTACTCTGTGTTTTTGTTGAGATCGTGTGATCTAATAGTGATATTGGGATTTCGGTGTTCTCATTATAATGAAGGTAATGCATTTTCCATGCCATGATGTATGATGCAGGTATTTTTTAATACCATAACTGTCAGTATAACGAGTACCATGTCAGTAATTGCACGATGTGCACAGTATTTCTAATCTATGTCGTTTTGGACTACGATACACACATATACATATACACACATATATATATATATATATATATATATATACACACATATATATATATATATATTCATATATATATTCAATCGCGCTTGCTCCTGCTGTAACTTCCTGCCGGATTCACAAAGAAGACAAGGCAGACCCAATTTGGTGCTTTGATTTTATTTTTCAAACACCACCAAAGCCCTCACGACGCGTTTCGGCAGATCCCTGCCTTGATCACATGACAGCATCATCGTGAAGCACACCTCTATTTAAAGTGCAAGTGCTACATTATTGTTACAATAGACATAAAAGACATACTGGACTTTACATAGTCTCTTACTTTTCTATGTACATCACCATTAAATTTAATTATCATAGATGTAAAATGCCAGATTTGTATACTAGTAAAAATCTCATTTTGATAGAATCAGAGTAAAATAAGGGAGATATGCTTGTAAAATACATCTTGGTAGCACAAAATACTTGTAAAATACCTATTTGGAACGCATTGCAGCAAAGGTAGGTCAAAATGGTAGTAAAATACATGATTTTTATATTATAGCATAAATGCTTTTTGTATTCTTGACATCATCGTATATCAACCTATGCCTTCATTCCTTTACCCTTTATTTCACTAGGGAATTTCCCCCCACATTTCTATGTCTATTGACTAATATTCGTGATATGCTTCTATTATAAGAAACCCCATCTATCACCCTATTGGTGTATTGTGTAAATATAAAGTGCTAAACAGTGCAAAAAAAGAATATACAACCCAAAATAAACAGGAACACTTTCCTATGTGTGTTTCCCTATACCTATAATTCATAAGACTTTGTGCAATATTCAGAATTTCATTCTAACAGTAACATTAGGTACGGTTTCCAAAGATAAATCCTGTAAATATCATTTTGTAGTGTTCTGGACATGATTCCCACAATCGGTTAAAAACCACTTTTCTGCTTTAAAACAGTATGTTAAAAAACCAATTCATGTCTTCACTATAAAATTTACTATATACAGAAAAAATATATACATGGAAATTCATATATAAATAGATAATCAATAAATACAACTTTAAGTTAAATGATTTGTGTCTCCTCTAAAATTAAGCAGCAATGTATATGTTTATCAAAAGTGAGCAAACTAGCCCAATCTATGAGATTTTGTAGTGGGAGCACATATTATGAAATATCCTAATTCTTAAGTGGTGTGGCTACGTGTATCCTATCAACAAACTGAAATATATGTTTGAAAGGATTTTAATCAAATTGTTTGGATGGGTCTACGTTAGTCTAGGTACGTATAAAGATCTTCCCCCATGTTCAAACCATTCGGTTGTTTACTATCGAATAGTAAAATATAATGGGTCTCTAGGCGCCGTAGCATCCCCTCTCTGTCCCCGCCCCTTCTTTGTATGGGGACACTATCGATCAGATAGTATTTGAGATCATTAGGCTTCCCTCCATGATGTTCCTTGAAGTGGCGGGCTACCGGGTAACTAGGGTCGTTGTTATTGATTGCCCTAATATGCTGAAGTATACGCTGATGTCCCGGCAGTTTGGTACTTCCAACATATCTAAGCTTGCAGCTGCATTCCAAGACATATACAACACATTCACTTTTACATGTCAAGTGCTGTCTAATCAGTTGTGGCTTTGAGCTAAAAGCTGTTACAAACTCCTTCATATTAGTACCATATTTGCAAGCTTTACAGCTAATACATTTAAAGAACCCCTTTCTTCCCGTTAACCAATCTGTGGTAGTTCTACATTCGGGGCTGCTTGTTACTAAAACATCTGCCATTGATGTAGATTTTCTAAATGTAATGGCTGGGTGAGCTGGAAGAGAGCTGCCAATGATCGGGTCATCCTGTATTATATGCCAGTTGTTTTTAATTATTTTACGTAAGGCTTTGTGTTGGCGATTGTAAGTAAATATTAATCTAGGTGCATCTTCACCTATTGATGTCATATCATGTTGGGATTTAGGGAGTGCATTAGCAACTTCTAAAAGTTCTTCCCTTGCCTTCATTCTAGATTTTTTAATTGCACTGTTTTAGTCTTTACACTGTATCCCCGAGCCATAAACCTTAACTTGCTCTCTTCCTGTACTTTAACAAGCTCCACCTCACTACTGCAAATTCTGCGCAATCTTAACATCTCCCCATAGGGGATGCTATGTATGAGATGAGACGGATGCGCACTACTAGCATGCAGTAGGGTGTTACCAGAGGTTTCTTTTCTGAAGAAGGTGGTACATATTTTAAGATTTTCTATTTTGACTAGGACATCCAGGAATGCAATCTGTTCGCTACTTATCTGTGATGTAAATTTTAAAGTCTCATTGTTGATATTTATAGAGTCAATAAATTCTTCTGCCTCTATTTTTGTTCCATTCCATATGATCATGAGATCATCTATATATCGTAGCCACGATATTATTTTACCACTGTAAGTGTCCCGATGTTGCCGTTTGAGGACCAGCTCCTCCCACCAGCCCATGAATAAACAGGCATAGCCTGGGGAGAAGCTGGCCCCCATGGCAACCCCTTGTACTTGACGGAACATTTGTTTTTTGAAAAGGAAAAAGTTATGTTCTAAGCAAAATACCAATAGGTCCATAAGCATTTTATTATGGGATGTAAATTCTATTGGTCTCCTGTCCAGAAAATAACTAACTGCCTTCATACCATCTGCATTTTTGATGCATGTATATAGAGATGTGACGTCATATATATATACACACACACACACACACACATATACACACACAATTTGACACATTTGTATAAAATCAGATTTGTAGATACGATTAGTACAGCAGGTGCTGTGGCACCAGGTCCCAGTGGTATAAAGGGCTAGCTAAACCCCATGTCTGTTTTACTATTCGTACTATTAGATGATTATTACAGTAGGGTCCAGTGGCCACTTGCTTTGGGCCTCTGAGTAATGATCTAAAGGTGGGAACATTGTAGCAGAGGAGACACTTTTCTGGGGGTATCAGAGAGAAGACGGTGACAAGGATGTGACTAAATGAGAGCTCATGTTTTTTAACAAAGGGCAGAGGAGACATCCCACTTGGCGAGGCAGTACTGATCACTGGTGAAGTAGGTGCAGCAGCACCAGGGTCCACTGGTCTAAGAGGCCCCCTGTATTACAGTTATATCTTTTCAAAAATAAAAAGGGTATAGGAGCTAATTTACATTGCTAGCATTAGGACCACAGCCACCTTTGCTGCAAAAAGGGGAGCAACACATGGGAGCTCATGTTTTTCCGGGGGAGGAAATGTGGCCTTATTATGGGAGATGCTCAATTTGGACCAGGGGAACTAGGTTCAAGTCCCAGCTTTTGCTAAACATCCTGTGATTCTTGGTGAATCACTTAATTTTTCTAAGTCGTACAAAATCTCACCTTGGGTAATGTAATTGGAGTATATTTCTTGCTGCTCAGGGCCATGGTTATCATTACTATAGCAGGTGCAGTTGCATTGATCTGAGGAGTGTGATAGGATCACAGACACCAAATTATGGGGAGCAGAGCTTTTCTTTGTTAATTCATGTATTTGCTTAATGAATTTGCTATTTTGTAAGTCTTATAGTTATTGTGGAATATATGGTATAGAAAACATCTTCATGAAATGACCTCATAAGCTCCGCCCCCTGTGCTCAACCCTGCCCCACCCCCAATCCTTGTCATAAAGGTTTGGAGGGGGGCCTTGGCGTCAAAATGTTTTATTTGGGGGGGGCTTAGAGCAAATAAGTTTGAAGGCCTCTGCTCTAGGTAGTGGAGGTGGTTCACCACTAAGGACATACACCAGGGATTTGCTCCGGTTGATTGTGTACCCAGGGTATCTCCCAAAAGTGTTGAATATATCAAGTACTCTATAGAGCGAAGACTAGGGGGATGCGAGATAAAGAATGATATTGTCTGCATTTAGTGAAATGCGGCCCTCCCATGTGTCAGCCCACTTTAGTGTCCGGATTACTGAGTCCCCACAAATCCACGCCGCCAGTGGCTCCAGGGTAGGAGCAAAGAGGAGGGGGAAAGCGGACAAGTCCCCGGCTCAGCTCGAATACCTTAGATTTCTCATTATTAAAGACTACTTGTGCCAAGAGCTCCATATACAAAAGGTGCACCCACCCAATTAAATTGGGCCCAAATCCCATCCTCGCCAAGACTGCAAACAAACAGGGTACCTCTATTGTATTGAAGGCCATTGTGGCACCAAGCGAGAAAACAACCGCTGTCTAGTGCCTCTTTTAAGTATTGGATCTGCCGCAGTTTGCCTTCATACTGGAATATAATGCGAAAGGGGTGCCCCCACAAGTACAAGGCCCCCTTTTCTCTGGTGACAGGTCAGATGTCCTTGTGTTTGCAGAGCGTATTCAAAGAGATCATGGAAGAACAGCACTGTGACACCTCAGAATTGTACTGGCTGGTCGCTCCTTGCACAGCGGATAATGGATTCTTTGATTTGAAAGTCGTGTATACACACTACGATGCCTGCCGGGGGAGTTTTATTACTTTTTGGCAGTCCGATGCTGTGTAAGCGTCAATTTGGATGTCTGAAGTGCATTCGTCTCCGAACACTTGTCGAAATAGAGCAAGAACATATGATCGTATATCTTCTCCTTCGCTTGAGTTGGCACTCCTCTGATGCGCACATGGTTTCTCTGTGAACGATTTTCCAGGTCTAGCGCTTGCAGATCAATATGTTATTCTCGTAGCCGGAGGATTTCTTGCTGCATCATTTCCATCTCCTCGTCTCTGCTAGTCTCTCGCTCTTCTAAGTACGCAACAGTTTCCCACCCAAGTCCTTCTGCACCTCATTGAGGTGCGCTGATAATTGGGTTTGCATTGAGTGCAGGTCTTCCGGGAGGGAGGTAAAGAGTGTGGTAATGAAGGCCTTGGTGGCTGCCCCTTCTTGTTGCTCTTCTTCCCCGTTGGCACTCCAGATGGGGTACCCATCAGGGGCTGCTTCACCAGCATGTCCTTCACTGATTGGTCCTTTTTGGCTCTGGCAGTAGACATTGATTCTTGTCGAGCGTCAGATCCAGCCTGGGAAATCAGGGAGGAGAGCATGCACCGCCCACGGATGCACCGCCCCCGGATACTCCACCCGTCTGCGTCCTCCGGTACACTCTATTGCTTCTAGAGGTTGTGACGCCATCGAGGGATGGGCCGAGAGGTGAGCACGGCTCTTGATCTCAACAAGATTGACCTGTGCACTCTACGTGCCAACAGCCCACACCCCAGCCTATCCGATCGAAGCAAGCAGCGGCACAATCTTCGGCACCACCCTGGTTGCCATCAAGGCCCTTGCCTCACATGTAAGTCAGACGGTAGGTCACTGCTGATTGTTCGGCCCTCTAGGACGCTCTATACCAGGCGCTTGCTGTCTTGGGGAGATTCATCAGGGTGAGGAGTGGCGCTAGTGGTGCGCGCAGGAGTCTTGCGTAGGACTTTTGCGTACGGTGCCGTCTGACGGCCCTTAAGTTCTCGTTGTGGGGCTGAGCAGGGCCTGCTGTGTCGGGACGACAGTGCTCTGCAAGGGGTCGCACTGCCCAGACACAGGTAGCATCAGCAGCAGAATTCAGTTGGGTGGGGGAATCCTGCTTACTGTAAGCCCCCTTCCGTCACCTGGTGCTGAGTAATCCTGATGCACCCGTTCAAGCCGCTCTGCATCTCCCAGGCCCTAGGGGCGGAGCTACGAGCTGAGCTCCTCGGCCGGGATGCCGCTCAGGCGCCGACTCACCCGTTCAAGCCGCTCTGCATCTCCCAGGCCCTAGGGGCGGAGCTACGAGCTGAGCTCCTCGGCCGGGATGCCGCTCAGGCGCCGACTTCCGCTCAGCCGGAACGCACTGTCCACAGCACTCACTGGTCGCAGCGGGAGACATCAACAGGGCCTCGCATCACTCCTCGGGCCTCCACTCTGCGGGTGGCGTCGCAGGGCAGCACGGGAGGGCCTGGTCACATCTCCAGCCAGTGGGAGGTTCAGCACCGCATCACTCAGCCCCCGGTCTCCTCAGGAGAGATCCTCTCCATCAGAGGTTCCTCCTACTGGCCGCTCTTAGTCAGGGCTCCTTCTGGGCTCTGCGAGATCCCTGGTGCCAACCAGGCGTCAGTCCTGGTGTCCACAGCAACTCAGCCCGGACTGATTTTCGGCCGTGTCAACTGCACGACCCAGGAGACTTCGTCAACGCTATTCTGGGGGGCCCACCTACGTGGCCCCACCTAGGTTGGGGAGGCAGTCTGGTTTTTAACTGCAGGGCTGCCCGCTGTCTAACTCCATGGGCTTTGGAACCAAGTTGCTAGGCCCCACTTTGGCAATCCGTTGCAATCCGGTGTGACTCACTGCTTTCGGGCCCGAATCACTGCTGCAGGAAGGCGCCTGGATGCTTATACTGCGCCCCCCTTCACTATGCCTGGCACCAGGTAGCAATCTCCATGCTAAATGTCGGCAGCACCAGAAAGGCTTGAAAGCAAGTATCATCCGACCATCTTGGCCAAGCCCCTCCCAAACTTAGTCAGTTCTCCAGCTGGGCCTGTGAATCCTCGACTGGTGATGTTGAGCACATGTTCTTACCATGTCCCTGCCTCTCCTCTTTCTGGGCAAACATCTCTTCCCAATTGAACAAAATCTTTAATCAATCCATCTAGTTGAACTTTTCAATATAAAACGTTGTCCACACTCAGCTGTGCCACCTACTGAACATGCTGTTCTAGATCTGTTGCTTACTATCACCCTAAAAGTCATACTGATTCACTGGAAAACCTTCAACAATATCTTCTTACAAACGGTGGGCATACGTTACTTACCTCAGAAGTATGCACATATCCCAAACACATGACAAAAGCAACCCAGTTACTTGACAAATCATATGGGAAACACTTAACATTCATGCACAACCGTTAACACTTCCAAAGGTCAGTTCGCTCCTTCCACAGTGCTAGTGGGAAAAGGGAAAGATTGCACAGGGTTCAGTGCTGGATAATAATGAAACTGTAGTCCGCAATTTAGAGAAGGGTTTTCCTGTATTTAAAGAGAAACTTAAATGCCATCTCATATCTATGTTCCCTAATTTTTTAATCCAGATGATCTATTAAAAAAGATGTCTAAGTAGCAGTCATCATAAACAAATCTAACTAAGAGGAATACACATTGGGTGAGCGTTACAATAAAACTATGTTTTAAGTAACCTCACGTGTTTAAATTAAGTAGGTTAAAATCTTGGGATTGTCCAAACTAATGGTTAATTCTGGATACCTCAGTGAGGAATTATATCCATTAGACTTTAGGTATGACATTTTAAATATTGTTTGAGAGTAAATGGTTGGTTTCACTGTATATTGTTATATGTTGTTGGGCACAGCAGGGGGTTTGATTCAAAACTCAAAGACTGGTTACATCCATTCATCCATTTTAAGCAGTAGCTTGACACGTGTGTATATCTAGACAATTAGCTATTACGTTTGTGGACCAGTTTTGAAATGAATTAATTGGAGTCATTAAGTAGAAATGTTTATTGTAATTTTCTCTTTTGTAGTAACCACTGGTAAAGAAAACCCTGACGAAGGCTCAGCCGAAACGCGTTGGTAGCCAGTAACCAAACGAATGTCTAGAGAATGGGCTAAAAAAACATTATACTTGTCTTATTCTCTTCTTTCTTTGTTGTATGCTGAATGCACTAGTGCACAACAATTGCAGTTATAGATTGATATAGGGTTACTTGCATTCTATTCGGTGGTTTGACTTTTTATCATCATAATGTCTATTTATGTACAATAGAGACAATCAACTATGTCTGATAATTGATGTGTATCAACATATGCTATTTAAATGACTTGTCAGAATAAAAATAGATAAATAATATGTATAAAATGAGTAAAAAATAAATTAAAAAGATATATTGTTCTATATATGTTGTCTTATGCACTTTGATTCAATAGAGGTTCACTGACTACAGTTTCATTATTATCCAGCACTGAACGCGGTGCAATCCTTCCCTTTTCCCACTAGCATGGTTTCCTCGTTAGGGTAGTATCCTTTTGTCGGGGGCCCCTTCTTTTCCAAAGCACGCTCCTTCTACAGTGTCACAAGACTTAAACTATACCTAAAGTTGGACATAATCATAGAGTTCAGTAAGAAACATCTGTTATTTAGCGCCAAGAAACCCTTCTGGGTGAATGTGAGCTTTACAAATACACATGTAATGTTACACCACTAACTGCACATATGGCTAACCACCTCCTCTTTTCTACCTGCCACATTCTTCCTTTAGTGATATTATTTGCGTTTTTCCATGTCAATCAATTGTTGGGCCAGGTACTTATCTTCAGTAACGCCTTATCTGGGCATAGAGACAATCTAGCCTCAGATTCATTACCTTTGAATTTCCCTGGCGTCAGACTGGATCTGGAAGCCCCCTAAATGCCGGTAAGTGGCGCCAGTCGGAGCTGTAGTGACGTCCGCGCCACCCATACAAGCATCAGATCAACACTGACGTCAGTTACTTTTACGACTTTCCATGCCATAAGCAGGGAGCCATGAAATGCACAGACATTGTGGGGTGAACAACTAGGATCCTAGAAGGGATCAGCCTTGACCCTAGAAACCTATACGAGGTGCGGGGAGGATGGGTGGGACGGTAAGGCATCTGCGGCTAGATTACATCGATCAGATAAGGAGTTACTGAAGGTAAGTACTTGTTCATCTGATAGAGACATCTAGACACAGATTCCATACCTCTGAATAGATACAGAAGCAATGCCATCCCCAGAGGAGGGACTGCGGGCAAGTTAGGCCAGATATCCTGCAGGACAGTGTGGCGAAAGAGGACTTTCCTGCAGACTTGGCTGTCAAAGCAGCAATGCTTGAGTAACATGTGCAATTGTTTAGGACTGGAACCCCATTTTGCAACGTGAGATAGTCTACTGCACCGCACAAACCTTCTTCGCTCAAAGTACCCCACAAAGCTTTGGCTGTCCACCCGGAACTCTTTGGTGTGGTCAAGGTAGAATGAAAATTGTCTTTTAGGATCCAGACCGTGGAAGAGCTCCTCTTTAGAGGGATGTGGAGGAGCGTAGAAAGTGGGCAAGGTGACAGATTGCCTCACATGGAATGGTGTAATCACTTTCAAAGGAAAGAGGCCCTTGTGCAAAAAACACCAATTTGTCAGGGAACATTATCAGGTGAGGAGGCTTGGAGGACAAAGAATAATTCGCTCACCTTCCTGGCAGATGTGACTGCCACTAAAAAGGCTGTCTTGATAGTAATGAGCCAGAGGGGGCAGTTCTTCAGAGGTTCAAATGGAGCACATATCAGGAAGGTGAGAACCAAATTAAGTTCTCACTGAGGCATAATGAAAGGGGAAAGTAGGAACATATGTACACGTCCTTTGAGGAATTCTTCTACAATTGGGGATTTACATAATGAGGGTTGGTCTGGTAGCCACAAGAAGGCAGACAAGGTTGCACGGTACCCCTTCAGAATGCCCAGAGCAGAGCCCTGATGGGCAAGGGTCAAACTAAAAAGCAAAACATCTGAAAGAGAATGAGAGATGATCAATAGCCTTTTCTGCATAATATAATACAAATTTGATCAATCAGCAGGCATACATGGTCTTGGTCCAGGGATGCCTGGCTGCCAAAAAACATTACAAGCTTCGGTAGAAAGGTTGAATGTTACCAATTGAACTGCATTTGTACAGCACAGCATTGTCACCCCTAGGGGTATCTGGGCGCTGTGTCTCTAAAGAGCCAGATCTTGAGTTTGCCAACGTGGGGAGCTATACAAAGCTGTAGGAGAAGGTTGTTCTTTGCTGCGATGTAGGATAACGAGCGGCCCCTGCTGCGGCTGTGACGGATGCAGGGGGTGAATGAGAAGACTAGTTAAGAGGAGCACATGTGTCTACAGGCCCGATGGAATTTGAGTCTATGGTTGGTGTAGGCAGGCCCTAGGCATGGAGGGCTTTGTAGGAGTGTGTGAGGATCTTGAACTGGCATCTCTTCTGGATGGGGAGCCAGTGGACGTCTCTCAGAAGGGGGGATGTGGATTCGTATGGGGATGTCCAGGATGTGTCTGGCTGCATCGTCCTGTACGGTCTGAAGTCTACTGAGGAGCTGGATGGAGATGCCGGTGTAGAGGCCGTTGCTGTAGTCAAGGTAACAAGGGCCTGAATGATTATCTTTCTGGTGTTGGTTGGAATCCATCTGAAGATTTAGCAAATTCATCTGTGCCACTCAATCTTCACGCTAGAAGGTGTAGAGTTGACAGGTTCGGGTGGCGGACCTGCCCCTGCTGCTGTGACAAACGACCATCCCAAAGAGTGAAAAACACTAGAACAGGGGTATAGGGCCAAGATAGCTGCACTTTATCCAATGTTTTGCGGTACAATTAGTTCGTTGTGGGTGCTAGGAACCTGAATTCATGTACCCCTAGACTCCCAACAAAATTACAATCCACCACGATGGTTCAGCACCCCACACAAAGTACAATTGACAATAGTAGTCAAAACAGTAATCAAGAAAAACAATTCAGAAGGACCTA
This sequence comes from Lissotriton vulgaris, assembly GCF_964263255.1. Lineage (NCBI taxonomy): Eukaryota > Metazoa > Chordata > Amphibia > Caudata > Salamandridae > Lissotriton > Lissotriton vulgaris. The sequence continues at coordinate 282,504,033 of NC_141687.1, forward strand.
AAGTTTTCTTTCTTGCTTTTATTCAAAGTCTTCAAGTAAAAAACGTAGCTACTCGAGCCTCAGCATCAGCTGAAGGCCCAGCGGAGCCCGTCGGAGGAGAGAGGGACCTCATGGCCATGAGGAAGCGCTCGATCTGGTCGCGTCTCGCCCAGGGACCGGAGGGTGTGGAGCTGGACACGGCGCCCTCGACTCCGACAGAGCCGCGTGGGCAGTGCCACTCGAACCCCCGGCCGCGTCAGGCGAGCGTCGGAGGGAGTCAGAAGAGCGATGACGCCTCTTCGACTTCTTGTGTTTCTTACCGGGCGACGACTTCGACCCGGAGGAGTGGTGCCGACTCTCGGAGCTGTGGTGGTGTAGGAGAGTAGGGTCTGCAATCCTATGGTCACCCCCGATTATTGCTTTTTGCTTCACTGGTTTACGACTTTCCCTGGTTGTGGGCCTGCTAATCAGACCCACAGCCTAGCTGTTCTCTCTCTAAATTGACAAGCATGTACCTTAGGTGCATTTACCAATTGGTACTGGGCCACCTTATCAGTCCCTGTACAGCATACCTTAGGTATCCAGGGCATAGGTGTACCCAGGGCCTACCAGGGGCTGCAGCATGTATTATGCCACCCCTGGCTGGTCATCCAAATCTGACACAACTGGCTGCACGACAGCTGGGGCAAGGTGGTGTAATCACCCTTTGCTTTAGATATAGTATTCCTATATCTAACCCTAAAATGGACACATATTCTCCTATCAGTCACTCCTATGGCTGGCCTTATCAATCCTGAAGGCAGAGTGCTTGGAGTTATTTGAGATGTTGCTCTGGCATGAGCTGAGCCCGTTTGCAGCTTGCGGAACCAAGTCCTAATAGCTGTTCCATGATAACGCTATACCATATACTATTAAGTGCATTATGAACCTCGCGGTCAAATGCTAACTTTGGTATAGCATTATCAAAACATGTCGAGTAAGGTGTCATACGAATTGAAATACTACCCCCTCGCCAATTCTGGCGACGGGGGTAGCATTCCACCCTTCTAGAGGGACACGACATGTATGTAACTGTGAACCCCGGTTAAAGTTGACTCAAGCCTCAGCATCACAAAATGGATGCTGCCACCACAGACACAAGTCTGACCTCCTGCTGCTGGGAGTCCTTCCAGCGAGGGAGGCTCGGACAAAGGGTTTCCTGCCTTGGGAGGTGCCAGCACCACCCCAGACAGAATTTGTGTATTAGGTAGGACAGGGCTGAAAGGAATGAGACATGCCTGGGGCACACAAGGTGTCCCTGTGCATACACCGGTCTGAACCAGTTCCTGCGGCACTCCAGCCCCAGAGCTGGCGCAAGACCGGACAAAGGAAAGGGGGTGTAACCACACCACTTCCTGGTCCCACCCAGAGGAGGGACCTAGTCGTAGTGCAGCCCCCTTTAGCTGAATAAAGGTAGGAGCTGGTCCCATTCCAAACTAGATTAATCTTGACAACTTCCACGAAGAAACTCTTGACCTTCGACCTCCTGATTTCCAGAAGACTGAAGAATCTCCCCTATGGTCAGGGAGTGACCATCCTGCTTCGCGGGCACCATCAAGCTCCTGTGCGGTTTGCTGCAAGTCCTTCCTTCCCGGAATCCGACGACTCAGCTCGACAAGACCCGGACCTCCAGACCTCTCTGACCTCTACCCACGTCCACAGTACAGCTGGGACCCGTGGGTGCGACGAGCAACGTGGAGACGGCCATCTTGAGAAACCTGCACAGCGCTTCCAGCACGATCGCCGAGGGATCCTCGAGTGAGTGCATTGGGGTCTGAGAAGCCCCACACAGACGCAGCTCCTGCACCAAAGACCAGCCCCCCAGCATCCACGAGATCTGCGTGGGGCCCTTTTGCCTGGTTGCTGCATCTCCTGTTGTCTGGTCACTTGCCGGCTGGCCAGTGACCCCCGAGATGACGATGCGAAGATTTCACCACTGCTAGTCTGGTCCCCCATACTGGCCCTTGCTTCGTTGTAAAGGAGAAGCAACCCGGACCCTCCTGGTCCGCACCAGACGCCATCTTTTTATTCCATCGCGTGGCTTGCATTAGCCAAGGCCTGTTGTCCAGATCGACGATCCGACACCGCCAAACAGCAGCAGACTATGTGGGACAGCTCGTGCCTCCAGCCTGGTCGTGAAGAACAGCTCCTGGTCCGCACAGCTACAGAGAGAAGCGACCATCCCTTCACCTGACTGCGGCAACAGCATCTGATTCCCTCCTGGTTCCAGCACCGTCACTGGCTAGTGACCGAGACTCTGCCCCCTTCCCTTTCAGGACTTCTTCCAAGTTCCATCCTTGGAACCACCGGACTCCTCCATCTGGCTGCCTGCCAGCAACTCCTTGTTTCAGGCATCACCGGGATCAACGCAGCAAACCCGACGCAACTTAAGCCCTATGCACCCGCAGCCTGTGGGTTAGGTAACTAAAGCTTCTAGGTGCTGAAGTCCGTGTACACTATCCTAGTGTCCAGGTCCACTGTTTTCCCTCCATCCAGCCGGGTTCGTCCGGAATCCGTACCTTTCTAAACTGTAAGATCCATAGACGTTGGTACGCATCCCGCGTGAGAGTTTCCACTCTGCAGGTGAGCCCCGTGGGCCTCCTGCTCCTTACTTACCTAGTTTGTAGCGTAGTCCCAGAGATCCTCCAGCCTCTGGATCTCCTTACAGTATTTTCTTTCCTCGCATTCCATTGTTTTTAGTATATGGTTTGTCGTGCCCCTAAGGCGCACTTGTAAATATTGTGCGAACTCTTATTTCCTTTTTAGTATTGTCATGTGCTTAGCCCTCTGACCTCAAAGAGTTCAGAGGTGTATGTTAGTTAATAAATATCTGTTTATTTTCATAACAACCTGTGTGGTGTCCTTTTCATTTGGTATTCAAAGGTTATATGTGGTAAAACAGCTGGCTTCACATGCCATTCAGAGTTTAGCCTAAAGACTGCTTTTGTCCACGCTACTAGGATAGCTGGTCTATAAGGTTGACTTACAACCAATCACCATAAGGGTTGTTTGGACTGATACAAGGTGATCACTAGAACTAGTGAGCATCATATATCAGGCCAACTTCCCACAGGTGGCTCTGACCCTGCGACCTGTTCCTCGACCTCCCGTGGGACCGGGACCTCTCGCGGCGCGGGGCAGACTGCTGGAGTTCGACTCGCCTGCGGGACCACTCCCGCCTGGCTTTCGAAGAAGGGCCCGGCAGTTGGGCCAGGCCTGGTCGTCGTGGTCCACGCCGAGACATAGTAGACACCTACTGTGAGGATCCGTGACCGACATCGTGTGGTCTCAATCCTCGCAGTGCTTAAATCCAGGCATCCCTATGGCACCGATTGGAGTCGTTCGACTTTGAAAAGATGATCAAAATGATCCAAAAAGTTAGTCAAAAAGTGACTAGAAGTACTGATTTTTCCAGATCTGCGCTTGCTGGCGCGGAAAAAAGAAGAACTGACGTCAGCACGCGGAGGCGGCGTCTAAGTACTTCGACGACGTCATCACGGCGCCCACGACTCAGACGACGGAACCGCAGACGACGCCTACCAACGCGCAAGGGTACTGCTACGCAAAAATTTCCGGATCCAGTCTGACGCCTGGGGATATTCTAAGGTAAGGAATCTATCACTAACGTGTCTCTTTCAGATTATGTCAGTAGAATTGACAATGGTGATTATGTATGGCACTTATACAGGGTTCGGTGGACACTGCTCTCGGAAATAGTTTGAATAATTTCACATAAAGATTGTATGACACTTTTTTTTTTACTTGATGGGCATGTTCCATTTATGCAACGATGTCTTCCTATGTTTGGAGATGCAGCGCAATAAAGTTTTGTAGCGAGTTTACTTCTTTCCGATCCGGCCCTTTAAAAATGGTCGTCGCAGGGCACATGTCATTACGCACGCTGCGGACATGAACAGTTGAACACTGCAGTCTATCTCTCGGCATTTATCATGGTGAGTTTTGTGTTATACGAAAACTTGAGACGAGGATTGGTTTTTATGGCAAGTTGAGGATACATATACTTTTCTCGTTTGTTGTAGCACTTAAAACTTCATTTCTTCAAGTTCACCACGGAGTAACACTTGCGGCCCCCATCGTTTATATCGGTTAGCGTTTTCAAACAATTGCGGCTGAGGATGCCCTATCTTAACTTGCTGCGAAAATAGAATTGTTGAGCATACGCTTGATGTTTATTGCGGTGGTGCTGTTTTCACAGTGTTTCGCATTGTTGCGGTCTTCATCTTTTAGAGTACAGATTTGATTTGGAGGGTAAGCGGCTATAGCCCTTTTTGTATTGTTGTGTGGCACTACAGTCCACAGGGCGGAATGGTGATTGATAGTAGTCTGTTCCTCACAGTCCACAAGTCACTTGAATAATGTTTTCCATCGATCACAAGTACTATAGTATTTCCTAGCACAGTAAATTTCAATCACTTTTGCACTTCCTTTTATCTTTCAGTTCGAGTGCAAATCCTAATTCTAGTTGATATCAATTTTTTAATACCATGATATGACAATGGCTCATTGTATATACATTTGATTTGTGTTGTAGCTCCGAACGGAGAAGTTTTGTCAACCTAATTGTGAATATTTGGATCAGATTACCCCTGAGGAAGGGTTTTTTTCATAACCTGAAATGCATTGGGTTGTATTTTAAATATATTTGCTAAGATTTAAAACATGTTCTTTCTTTTGATTTTGCATACATGATCACAATCATTTATAATGCATTGAGAATATTTATGAATGATAATTTGTGGAATACAGAAAGAGTAACTAACTCTACTTTAAATGTTTTTGTGTGTTTTTTGTGAAAAGTCTCTATAGTTTCTGTTCAAGTTTGCATTATAAATAGGTTTAATTAGGAGAGACTGGTTCAGTCTTTAGCTGTGCTTCACGCATGCCTTGGGTTTCCCTCGGTCTTGTTCACATTCCAGAATCTGTTGTTGTGGGGCTGAGCCTTGCATTTACACTATGTTAAGTTGACGTGAGCTTATTAGAAGTTTAAACGCCATTTTTCCTTTTGGCCACCTTTTGCACACGGCACACTATAATAAATGTTTAGAGTCTAGCAGAGTGTTTTGCTTTATACGAGAATCTGTTTTTCTAAATTAGCAGCCTTGCTTGGTAAGCTTTTCTGAACAGCGAGTGCCGAGGCCTTCAAGGTTATTTCAACACAGTGGTTGTTGTTCGGAATGATCAGCGCACGTTCTAGACAGAACATATATGCAGCTGTGGCCACCTCTGATTTTGGCGCGTTTAATAAGGCACTTCATAGGCATGAAAACACAATTGGAGTACATTTGTATGCTGAGAGCTGGTGCAGTATCTGATGTGATCCATTTCTGCTAAGTACCAGAGGTATGGGGCCGCCCTTGTAATCTCAAGAGACGTTCTGTAGATATAAAATAACCTACTAGCAAGGGAGAGTGAAATATAGGTATATTTTAAACCTGTTTCCATTTAGCATTATAACATGCTTTCTCCCTTTGTATTTTATGGAATAGTAACCATGCTGATAATCTTGTTGCTTATAATATGTCTGCTTGTATTAGCTAAGATACTGCGCATGAGAACACAGCATTAGAAATAAATATTTCAAACTTGCACCTGTCTTTTTACTCCTTGTTCTGGACTGGTATGAGAGTATAATGAAAGTGTTCATGTGTTCAACATTGCCTGAGGTAATCCAAGTTCCATGTTCGGGGTTGTCTAATCATTGGTGTTATGGAACCAATTAGATACTGATGCTAGTCTGGTAGGGGACATTGGGTACTAAGGTGAGTTTTGGCACACCCTAATTCACTGAGGTTCCAAGTCTCTATGCACAGTTCTGTGCTGGAGCAGAATCCCTGCTACACTGTATCTTAGCATACACAGATGGACGCTCTATATCTCAGCAGAAGCAGAACTCTTGCTCCATGTGTGTCTTTTTTGCTCATGTGCTCATCTGTATGATACGACATGTGTTTGCATAAACAGCTGCATGCTTGTGTTATGTCTTAGTGCTGGTGCCTGGCCAGAAAGAATAAGAAGATATGCGTTACTTACCTGTAACTGCAGTTATCCAGTATTTGTGTCTTTCATAGATTCATATGCCTGAATCATTCTCCGTCGTCGGAATTGGAGTGCTTGATACATAAATAAAGTAATTTCCCATAGACATATAGAGAAATAGGCCTATAGGCCTCACATTAGTAACATCTGCATCCTTTTGTAAAAAGGACCAAACTCTAGAAAAGAGACAATCTGCTATCACCTCCATCTAGAACCATCCTGGAAGGAGCCTCAGTCCCTCAGATTTTCGTACGCACAAAGCTAAGAAGGAGTATCACTGAGAGAAGTAGGTGAGTCCTTCCAGGGCAGGCGGGAGGGTTGCATGTGAATCTATGAAAGACACCAATACTGGATAACTGCAGTTACAGGTAAGTAACGCATTTCTTATCCAGTATTATGGGTGTCTTTCATAGTTTCACATGCCTGAATCAGAGTAGTTAGCAATGCATAAAAGCACATTTCGTATGTTACAGTAACTGCAAGTCATTAGATAACATTAAGCGACTAGTAAGGGTATACAGTTGCAAACGATAAATACCATCCAATACATAAGAGAGAAATGTGTATACATGAAAAGGATGGAGGGATGAAAGAAGGCTCACCTCTAGTGAAATAGATGCCGAAGCACTGCTTGATCCACCGCAGCATCCTTCATAAGTTCCGTGTCCAGGCAGTAATGCCTAGTGAAGTTATGTGGCGACTTCCATGTTGCCGCCCTGCAAATGTCAATGACAGGCACACCTTCTAACAGTGCCATAGATGTGGACATCGCTCTAGTAGAATGAGCTTGCACTTTTGAGTGCAGTGGATGTCCTGCTGGATCATGACAGAAGGATACAGCTGCTGAAATCCAGCGGGAAATGCTCTGTTTACAGAGCGGAAGACCTTTCCTGGGCGTGCTGTAAGCTACAAAGAGCTGATTTGACTTTCTGAAAGTTTTTGTCTTGTCGATATAGAATTTCAAACCTTTCTTGAGATCCAATGAATGCAATGATCTTTCCGCTGCAGTACTTGGATTTGGGAAGAAAGAGAGCAAAACCACCGGCTCATTGAGATGGAAATCCGATGGGACTTTCGGAATAAACTTCGGATTGGTTCTCAAAATCACTCTGTCTTGTTTAAATTGCAGGAAAGGATCCTGAATCGAGAAAGCTTGTAGTTCACTCACCCACCTCGCAGATGTGAGCACAAGTAGGAGAGCTGTCTTCCAAGATAGATATTTGAGGTCAGCCCTGTGTACTGGCTCAAAGGGAGGTTTCATGAGCTGATTGAGGACTGTATTAAGGTGCCAGGTAGGGGGCAACATTTTCACCGGAGGGAAAGTCCTGTACAATCCTTTTAAACATAGTTTGACCAGTCTGTGAGACCAGAGAGAAGGACCCGTTGAAGATCTTTTGTAACAGGATATTGCAGCCAAGTGGACTCTGATGGAGTAGTGTGCAAGGCTTGACGTTGCCAAGTGGAGTAGGTAAGGTAAAACTTGCTCCGGAGAAAGGATGTATTCCTTGATTCTTACACCAGACGCAAAACCTCTTCCATTTCAGAAAGTATGTTTTATTGGTGCTTTCTGCTCTTGCTCGAGCTAGGATGGCTCTACGGTCAGGTGGAATGTTCAAATTCCTATGCTCTCTGAACTCAGGAGCCAGGCGGCTAATCTGAGAGATGCCAGATTTGGAAGTTGTACTGGTTTGTTGTTCATCGTGAGCAGAGATGGATACTGTCTCAGGTGGATCGGTGGCTCCAGAGATAGGCGGTGAAGCTCCGTGAACCAATCTTGTTGTGGCCAAGTTGGGGCTATTAAAATGAGAGTACAAGGCTCCGTCTTCAGTTTTCTGAGGACTCTGGGAAGCATCAGTGTGAGAAGTTGGCCTGATATGTAGTGCTCACTATTCTAGTGATCACTGTGTATCATACCAAACGACCCTTATTGATGATTGGTTGTAAGTCAACCTTATAGACCAGCTATCCTAGTAGCATGGACAAGAGCAGTCTTTAGGCTAAACTCTAGAGGGCGTGTTAAGCCAGCTGTTATACCATCACATATACCCCTTGAACACCAAGTGAAAGGACACCACACAAGTTGTTATGAAAATAAAAGGATATTTATTTATAACAAGTCTACCCTGATCTCTTTATGAGTCAGGGAGCTAAGCACACAACAAAACTCTTAAGAAAAGACTTTAAGTTGCACAATTTACACAAATGCCCGAGGGGCACGAAAAACCATATACACTAAAAGTGGAATGCAAAATACTAGCAGGTAAGTAACAAGATCCAGAGGCTTCAGGATCGCTAGGACTACACTACTGAACCTTCAGGTTAGGAGCAGGAGGCCTAGGGAGATCGAGTGCAGAGTGTGCACTCTCACGCGGGATGCGGGACAAAGTCTTTGGATACTAGTATTCGTAAAGTTACAGTTATCGGACAAATCCGACTAAATAGGCTGAAAACGAAAAAGGATCTGGACACTTAGATAGTGACCCTACGTTGGAGCACCGAAATGCTCAGGTTACCTAGCCCAGGGGCTGCAGCTGCATAGGGTTCAAAAGACGTCGGGAATCCACGTTACAGTCTATGGAGCCTGAAAGAAGAAGTTGCTGGCAGGCGACCAGTGATGAAGTTCGATGTGATCCAAGCCTGGATCGATGATGGAGACGACCTGAAAGCAGAGGGGACTCAGTTCTTAATCACTAGCCAGTGATCAGATGGGCACCAGGATGGCATCGGATGAAGTCACCTCGACCAGGTGAGTGGGCGACGCTAGACTCTGCTGTCCCTTGGACCAGGAGGCGTTGTCGGCGACCAGGATGGAGGTGCGAGCTGTCCCACGAAGGTGTCTGCTGTCGGCGATGCTGGACCCAGGATTGAGGCAACAAACCTTGGCAAAGTCAAGCCCACGGGGTGGAGTCAAGATGGCGTCTGGAGTGGACCAGGAGGGTCCGGGGTTCTCCTCTCTTGGAAGGGAGCAAGGGCCAGTCTGGAGCAACCAGACCAGCAAAGTAATCGTCGTGGTTCGTCGTCAGGAGGGCTACAAGCCAGGAGGCAAGTGGCCGGACAACGCGGTGAGCAGCAAAGAGCAAAAGGGCCCCACGCAGATCTCGTGGATGCTGGGGGGCTGGACTTCGGTGCTGGAGCTGCTCAGGGTTAGGGCTTCTCAAACCCCAAAGCACTCACTCGAGGATCCCTCGGCGGTCGTGCTGGATAAGCGTCATGCAGTTTTGAAGATGGCCGGTCCCTTCAGGTCTCGTCAAACCCACGAATCTCAGCGTGGCTGATGATGCAGGTAGAGGTCAGAGTTGCCAGGGAATCCGGGTCTCGTCGAGCTGGGCAGTCTTGATCCGAAGGATGGACGTGCAGCAACCCGCATGCGCTTAGATGGTGCCCGCTGGTGCAGGGTGGCTACTCCTTAGCCACAAGGGAGGGTCTTCAGAAATGTTCAAGAGTTCTTTCGTGGAAAGTAGTCAAGATTCAGAATGATCTAATTTGGGAAGGGGGCACGCTCCTACCTTTATTCTAAAAAAAGGGGCTGGCCCGCGACTAGGTCCTGCCCATGGTTGGGACCAGGAGGGGGGTAGTTACACCCCTCTCCCTTGTCCGGACTTTCCCCAGCTCAGGGGCTGGTGTGCCCCTTGAACTGGTTCAAGCCGGCATATGCACAGTGAGCACCGGGGTGCCACTTGCAGTCACCTTCCTCTCAGCCCTGCCTACCTGGGATACACAAAACCCTGTCTGGGATGGTGCTAGCACCGTCCCTGACAGGAAACCCTTTGTCCAAGCTCTCCTCGCTGTAAGGACTCAGCAGGAGGTCAGACTTGTGTCTGTGGTGGCAGCATCCATTTTGTGATGCTGAGGCTCGAGTTAACTTTAACCGGGGTTCACAGTTACATAATGTCGTGTCCCTCTAGAAGGGTGGAATGCTAACCCCGTCGCCAGAATTGGCGAGGGGTTAGTATTCCAATTCGTATGACACCTTACTCGACATGTTTTGATAAAGCGATACTAAAGTTGGCAAATAACCGCGAGGATTTTAAGGCACTTAAGAGTATATGGTACGCGTTATCATGGGACAGCTATTAGGACATGGTTCTGCAAGCTGCAAAAGGGCCCAGCTCATGCCAGAGCACCATCTCACATAATTCCAAGCACTCTGCCTTCAGGATTGATAAGGCCTGCCATAGGAGTGACTGATAGGAATATATGTGTCCATTTTAGGGTTAGATATAGAGATACTATATCTAAAGCAAAGGGTGATTACACCACTTTGCCCCAGCTGTCGTGCAGCCAGTTGTGTCAGATTTGGATGGCCAGCCAGGGGTGGCATAATACATGCTTCAGAGCCTGGCAGGCCCTGGGTGCACCTATGCCCTGGGTACCTAAGGTACACTGTACAGGGACTGATAAGGTGACTCAGTATCCAAGGTACATGGAATCCATTTTACAGAGAGAGCAGTAGGCCTGGGGCCCCGAATAGCAGGGTCCTAGGCCAACTAAGTCGAAAAACCAGCAAAACACCAGGCGAAAAGTTGGGGGTAACCATAGTCCGATATCCACCTTCCTACAATCGGGAAAGGCGTACGCAAAGACGTTGCACCATGTGCTCAAAAATGCATTCCCTAGAGACCCTGATTTGGGATGCCAACTTGCGAAGTGTGGGCATTTCGCGTTGGTCCTTGTGGCAAATAGGTCGATCTGTGGAGTGCCCCATCGCGAGAAGATCTGACTGAGGATTTTCTGATCCAGCTCCCACTCGTGAGATGTTGTCTTTGTCTGCGAGTACATTGTCCATGCCTGGGACATACTCCGCCCGAAGAGATATTCTGTTTGAGATTAGCCATCTCCAAATTCTCTGCGACACTCGAGAGAGTGTTAGTGATCGCGTCCCTCCCTGTTTGTAGAGGTAGTGCATCGTCGTGGTGTTGTCTGTTCGGACGAGCACAAGGGAATTTTTGATTCTTGGGAGAAAAGCCTGAAGGGCCAGGAAAACTGCCAGCAGCTCGAGAAGATTGATATGAAGTCCTCTCTCCGAGGCAGACCACTTCCCGCTTATTCGCAGCTCTTGCAGAGAAGCTCCCCAACCGTCCAAGGAGGCATCTGTTGTGATAATATGAGGGGCAGCTGGAAGTAGGAATGTCAAGCCTTGAGATAGGTTTCGAGATGACATCCATCATTGCAGGGCTTTGACTGAGGAGTCACTTTTATAAGGTCGTCAAATGACCCTGTGCATTGGACCCACTTTTGAAAGTGCCTGCTGCAGAGGTCGCATCCATAGTCGACAGTGCGGAATCAGGAGGATACACGATGACATCATCCCTAGCAGAGACTTGAAAAGGCGGACCGACAATGTCTTCTTGGATGCCACTATTACAGCCAGCGCCCTAAGCTTGTTCTTCCTCTCTTGGGATGGGAAAGCTTTCTTCAAACGTGTGTCCAGGGTTGCACCCAGGAAATTGATGTATTGAGAAGGTTGCAGGACTGATTTTTCTTGATTGAGCGTGAGACCCAAGCAATCAAAAAGCCTTAAACAGGCGTTGAAGACCTGGACGAGTCTTCCAAGGATGGAACCTTGATCAGCCAGTCGTCCAGATACAGAAAGACTTGGTGATGGCCTGAGGTATGCCGCCACTGGAGAAAGACATTTCGTGAAAATGCGAGGTGCAGACTTGAGCCCAAAGGGCAGGACGCAAAATTGAAAATGCCTGCCTGCTACTGCGAATCTTAAACTTTTTTTGTGATTCCTGTTAATCAGGATATGGAAGTAAGCGTCCTGAAGGTCTAGGGATCCAAAATAATCTCCCTCTTCCAGTAGCTGAAGTACCTCCTGAATCGTCACCATGCGAAACAACTGCTTCTTCAGGAATTTGTTGAGTGCCCTGAGGTCCAAGAACGGTCTCCACTTTTTTCCTTTTTTCTGGATCAAAAAGAAACTAGAATAAAATCCCTTTCCCCTTTGAGATGGGGGTATTGCTCCTTTCTGCAGCATAATAGAGATTTCCCGCAGAAGCAGCCGTAGATTTTTGTGATGCATAGGACGGGGAGGGGTTTGAGGAGGGATTTGCATGGATTCCATTGAATGGCCGAATTGCACTAATTGAAGAACCCAACAGTCCGTAGTAATCTTTTTCCAATTTTGTAAGTAGCGGGAAATCTTTCCTCCAATTTTTGATGAGTGAAATGAAGTTTGCACTGGCTGAATAAACATGTCATTGTCTACGCCCGTTGTTTTTCTGTTGTCCTCTACCAAGAAAGGACTTGTTATACGAGGATTGCTGATTCTGCTGCTGGCGTTGAAATTGGGGTCGGCTCTGGCCTGACTAATATGAAGACCTATATTGGAAATTTCCTCTATAGGAGGACTGACCTCTTCCTCGATTTCCACGAAAGGACTGGTTTTTGTACTGGAGAGTGCCCAAAGCTCTCGCTGTGTGTGTCCTTTTTAATATTTTGAAGTGCCTCATCAATTTTGGAGCAGAATAGTAACTGGCCATCATAGGGCATGTCCAATATCTTCGTTTGCACCACAAAAGGGAACGAAGTTGCTTTCAGCCATCCCTGGCGTCTCAAGACTGCCACTCCAGCCAACTGGCGGAACCCTGTTGTAGCGATGTCCATCGCACAGTCGATTATCTCCGATGCTGATGTTTCACCCTCTTGCAAAATCTTTCACCTCCTCCTTGGTAGAATCTGGCAACTTTGACAGATATGGGGCTGTATCTGCCCATAGTTGCCTATTATAACGTCCTAAGAGCGCTAAGGCATTTGCTGCCTTTACTGTCATTGCAGACATAGAGGAAAACCTTTTCCCAATGTTATCCAATCTTCTTCCCTCCTTATCAGGAGGTGCCCATAATGGGGCCGCAGGATTTTAGGAGTTTTTCTGGGCCGTCTGCGTTACCACTGAGTCCAGCTAGGGGTGCCCCGTCAAGCAGGCCGGAGCAGTATCGGGCTCTCTATACTTCTATCCAGTCGAGGAATCACTGGAGATACGGAAGCGGGATTTTGCATGATTTTAACCCCCTGGGTCCATAGATAATCGATCATAGGTATTGACCTAACCGCTTTTTTGAGAGATTCTTTGAAGTCATACAAGAAGCAGTCTTGTTCCTGAGAGACCATTGCAATCCTAAAACGTTGAGCAGCCCTCTCTACCACATTATGGAACCCTCCAATGTTGCCTGGTGGTGAATCCGCAGGCGCGGGTACTGGAGATGCAGGAGAAGGAATGACTTAGTCATCCCAGTCGTCATGTACAGACTGAACATCCTGCAGCTCACCCTCTTCTTGTTGTTCTTCCTCCTCTTCTTCTTCATCAGAAGTTGGAGGACGCAGCAATTCAACTCTCTCTGGTTGAATAGTTAAAGGTGGTGGTCGTGGTCTTGGAGACGGAGTTACAGTGGCAGGCGGAGGAGTCGGCGACTCCGAAAACCTCTGCTTGTAGTCCTGAATGAGGCATCGCAGATCCGTAACTAAGGATGCTGGAAGACAAACCATAGGAGTAGGTGGTTGATGATATACCTCCTGCTGAACTTCCTCCTCATCTGAACTTTGACACTTCACATTGAGTTCCGAAGGACTTGTTGCTATTTGGAACATGTCACCATCATCTGAGTCTTCCTCCTGTAGGAGACATGCTGGAGGAATTGGTTGGACCCGGCTTGGAGATGTCAACGCCGGCGTCAGCGCCGTTTTTGTGATTCTAAGGCGTACGCATGTTGCTTGTAGACCAGAATCTATCACCGTCGACGAGCCCGTCGACGGTATGATAGTCGACGGTGGAGCGTCGACAATTGACATAGTCGGTGGAGTCATCGTCAACGGGGCCGCCGTCGACGGCAAAGATAGTCCTGTCGTCGACTATGTCTTCGTCGACGAGCCCTTCGTCGACGGTGCTTTCGTCGGGGGAAATCGACATCGACGGTATTGGCTTCGCCGTCGAGGTTGTCGTCGCCGAGGTCAGCGTCGACGGGGTCTTCAACGTCGACGGCACGCTCTTAATGGCTATCGTCGACGACAAAGTCTTACCTGCTGTCAACGATGGGGTCGTCGTCATCGACTATAATGACTATGATAATGAAGACTATGTAGAGACTGTCGTCGTCGATGTAGAAACATAAGAAACTGCAGATACAACTTTCTTCGACGATGAAGATGCCGTCGACGATGTTGTCTTCGACGATGTCGAAACCGGCTTTTTGAAGGTGTGATCTTCCTTCACAGAAGTTGTTTTAGTCAGAACCTCTGAAGACTTTTTTGATGTCTTCTTTTGAGGATGAGCCATAGGGCTAGGGGAAGCCACCCCTGGTCTCTTCAGAGATAATACTGAAGAGCCCTCACTCTCTTCAGAGGAATCAAGGTGGTCCCTGCCTTTAAGCCTCTGGAGCCAAATTAAGGAGGTGTCCTTCACGGTCCTTGAGGGTTTTTGTAGAAAAGGTACGACATACCTTGCAGTCCTTAGCCGAATGGTCAGGGTACAGGCAATACAGCAGTCCTTATGCTGGTCATCAATATGCAGCCTTTTCTTTCCACAAGAACTACAGGATCTAAAAAGACCCTTCTTTGGTGTGTCAGCCATAATCAAGTAGACTCTGAAGAACAATTATCCCAAAAACACTGAAAAGCCAGTTGAGAAACATACCTGAGCAGAGCTCAGGGGAGACTCCCTTAGCACAACGTGCGGTAGAAAATCTGAGGGACTGAGGCTCCTTACAGGAGGGTTCTAGAGGGAGGTGACAGCTTATGGTCTCTTTTCTAGAGTTTGGTCCTTTTTACAAAAGGACGCAGATATGTTACTAATGTGAGGCCTATAGGCCTATTTCTCTATATGTCTATAGGACATTCCTTTATTTAAGTACCGGGGACCACCATTCCGACGACGGGGAATGATTCAGGCATGTGAATCTATGAAAGACACCCATAATACTGGATAAGGGAAGTTATTGTCTGACCTGGTCAGTGGTGTTAAGACTAAATCCCAGGAAAAGAACAAGACATAAAAACACGCGGGTTCCGTGAAAGTAAATTGTGGCACTAAAGCAAAACAAGTTTATATAGTAACAAGTGCAAAGGAAAATGAGGACTACAACGTGTAAAATTAGGATAATATAGGGAAAACTACAATAGGTCATACAGGAAACACAACAGTATAGTAGCCACCAGTGCAGCTCTTCTGGAACCTGGATGACTTTCACCAGGTTCCTTGGTGTAGGTCCCACTGAGCCTTCAAATCATAATGCACAACCTGCATGTCACCTGGCAAAGCGCATTAGCAGGATGCATGAGGCCAGCAGGCCAAGCAGACTCCGCTACTCTCACCGAGATCCAGAGCGAAGGATCCTTACAACAGAGGAAAGGTTTTTAACTAAAGTGTCTGGAACACCACCTACAAAACGAAGCCTTTGCAATGTAGCTAGGTGTAATTTTGGTTCATTGTTCGAAAGCCCCCACGATGCCAGGAGGTTCCATGTTGTCTGGAAAAGGTGTATGACTGACTGATGAGCCCACCTTCAACAGCCAGTCAAGTAGAGAAAAACTGGTATCCCAAACATTACGAGACATAAATTGTATGACACTTCTGTGTATATGAATCAGGGTTGTATGTAACGGACACAGCTCTGTGAGTGTAACATTAAGATAATTTGGATGTGATGTTAAGCCAGCTGGTACCCTTCAAAGGATGTGTGGCAACCCTACATCACGTTTGTACACTGCCAAAAAGGGGCTGGTAAGGCCAATGGTGAGCATGGCAAACTAAAAATGCTCCTGGCTGACCTTGACTGAACGGTAATGTCTGAGACTGCAGGATGGGCACATGAAAGTCTGATACAGCTTATACCAGTATTAGCATTTTGGTTCTGGCCTTCCACGTGAAGGCATTCAGAGGGCAAAGCTCTAAAATAGGATGAAGGTCTCCATCATGAGGAAATACCTGGAGTAACATTTATTTCCAAGGCGGGCCCCTCTCAATGACCCGTTTGAACAGTAGCACCACAAAAAGCCGATGGATGGAATGCTGAACATTGTCAAACATTCACCTCCAGTAGCCAATCTGGGTTAAATTCATCGTTTTTTTGCTCAGCATGCCAACCCAGTTTAGAGACAGCCATATCCAAATCAGTCTTGACCCTGCGACCTCTGCCAACAGTCCAGCCTGATCTGCCAGGTGAGGTCCTCTCTGTACCAGAAACAAGCATCGTAGGACCAGTTTTGGGTTATCGCCCCATATTAGCCAGAATAGCTTGAATTCAGTGGAATGGCGAGCAATGGACCCACGTCTGGGCATTACCTTTCCACTTGGGCATCTATAGCAACACAAAAAGATGATGGACGGAATGCTGTACATTGTCAAACATTCACTTTCAATCACAAATCATTCTTTACCCAGCTCCCCATGGGAAGAGTTCAGCCTAAACTCCCAGACCTTTATGTTACTTTGAACAGTACAGCTTGCAGAAAAATGGACAGATGTTCCTCTCAGGGCTGTTCTGATGTGGTGGATGCTGTGGAAGGTCAGAAAGAAAAAGGGAATAGCCCTCCAGGACGATCTGGGGAACCCACCTGCTTGATGCAAAAGTCACTACTTGTGTAACGATATATCTGTAAGAGACATTAGTTAGTGATAGATTCCTTACCTTAGAATATCCCCAGGCGTCAGACTGGATCCGGAAACTTTTGCGTAGCAATACCCCTGCGCGTCGGTAGGCGTCGTCCGAGTCAGTCGTCACTCGAGCCAGAATGACGTCTGAGTACTTAGACGCCGCCCTTTCGCGCTGACGTCAGTTCTTATACACAGCTTTTCGGCACCAGATACGCAGAGCCATGACAGAACCAACACTGGTGCCATGAAACTAGGGGCCTGAAAGGGGGTGAACATAACCCTAGATATCGGTTCGCAGAACGGGGAGGATGGTGGGGTCGGTAAGGAATCTATCACCAACTAATGTCTCTTACAGATATATCGTTACACAAATAGTAACTTGTGTTTCTGAAAGAGACACTTTTGTGTTAGATTCCTTACCTTAGAATAGATACCCCAGCAATACCAACCCCGTTGGTGGGTCTGCGAACCAATAATCACACCAGAAAGTCCTGGAGGACGGAACGGCCAAAGAAGCCATCCCTCCGGACTTGGCTGTCCAGGCAGTAGTGTCTTGCGAACGTGTGCAGCGAGGCTCACGTAGTTGCCTGACAAATGTCCCGCAAGGGGACTCCTCTGCCCAGGGCAGTAGTAGTCGCCGTGGCCCGAGTGGAGTGGGCCCCCAGCCGAACAGGAGGTTCCTTCTTAGCCAAAGAGTTACACGCTTGGATGCACAACACGATCCACCGAGAGATGGTCCGCTTGTGCACCGCCCGTCCTTTCTTAGCGCCCACGTAACCAACAAAGAGTTGGTCATCCACCTGGAACTGGCGTGTGCGATCCAGATAGTAAATGAGCGCACGTTTTGGGTCCAGACGGTGGAGCCGGTCTTCCTCTTTCGAGGGATGCGGAGGCGGAAAGAAGGTGGGCAAGGTGATGGACTGCTCGAAGTGGAAGGCTTCGACTACCTTGGGCAGGAAAGAGGGTTTTGTCCGCAACACAACCTTGTCCGGATGGACAGAAAGGAAAGGAGGTGTAGAGGAAAGAGCCTGGAGCTCACTCACTCTCCTGGCAGAGGTGATGGCAACCAGGAAAGCAGTCTTTAGGGTAAGAAGACGGAGAGGACAGTTATGAAGCGGCTCAAAGGGAGAGCAACCAGGTTCAAGTCCCACTGGACTGAACATATGAGTGATGCCCTTTAAGAATTTGTTAACAATGGGGGACTTGAACAAAGAAGGCTGATCAGGTAGCCTCAGGAAGGCTGAAAGGGCAGAAAGGTAGCCCTTGATAGTGCCCAGAGCAGAGCCCTGCTGGGCAAGATAAAGAAGGAAGAGGAGAACCTCAGAGAGAGGGGCATTGAGAGGGTCCACACCCTTTGCTGTGCACCATGCCACAAATCTGTTCCACCTGCAGGCGTATACAGACTTTGTGGAGGGACGCCTGGCTGCCAGAATGACATTACAGACTTCAGGAGGCAAGTCAAATGGCCTCAACTTTTGCCGCTCAATCTCCAAGCATGGAGGTGGAGACTGGACAGGTTTGAGTGGAGGACCGTCCCCTGCTGCTGCGACAGAAGGTCCTCCTGAAGAGGCAGACGAACCGGGGGATCGACTGACATACTGAGTAGCTCGGGATACCAGTACCTTCACGCCCAGTCCGGAGCCACAAGGATGACTTAGGCCTGGTCGCGCTTGATCTTCTTTATCACTCTGGGCAGAAGTGGTATAGGCGGAAAGGCGTACAACAGACCACAACTCCACTTGCGTCGAAAAGCGTCCCCGAGCGAGTGCCGCGTTGGAAATTCCAACACGCAGAACTGATGACATGCGCGTTCTCGTCGGTGGCAAATAGATCTAACCAAGGCTCTCCCCACTGCAGAAAGAGGCCTTCCGCCACGTCCGAGTTCAGACGCCATTCGTGATCCCTCATGCACCTTCGGCTGAGCTCGTCCGCCCTGGCGTTCAGGGAACCTGCCTTGTGTTGAACCACCAGGGTCACGCCCTGATGTTCCAGCCACTGCCAGAGGTGCAGAGCCTCCTGGCACAGGGTCCACAACACCCCCCCGCCCTGTTTGTTGCAGTACCACATAGCGGTGGTGTTGTCCGTGAACACCTGCACTACACTCCCCCGGACAGAGGGGAGGAATGCCTTCAGTGGAAATGGAAGTGAATTTATAGAGCGCGAATTGCTGCCCAGGGGCGTCCAAGTGCTGGTAATAACAGAGGAGACCTCGTAGAGTGGCTAGCGGAGGATCAATGAGGAAGGTTGAATAGAAATGTTTTTAACTGCTTGCGGAATGAGGAGAGGTTGGAGTTGCTTCTAAGCTGGAGGGGAAGAGCGTTCCAGGTCTTGGAGGCATTGAAGGAGAACGTCCTGCCGCCAGACCTAGAATTTTTTATTCTTGGGACCGTGGCCGTAAAGGTCTGGCTTGAGCGGAGGTTTCTACTAGGTTGGTAGTGGGAGACTAAATCACGGGTAATCATAGGGCCTGTGACCCAAAAGGCCTGATGGGCAAAGCACATGGCCTTGAAGAGAATTCTCTGGCGCACTGGTAACCAGTGAAGGCTGACCAGACCGGCTCTCACTGATTGCCTGCGAGGGAGCTCAAGTAGTGTGCGAGCCGCAGAGTTCTGAACTGTCTGAAGTCTGCGTAAAGTATAATCAGGGGCGCCAAGGTATAGCACGTTGTTAAAATCTAGGCGGGACTGTATTAAGCCCTGGATGGCTACCTGCTTAGCTTCCATAGGTAGAAGGGGGAGGATTTTCTTTAACAACCTGAGGAGGCCAAAACAGGTAGCCAAGAGTTTTGTGGCCTGGGTATTGAAGGAGAGGGATCTATCCAGCCACACTCCCAGACTCTTGATGTTGTCCTTGGGTGTTGGGGGAAAGGGGGTTCCTAGACAGGGGGGCCACAAAGAGTTGAAGAAGCTGGGATCGGTGGGGCCCAGGAGCATCAGCTCCGTTTTGTCGCCATTTAATTTGAGGGATGAAGAAGACATCCAGCTCTTTACTTCCTGTAGGCACTCTCCAAGTCCGCCAGACTTTGGCAAGCTGGCCTCCTGCGCCAGTGAGACCACCAGCTGGGTGTCGTCCGCGTAAGAGATGATCTTAACCCCAAACGGACGGACGAACTCAAGTGGCCTCATATAGATGTTGAAAAGGGCAGGGCTTAGAGAGGAGCCTTGAGGGACTCCGCATCTTAGTGGTCTACTAGTGGACACAGACTCACCATCGAATACTCGAAAGGATCTGTCCTCCAGGAAGGATTTGAACCAGAGCCAGGCTTTGTCCTTGATTACGACATTCGCCAGACGGTGCAGCAGGGTGTCGTGGCTGACCGTGTCGAATGCCGCGCTGAGGTCAAGGAGGATCACTGCCACTGATCCTCCTTGATCCAGGATATTTCTGGATTCCTCAGTGACCATGAGGAGGGCGGACTCGGTTCCGTGTTTAGGTCTGAAACCTGTCTGAGTGGGGTCTAACAGTTGGTGGTTTTCTAGGAAATTCACCAGATGTAAATTAATGTATCTTTCCAGGATTTTACTTACCCACGGGAGTAGGGAGATAGGCCGGTAGTTACTAAAATCAGAGGGGTCCAGATTGGGTTTCTTTAGTAATGCTCGGACCATGGTCCGTTTCCAGACAGGGGGGACAGTACCGGAGTTGATGGATGCGTTCAGGACATCCTTGATGGTTGGCAGAGTAATCTGGGATGCTGATATTAGGATGTCTGGTGGAGCTGGGTCAGGGGAACCGGATTTTACTTTCCGCGCCATAGATTCTAGGGATGCGAGGTCAGGAGGGGGAAGTGATCCAAAGTAGGTTGAGGCTGAAGGAGGGGGGTATCCATGGTTATATTGGTCCGGGCTAGGGAAGGAGGAATAGATTTTGTTGACTTTTTGGTGAAATAAGTCTGCTATGTTATTGCAGTAGGCTGTAGAATTTGTTTCGTGCGGGCTAGATGGGGGTTTGGTGAGTTTTTTTACAATTTGAAAGATTTCTTTTGGTTTTGATTTTGCTAGGATGATTCGGTTCGAAAAACTATGCAGCTTGAGCAGCTTTGATTTCTGCTTTGTAGTTATTGATTGACTCTCAGTAGCAAATTTTATTTCCTGGAGAATAGTCTAGACGCCATCGTCTTTCGATTTTTCTACATTGGCGATTCTTTTCCCTGAGAGTCTCTGAGTACCAGGGGGCAGTTTTATGGGAGCGTTTCAGCGTGGTTTTACTTTTTGGAAGGGTGTCCTCAAGAGATTGTATGATCCAGTCTTCATAAGCCTGATTGGCTAGACATGGATCCTTGTTGTAGACATTTTGGTTGCTGTCAAGCTTGGTGGACCATTCGTCGACTGGGAGGCGAGACCAGGCTCTGGTGAATCTTGTTGTGGGTCCCTTCGTATGAGGCTTAAGTGTGGACCAAGTGAAGGGGATCAGTAGATGGTCCGTCCATGGGAGAGGGGTTGGGAGTCCGGCTTCAAGGTCTACACAGTTGCTGAACACCGGGTCCAACAAATGGCCCTTAACATGAGTTGGCATCTTAACATGTTGGGTTAGTTGCAAAGCAGCTAGGTCATCTACCAGCGTAGTGACTGTGTGATCCAGTGCAGCATCGAAATGAAGGTTGAGATCACCTAACAAAGTAAAATTAGATCTGGTACTGACGCGTTCCACTACAATTGAAGGGAGCTGAGTGTGGAACTGCTTGGGAGGGCCTGGGGGGCGGTAGATGAGTGTTCCTGAGAAGCAGTTATTGGGGGAAAGTTTGAAACTGAAGGCTAGGCTCTCACAGTCAGGTACAGTTTCAGGAATAACTCGACAGTGAAACTGTTCCTTATAAATGATTGCTAGGCCGCCTCCTTTTCCCTCAGGTCGGTCCTGAGGGAGAGCAGTTACTAGTGCAGGGTCGGAGTCTTTGGTGAGCCATGTTTCCGTCAGGAATACTATATCCGGCAAGCGATCTTCTAATAGCAAAGCAATTTTCACTCTGTGTTTCGGTAGAGATCTACAATTTAACAAAAACATGCGGTAGTCGTGTATCAGGTCTGGGGCCGACTTAGGTTTGAGGGTTAATTTGCATTTTGGACAGGTTTGCAGAATATCTTCAGCATGATAGGGGTGCGAAAGGCAGTTCGTGTCAAGGGGCCTAAAGCTATGGAGAGTTTCGGCACTGTAATACCTAGGCTCTTGTAACTGTGGAATAGGGGGTATGGCCCTTGGCCCGGACTCGGCGCGGACGCAGTGCTACACGAATCGCCCACAGCTCCAGAAGGTTGATATGGAACCGGGACTCCGCCAGAGACCAGAGGCCTCTGATCTCAGCCTCTTCCATGTGGCCTCCCCAGCCCTGGAGGGACGCGTCTGTCACAACTACGTGCTCCGCTTTGGGAAGGGAGAGGGACCTGCCGCTAACCCAATCACGGTCCGTGAGCCACTACTGCAGCTGTCTCGCAGCACCCTCCGAGATCAAGACATGGTCGGACAGGTTGCCCTGATGCTGGGCCCACTGAAACTTCAGGTCCCACGACAGAGCCCGCATCCGCCACCTGGCGTGATGCACCAGAAGGATGCAGGAGGCCATCAGCCTCAGAAGCCGTAGCGTCAACCTGACCGAGACCCAGGATAAAGGCTGAAAGATTGGAATCGAGCCTAAATATCCCAGACCTGCTGTTTGGGAGGATAAACCCGAAACTGCGCCGAGTCGAGGACAGCTCTGATGAAGAGGAGCGTCTGAGAGGGGCACAGGTGTGACTTCGGCACATTGATGGAAAACCCCAGCTTGTGCAGGAGGTCTGCCGTTGTCTGGAGGTGGCTGACGACTATCTGGGGAGAGCCCGCCTTCAACAACCAGTCGTCGAGGTAGGGGAAGACAAACCCCTAACCTGCGCAGATGAGCTGCAACCACCGCCATCACTTTCGTGAACTCCCGTGGTCGCTGGTAAGGCCGAAGGGGAGCACAGTAAACTGAAAGTGCTCGTGGTCCACCGTGAACCGCAGGTAGCGCCGGTGGGCCGGCAGGACGGGGATGTGGAAATAAGCGTCCTGCAAGTCCAACGCTACCATCCAGTCTCCTGGGTCCAGGGCAGCTAAGACCTGAGCCAGAGTCAGCATCTTGAACTCCTCCTTCCGGAGGAAGCCGTTGACCTTCCGCAGGTCCATGATAGGGCGTAGGCCCCCTTTTCCCTTCTTGGGAACCAGAAAGTAGTGGGAGTAACAACTACACCCTACTTCTGGCCCAGGAACGCGCTCGATGCCCCCTTGGCCAAGAGGGCCGTAACTTACTCTTGCAGAAGATTCAAGTGATCCCCCGACATGGGATGGTACTGCGGTGGCATGACTGGAGGGGGTTGCCTTGGAGGGGAGGGAGTAGCCCCTTCAGACGATTTGCAGCACCTACCTGTCCCAGTGGAGGAGGTGATGGCGAACCCTGCCCCCCACGGGCGTCAAATGGGCCTGAAAGCTCGTACTAGGAGGGCTTTGAGGCGGATGCTGCGGGGTGGATGTGGACTGGCCTCGCCGTTGTCTCCGGGCACCGCCACAGCGGTTACCACGTCCGCCACCGCGCTGGATGTTAGTCTGTGCCCCTTGGCTGGCACAACGTGTGGGGGTGCCCCTTCCTTGGCCAGGAAAGGAGCGAAAGGCAGCAGTTTGCTGGCGCGGGGCCGACAGGCCCAAGGACTTGGTCATAGCCCTGGAGTTCTTAAAGCGCTCAAGCGCACTGTCTGCCTGGTCGACAAAAAGGCGACAGCCATCAAACGGCATGTCCATAGGGTGTTCTGGACATCAGCCAAAAAGTTGGCGGACCTCAGCCAGGCGTGGCGGCGAATTGCCACCGTCGTTGCAATCGCCCGGCCTAGCGAGTTTGTTGTAGCCAGCCCACATTGGATGGAATACTGTGCCGCATCTCGACCCTCAGCAAGAGCTTGGGCGAGTTTAGTCCGGGCCTCCTCCGGACATTGTGGCAGCACGTCCGCGTCCCACAGAGAGTGGGTATAACGGCCCCAAATCGGGGACGTCGTCGTCCAGGGACAGCGTCTGGGGCAACACCGTAGGGGTAGACGCCGGAGGTCGACCAGCGGAGGCCGGGATCCGGAAACTGATCCAGTGGGGCCCTGCGGTGTCTGGACCGAAGTCGCAGACGAAGAACCTGGCCCAGTCGGGACAAGTCGGCACCGCGGGGGCCGAAGGCGCCGCAGAACCTGACGGAGGAGTGAGCGACCTCATGGCCATGAGAAATGTATTTATTTATTTAGTGTGTTTTGTATAGCGCACAGCTACCCCAACGGGGTGTCCCGGCGCTCCTGTGCGATCTCAAGCGGAGTTAGATGTTTTTTATAGAGGGGGTTAGCAGAACAGGAACGTTTTTGTTTTTTTAAATACTTTATTTTGAGTGTGATGCAAGAATATACATTGGAGCAAACCAGTACATGTGTCTCATCCCTGATTCAAGGACCTGGAGGTTACTCAACAGACACAGCCATTCAGCCCACATCCCGGGGGCTGGGCGGCAGTTCGGTACCAGAGACATGGACTCCGTAGTCATGGTAATGCAATAAACATGCCGTATTTACAGCCAGGTGAAAATACATCATCTCTTTTCTATTTTCTTTAACAAAAAACTTTCCTACCCCCCCCCTTACAAACTCGACATCAGTGAGAACAGAGGCATATACATTCCGTTCAGGTCATCAGGGCCCATCCGGGTGCAGATAACATATCAAAATCAAACACAGATCCATTTGGGATTCAAAGCAAATCACTTATTTACAGAGGTTATGCGCGCGATATTAGGGCAACACTAGCTCATAGCGGCCCCCTCATCTCCACTCCCATCCACCCCCTCCCCGGAGTCCGACCCCTGTGGGGTGAACAGCTCAGCACTGGTGGCATCCGAGTCACCATCCACAGATCCCACTGCACACATCATGCGCCATGCCAACAGGTCCTCGTGCAGCTTCTCATCCCTACGTGTATGTTGCATATGTGTTTCCTCCGCCAGTGTCCATTCCTTAAAGTCTCTAAGCCAAGACGACAGCTCCGGGGCTCTACTTCCCAGCCAGGTGATGGCCACCCTGCGTCTTGCCAGCACCAATAGCAGCTGCAACAGCTTATAGGACAATTTTCTCTTTTTAGGCTTGGGTACCAGGGCCAACAGACAATGTAGTGGATCCAGGGCGATCCGGAGACCCGTGATCCTCCTGATGCGCCCAACAACCTGCCCCCAGAAGGACGCTACCGGCGGGCACTCCCAGGCCAGATGGAGAAATCCCGCCCCACCTCGTCCCGTCTGTCAGTGGAGATGCGGTGTAATGATACCGGGGTCATATAGGTGCGGTGCATAAAATTGAAATGGATGAGCTTGAACCGTGCATTACATGAAACCTTACGGGTCAATGTCCCGATTCGTTTGCGCTGGTCAGGCTCTAGGACGACACCGAGATCCGCATCCCATGCAGCCCAAGCCGGGGAAACCGGTGGGTCCGAGTCCCTCCGCATCGCAGAATACAACAACGCAATCAGACAGGAAAGTTTTTAAGGCTTTCCGAAAGGGGAGTTCTTCCTGGATCATCCGGATGGAAATTGGTAGCTTGTTCCAGAGGGCAGAGGCACATACTTGAAAAGTTTTTCCGCCTGAGCGGGTTTTTTTGAATCTGGGAGTGGTGAGAAGGTTTTTTGAAGAAGAACGAAGGAACCTGGTATTACTGTAGGGGGAGAGGCAGGTGGATAGGTAGGCAGAGCCCTTACCCCTCATTGCACGATGGGCCAGTACTAAAGCTTTGAATTCTGCCCTTTTTTGTATGGGCAGCCAATGTAGTCTACGGCGGTGGGGCGAGATGTGCTCACGTAGGGGAATGCCACCCACCAGCCGTACTGCAGCATTCTGGACTGTCTGGAGACGATGGCATAGACCTACAGACAGTCCAGTGTATAGGCCATTGGCGTAATCCAGATGCGAGGTGATCAGCGCCTGGACTAGTCTTCCTGGTGTTGTTGGCTAAAAAAAGTATGAACTTTTTCACCCTCCTCATTTTGGCAAAGCATGCAGCAGAGACCGTATGTACTTGTTGGAATGATAGGTTAGAATCCCATCAAACCCCTAAATTTTTCACCGATTCTTTAGGGAGGGGAGGGGCACTCCGATCAAGAGGCCACCAGATGTTGGGATCCAATGCTGACGGCTGGTGAAAGAATAGTACCTCCGCTTTCCCCGCGTTAAGCCGGAGGAAGTTATTGTCCATCCATTGGGCAATGGTACGCAGGCAGTTTTTTAGTGGGTCAAAGGTGGATTGGGTGATACTATTGAACGAGAATAAGAGTTGAATATCCTCTGCGTAGAAAGTGGCCTTTATTCCAGTTTGGGCGATGATTTCAGCGAGGGGTGAAAAATAAACATTACATAAGAGGGGGCTCAGTGAGCAGCCCTGGGGGACTCCCCACCGAAGCGGACGACTGTCCGAGGTATAGGGGGGGTGAACACTGCCTACGTCCGCGTGGACAAGAAAGATGCAATCCATTTTAAGGCCGTGCCCTGGATGCCTTTGGATTGTAGGCGGTCCAGGAGGAGGGGGTGGGAAACGGTGTCCTATGCTGCGGACAAGTCAAGCAGCACCAAAACCGCTCTTGATCCCTCGTCCATCCTCCAACGTACAGCATCGGCCAGCTAAATTAGTGCTGACTCGGTGCTATACCCTGGTCTAAAACCGTGCTGAGAGTCGTGAAAAGCACCATATGTTTCTAAAAAGCCTGCTAGTTGTTGCTGAGCGAGTTTTTCGAGCACTTTGGCAGGAGCTGGTAAAAGAGATGGGCCTGTAGTTGGAGGGTTCACTGGGGTCGGCATTAGCTTTGTTCAATATGGGAACCAACCGGGCATGCTTCCATGAGTCTGGGAAGACACCCGTATGCAAAGAATCATTCCATATCCCATTCAAAATGGGGTTAAGAATGGGTGCTAAGGATTTGTATTGCTTAGCAGGCCATGGATCAAGAGGAGAACCAGATTTGCATTTTGAAAATTCTTTAAGAGATTGATCCAAGGTAATCTCTTTAAAGTTGGAGAACGTACAATCTGATCCAATGGTGACAGTATTGGTTACACGATTGTCTGGATTAGTATTGCTCGGGAAGGAATCGTATATGGTGGCAATTTTATTTTCGAAAAAATCGGAGAGACTATTGCATAGTGTCTGAGACACCAAAGGAGGACGTTTGAGAGCCAAGGGGTCAGTGAAGGTTCTTCTGTGTTAAATATTTCCCGGGATGATCCCTGTGCACGGTTAATTTTTTCTTCCAGACAGATTCTTTTGTGTTCAATTATTTTTTTCCTATATGCTTTTAGGGCAGATTTATAGAGGAGCTTGCAGTCGGGAGAATAAGTTATTCTCCAACGTCTCTCAAGGAGCTTACATGCCGATTTGCATTTTCGGAGCTCATCGGAGTACCAAGGGGCAGATGGAGCGGAGCAATAGGTTTTAATGGGCCTGGTAGGGGCGAGGAGGTCGATGGGGGAAGAGATCCAGCCGTTGAAGTTGGTCAGTCTGTCGTCTAAGTTAGGAAGCCTATCCAAAAGATGGATAGGGGAAAGATGGGCAGCTAGACTATCAAGGGAGATCTTACTCCAGTTTCTACCTTGTAATTTAGACGGGCGTATATGACGGTCTTGATGGTGCAGAGAAAATGAGAATGGAATAAAAAAATGATCAGACCAAATCACCGGGAGGGGTTCACTTATGGATAGTCCATCCAGGTTGGTACAGATCAAGTCGAGAGTATGTCCGGCCTTATGTGTTGGACTGCTAATAAGTTGGTTTAGCCCTCCATCTGATAAGGTGGATAGAAAGTTGGATGTGATGGGATCCAGGGGATTATCAACATGAAGGTTGAAATCCCCGAGGGGGGTAAAATTTGCATAACGCGATGTTGCTTGTAGAACATAGTCTAGGAAAACTGGTAAATGGGATGTTTTAGAGTTAGGGGGGAGGTAAACCAAAAGGCCAGAAAAGGTAAAGTTGGCCGCTATTTTGATACAAAAGGGGAGTGCTTCAATGCGTTCCAATTGTTTGTAAGGGAAGGAGGAGATAGTCCAATGAGATCTATATATTATGGCAACTCCACCTCCAGGACGAGAGCCCTGTCTGTTAGCGCACAATATACTGTAGCCGCATGGTATGGCTAAGTGTATAGCGGGTTAGTTTCGTCCCCTAACCAGGTCTCGGTTAAGAATAGGAGATCCTACTTTTCCTCTTCTAGAGTTTGGGCAATGTCGAGAGAGTGTTTTACTAAAGAGCGACAGTTAATCATACCAGATTTTATTGATAACATGTTTGTAGTGGGAGGGGTAGGGGCCAAAGTTCGTAAAATGGAACATTCGTTCCTTATATCGTCATTAGTCTGTCCTAGGCTGCAAGATGTAAAAGGCAGATGAGGAGTGAGATCTTGAGGTGAAATTAGTGTCGAGGTACAATGATTGGGCTTAAGGTTCATAAGCATAGCCCTATCATAGGAGATGAGGGAAGGGGAATTGCAAAATGTAACAGTACTTACGTCTACGGCCGCTTCCTGGTCGCAGACGGGCAGGACTCTAGCACGACTCCGGC
Source organism: Lissotriton vulgaris (assembly GCF_964263255.1). Taxonomy (NCBI): domain Eukaryota; kingdom Metazoa; phylum Chordata; class Amphibia; order Caudata; family Salamandridae; genus Lissotriton; species Lissotriton vulgaris. The sequence goes on from NC_141687.1 coordinate 282,532,269, forward strand.
ACTGGTCCGGCGCGTCTGCTGATCGCGTCCGCTGTGCGGAGGCATGACCTTCCGTTTTTATAGTGGCCAATAGAGAGAGTGTAAACGCTGCCCCAAACAAAGATGGCCGCCAAAGTAGATTCAACCTGCCCGGGACTCGGCTGTCTCAGCGCCCAAGTCGGCTGAAGTTGGTCCGAGTGGCAAGGAAGAGTCGGTAGCGCTTATTAAGTCAAGCGGGGGACGGGGGGATAATTACCACCACTTATTAGTCGAGCTGGGTAAATCACACAAGGTCATACAAATTATTCGAACAGTGCTGCAAAGCTTCGTGGTCAAGCTGAGTGCAAGTGATATTAAAAGCTGAGGGTACAGCGAGTTTAAAAGGGTGCAGAAAATAAGAAGACTCAAACAAATAAAACAACTACCTCCCGGCTTCCGCCTCAGGAGGGGATTAGATGCACAGCGAATAGAAAGGCATCGATCTCCTCCGGCGTCGCGTTCTGCCCCAGGACGGGCGGGTATGGAGCAGGCCACGACGCTCGCGGCTCCGCCCGAACCCCCGGGCTCGTCGCGCGAGCGTCGGATGGAGTCAGAAGAGCGGTGTCGCCTCTCTGACTTCTTGTGCCTCTTACCTGAGGACTTGGAGGCCGACGAGTGGTGTTGACTCGCCGAGCTGTGATGACTGGTCCCTTGACCTCCTCCCAGACCGGGACCGCAAGCGGCCGGGGCAGACTGCCAAAGCTCTAGGCGCTTACAGGACCGCTCCCGCCTAGCTTTCGACATCAAGGCCCGGCAGTCGGGGTACGACTTGTCATCGTGGTCGGGCCCCAGGCAATGCAGGCACCGGCGATTGGGGGGGGGAGGGGTCGGTACCCGACATCAGTCGGCTGCAATCGGCACAGGGTTTGAACATGGACATCCCTAACAGGCACCAATGGAAAACTGATCAAAAAGATCGAAAAAGTTTAGTCAAAAATTGACTAAGGGTACCACTTTTTCCGGATCGGCGCTTTCTGGGGCGGAAAAAAGAAGAACTGACGTCAGTGCATGAGGGCGGCGTCCAAGTACTCCGGCGACGTCATCTCAGCGCCAATGACTGACGCTGAGTCGCAGACGACACCTACCGATGCGCAGGGGTACTGCTACGCATAAATGTCCGGATCCAGACTGACGCCTGGGGATATTCTAAGGTAAGGAATCTAATACTAACCTGTTTCTTTGTGATGAGGTTAACGTCGAAGTCGTCTTGAGATCTTTTTCCTTTGGAGTTGAGCGTGCCTTTTCGGGGCTGTGCTTTGACGACGTAGGCTTTTCTAGAGCTTTCGCCGGCTGTGAGTCCTTTTCAAAGGATCCGCTGGGCTGTTTGTCCATGGACGCAGCTGTGGCCGTCAAAGTACTTCAACGCCAGTGCTGCTTTCGAGGACTTTGGCTCTGTTTTTTCGAGAGTCCGTCGGGGCTTTAAGAGTCGACGTCTCTCTTTTTCGACTTTTTATTAGTCTCTGCGACTGTAGTTCTCTGGTCCCTCAGAGATGTTGTCCTCTTCTTCGCTGGAGAGGCTCAAGGCCCGGAGCGACAGGGGTTGTCCTTGCCCCTGCATGGTATAGTTTGCTATCCTCTGTGGTGGCAATTGCGGCAAAATCTGAATGAGGTTGTGTCCATTCCTGTGCTCATGGGGCCTCCTGTGTGTGCATTCTCCGTTGGACGTCGAAGTTTTTTTTATCTTTCTCACCCTCTTCGTCGTCCTGGCACTGTGCTCCTGGTCGTGTGTTGAAAAAACTCCAACTTTTGGCATTTTCTGCTTAATTTTCCTATTCTCTTTTCTAGAAAACTCTGGAACGCCTCCGGGACAATCCAGACTCAACGGTGGAAAGAAAGAATCTGAAGTTGGCGCCCAAAGGTGGGAGCTTCCGGAGGAAGCGCGCTGACGTCACGGGAGGAAACCAAATGGTGGGACGTCGACGCCCACCTGGGACACGCCCCAAAAAATAATAATAATACTACGACTCCGGACCCAACCACTGGAGTACGGAATAATGCACATCATAGTGAATCCAGAAAGATTCACACTACAAAACAAATGTTTCTCAACGGCTCAATCGATTTCCTGCTGGGGGGTTGGGTTAAGAGAGGGGAGGAGGTAGATTTACCTTTGTTTGTGGAAGCTTGGATGGATGAAGTGAAAAAAAAAAAGGACGTTTGCTGGACGTCTGACCGAGGACGCCCAGCCACATTCCTGTTCACTGGTGGGTCAAGTGTCCAAAAGTCTGGCAGGTAGGACTTCAATAAATAGGAGTAACGTCTCTAAGTTCGACCAGGTAGAAAAACTTCATTAAGGACATTTGTTTTAACCTCTGAAGTGTGTTGTAGATCTTCTGCTGCACATATGACTACCAAAAAGAAAGCACTCTTCCATTGGCGGACCAAGTGGGGAAATAAACTCTGTATTGTGGTTCAGCCCCTTAGCCTTTGTGCAAACTGTCATTATAATGTTTAGGTAAATTATCCCATCCTCTCCAAATCGTGGCACACACTGGTCAGAGTTGGAACCAAAAAGCGGGTGGAGCATCTGAGGAAGGAAATGCGGTTGGGGTGATTGGTGTTGATGGGGGTAGTGTAGGTGGGGGGGGGGCGAGGTAGATTAGGCTCTGGGTCAGAAAAGAGGTGGCAAAGGATCCACCTTCGGCATCACTGTTGAAGAAGAGGTGACTTGCAAAGGTCTTTGTGCTGGATCAGAAGTCAGCACTGTAGTCACTGGCAAGTACCAGGAGCTCAGATGGCACTGAGCATGGATCCACTGGAGGCAACCCAATGAGAGGTTCTGGCAGATCCTTAGACTAGAGGGAGCCAGCAGTGTGTCAAAACTATGCGGCACAGCCTCCCTAAAGGCCTCTACCGGTTGTGGAGTTGCCGATGCCCTGGGGAACTCTAGGCACATTGGGTAAAACTGTGGTATCAGCTCCTCAATCAGGCTGAAGTGAGAGAGTGGCACATACGCCTTCTTTTTAGATAGAGAGTAGGGGCATGGGGGAAGAGTCTTGCTTTGACTTATTGTTTCATTGATTCGGACTGCACTTCGACTCACAGGGAGACCCAGAACAGGACCAGATGCAGGATCGCCTTAGTGTGTGAACAAGTAGGCAACCTCGACTTAGTACTCATTTTGCATTCTTTTTTTGATGATTTATAGCTTCTCTTCATAGTACTGTAAGGCTTTGAGCACATAAGGGGATATTCCTCAAACTACTTTTGAGACCCAAGCCCAAACGTCCGAGGCACACCACATTCAGGTTGGTCAACTACATCTGTTTATTACAGTCACAGTATGGTTTGAACCCTGTACTTTTGGGTGGGGACATTGTTTCCTTATAGACTGGAATTCACTTTAAAAAAATTAAATCTGATTAAGCAACGAAAAAGGAAACAGCTCAAGACTCACGTTGAAAAGTGGAGGAAGAAAGGAACTTATTTTGGTGAGCAGGGTTGTCACTTGTATGAGACTCTGCTCTGTCCCTTCTGGGGAGGAACAACATGGAGCAGTAATGCGCTACCTAGTGAGGCATGGGAGTAATACGGTGAACATTTCCAGATTCTGGATTATTCTAAAGGTGATGAATCTAAGATTCGAAGTATTTATCAGATGTTTTACTTTTAAATCACAATATGGCCGGTTGGATGTTTACATGCAAACAACCTCATGATGCTGCGCCAGTCAGTCACACACTGGTGATATATTTATTAAATCTATACAATATAAATATTCAGCACCCTCAAAATTGTGCCTAAAATCTTGTATGCTGCAAAACTCAATGAATTTTGAGATGTGAACATTTACTAAATGTAGTTCTTTATTTTTGAAGCTTGTAAAGTGCACAGCTACCCTCGACGGGGGTGTCCCGGCGCTAAGACAGGCGGCAGATGCAAATACTCACACAGGGATAAGAGTTGGAAAACAGCCAGGTCTTCAAATCGAGTCAGTAAATAGATTCGGCCATCCGCAAGGACAGAGGCAGGCTGTTCCAGGCTTTAGCAGTGATCACTGCGAAAGCTCTGCTACCCATTTGGGAGTGGCGAAAACGTGTAATCACCACAAGGCGGCGATGGATTGATCTGAGTGAGCAGTTGGACTGAGCGTGCTTGAGTAGAGCTCCGAGATAGACCAGGCCCTGACCCTGAATTGCTCTAAAGGCCAAACCCAGTGACTTAAACTGAACGTGCCTGGTCACTGGAAGCTAGTGTAGGTTCTTCAGGTGGGGAGAGATCGAGTGGCAATATGGGATGTTATTGATCAACCAGGTCGCTGTGTTCTGAACAGTCTAAGCGTTTGATCAGGTAGGCAGCAGCCCCAACGTACAGTCTATTTTCATAGTCCAGATGTGAGGTGATCAGGGCATGAACAATGGTCCGGCGAGATTCCTGAGGGGAAAAGGGAGAATTTAGCAAATCATGTGCAATTTACCAAAACACGCTGAGGAAACCTGGTTGATTTGAGATTTACAGGAAAGCTCATTGTTAAACCGGAATCCAAGATTCCTGGCTGAGTCCACAGGTTCCGGCGGGGGGGGGGGGGGGGGGGGGGGGGGGGGATAAACCACAATTCAGTGGTTTATCATCAGAAACAAATGGCTAAAGGAAGACCTGTTGAGAGCGACCATTTAGAAAGGATCAGATTCAGGATAGAGGGGTACCCTGAACCCCGATACTATATAGTCTCCCAAGCAAAATTGAGAGACCGTATTGAAAGCCGCAGACAGGTCAGAAGCACCAACATTGCTGCTTCGTGTGCGTCCACACATTCACGAATGGTTTCAGAATCCTCCAGCAGGGCAGACTCTGTGCTATATCCGGATCTAAACCTGGACTGAGGCGCGTAAAAGATGGCACGTCTCAAGATAATTCGATATTTGCTCCTGAACTACTTATCAAGGGACTTTGGCTGGTTTAGGTAGAGGGGGAAATAGGGCGGTAGTTTTTAAAAACAGAAGGATCAGCATATTTTTTTTAGAATATGTATTAGCATAGCCTGTTTCCAGGTCGAATGGACAGCCCCAGTTCGCAGGGAGGTGTTCCAAATCAAATTCAAAGGAGAAATAATGAGGGGGACTAAAGACCTAAATAATAATGCCGGGCAGGGGTCCCTTGGAGAGCCTGATTTGCAGGCGAGCAAATTTTGGAGTGCTAAATCAGTGGAGATCGGATGAAAAGTGGTGAATGGGTCACTATTGGGTAACACGGAGTTTTGAACCGGGCAATCCAGAGTTGGGCTAAATGTAGAGTAAATTTCTAAAATGTTGTCATGAAAAGTCTGATAGTCCATTACAGAGTTCCTGAGTAGGGGGAATCATGCTAGATAATACGCACGGTTTAGTTAAATCTTTTACTATTTGAAAAAAGGTTTTCGAAGAATTACTGGCAGAGTTCCCTTTCTTGACAAAATACTGTCATTACTGAGCGCTTAAGTTTGTGAAAATTCACTGCTCTATAAATTGATTTAGCCTCCGTATCATAGGATAGTCTCCAATTCCGTTCGAGTTTCTTGCACAGACTTTTTTCCGAGTGGGAGTAACCCAGGGAGCAGATGGTTTTAGTCTAGAGGCGGCAATAGGTTGCACGGGGCAACCGTATCAAGGGCAGAGGAGAGACGATTATTAAAATTGGATACATCTATTTCCAAATCCCGCCCGCCCCCAACTGCAGATTAGTGCGAGAAAGGGTGGGAGCCAAAGTGTTACAAGTGATTTTAAACCATTTCCTACTGTGATCCCGGATCAGAGGAATTTGTTGATTGAGACAGGGTAGCCACACTACACCGGATTAAAAAATGGCCAGACCATGTAAGAGGGTTAGGCAGTGCTGTGGCTAATTTAGGGTTATTCGTGAAGAGTAAGTCTAGCATATGGCCGGCCCGATGGGTAGGGCCACTACCCCGCTGGGTTAGAGTAAGGCCTTCCAGGGTTTCTAAGAGCTGGCCTGCTTTAGTGCAACGAGTATCATCCACATGCAAGTTAAAAAATCACCAAGGATTATAAAATGAGTATGTTTAAACGATAGATAAGCCGCAATATTATAAAAGTCAGTAACATGTTGAGGCGGGGAGTTAGGGGTTCTGTAAAGAATTCCGGCCATGGCTGTATTCTATGCAACAGAGATGCTGAAATACATTGCTTCTAAGGGGCTGATGTTTGGGATTTTCCTAGAAGAAATATCCCAACGTAGGACCATTGCAATCCCACCGCCCACCTTGTTGTTAGCCCTATTTATTCCCACAAAACGATATTTAGGGTGGATGGCAAGATTGAGGTCGGAATTAGAAAAGTCCCTAACCCACGTTTCGCTAAGAAACATTATATCCCAGGCATTAGTTGCCGAAACCCCCCAAGGCACCCATAAGTCGAAAAGCCGGCAGTCCTCTATACTCTCCACTAAAAAAGGGCACCGGTGGACCGGAGTAAGAGGAAAAAAGGCAAGGAGCAACTGAGGTAGGGGCCCTGCATACAAGATAGCCAATAGTGCAATGTGCTAGCAATTGATTTAGAACAGTTTTAAAAGCAGTTAAAAACATAGAACAATTTCAATTTAAAAATGCAACTAGCGTGAGAGTGCTTTACATCAACGCGCGTCTACTGTGCAACGGAAATGCCAGGTTTAAGTAGTGAGCAGGCGCTAGTGCGCTAACCCGCTTGTTCCGCCTCCCTATTCCCCCTCCCCCCCGCCCCCCAAGGCAGCCAGAAGTCGGCAGTCCTCTATACTCTCCACTACAAACAGGCGAGCCCGCGGTGGACCGGAGTAAGAGGAAAAAGGGCAAGGAGCAACTGAGGTAGGGGCCCTGCTTACAAGATAGCCAATAGTGCAATGTGGCAGCAATTGATTTAGAACAGTTTTAAAAGCAGTTAAAAACACAGATAATATCAAGATAAAAACGCAACTAGCGTGAGTGATTTACATCTACGCGTGTCACAGCTGTAAAGAAATACAGCTGCGAGACATCATTGGAGACAAACTAACCTGGCAAGATGAGTGGCACTAATATGATACTGTATGTAGCCCACAACCTTATCAGGAGTCTATGTCATTGCAATTAAATGTTGTGCAGACATTTATCTGCATAGCCAAGAATATTGTTGGACATTCATCCTAATATTGGCAGTTCCTGTTTTAATGATAGTCACCCCACAAAACACTTCTTTAGAGTATTATCATGACTTGGGGGTAAACTAGCTACTTGTCCTACTCATGTGCAACCACATATTTTTTTATATATCTAGTGGAAAAATGCAAACAAACCCCCCCCCAGGAAATTTTGATTTGGAGCAGCTTATAGATTGAAATATCTGCAGTCGAAAACTATTGTGTGAGTCAACACCAATTTGGAAACCAATTACTAATCATTTATGTCAACCAAGAGTTTACTAAAGATGGAATCCAGAAAGGACAGTGCTAACTCCAAAAAAAAGATTTGAAAGCTCCAGGTTCAATATACTTATTCCAGATATTGCCTCTCTGTGCTGAATACAACCTACTTTTTTGTTTTAAATACTGCAGTATTTGACCTCCCAGAGCACAACTCTCTCAAAATACTTAGTATCTGGCAGAGATGTCGGTCCAGAAAGTCTGACAATAACCCTCTGGGGAATTAGGGATCACAGCCACATTAAACTTCGCACATAAAATATTTTAAGATGAGAGTACTGTGATTGTGTGCTTAGTGTGGAGGACTTAAGGTCGGCCCTCAAGCAAGCAATTTGGCAAATCCCAAAATCCACCACTTTACTCATCACAACTCTTTGCGTGATTACCCTTGACATTATAGCAAGTCTAAAGAGTCGGAGGCCCTCACAATGTGGGGGGATGTCAAAGTTTTGTACTCACTTTATGGGATGGGTCACAATAATGCAGTGACTTCTGCAGTCGCTACTATGGAGCATCCCAGCAGTCACTTGCAAATTGATCGTGGACATGGATATTTGAGACAACAGTAAGGAGACTACTGATTTTGGGCAAACTCCTAGACATTTATTTTTGCAATTTATGCTGGTTTTTGATCTGATTACTTCATCTTGCATACACAGACTAGCTCTTTAAACAGAACAATGGAGTAAGGATTTCATCTTTCAATGATCTTTTAAGTAATGATTCCTGCGTAAGGTTATTAGAACCCATTATTATTAAAGCTGCATATATAAGCACATTTTACCCATACAGTTAACGTTCATGAGTGACCAGACCATCATTAGCTCACCTGTTCGGCACATCAATATTAATGATACACGTCTCCAATAATTCTCCATAGAGGTCAGTAGAAGATGCAAGCAGCCACCTCTGGTCATGAGATAAACAATAACCCACAAAGAGAACATTGTATTTCTGTGCAGCCTCTCCAAACGTTTCTCCTAATTCTGTCTGTTTATCTTTTACTGGAGCCAGAATAAACGGAGGTGTATACATTCTAACACATTCTGGTCGCTGGAAAAGGTTAAGAAAGGAAATGTTAAATATGCATCTTCCGATCAATGCAGTACAAATGCATTTATTAAATGGTCAGTCAACAGATGCATGTAAAGCAGCATTTAATGTTTTCTAATAAAAATTGAGGAAATACAGAAAACAAACAAAATCCAGAAAAGACAAGTGGAGATTCAAATAATGAGCAGTAAAAAAATTAGTTAGAAGCTATTTAAGCAGATGACAGGTTTCAAAGAAAGTGTCAACCTTGATTTAAACCCGTTAAGCAAAGGGAAAGATCAGAAAGAATAACAATTTGTTACACAGTATACCCAAGCTACACAATGTTCTGCTTCCAAATATTTTGGTCTTTCGAATAGGTTTGTTTAATCTCGGGTCCAATATGAAGCACAGCTCACAAGCACATGCTTTACAATGGGATCGATACAGCAAGCACATAGTCCACAACCTCAGAAATTCTTCCACACGATTACCATCACATCATGAATTAATGAACAGTCATAAGAAAAACCTTCAGTGAGCTGCCACTAATCTAATGGTTTCAATCGGGACAGCTTGAAACACATTTAAATGACATTGAGCTAAGTTCAAGTAAATGACTTACGAAAAGAGTAGCCTTGAAAAATCTAATGAGTGTGTTCAAGAAGATCAGATGTGAAGTTAGTAACTGAAGGAGAGGGGCTATGCTTTTGAAAATGTAGACAAACGTACAGCCTTAACTGACACTTTATCATCAATTAAAAGGGACAGGCAAATCCAATGCTCAGTTTTATGAGACTCAACTAGTTGAGGGTGTTATCCAAACTCAGCGGCCACATTTCTAAAGCCAGAAACAAGGCTGTTTTATTAACACTAAGACCATAATGATTAATTTCTGCACAAACATGTTTTTAAAGCAGGCTGTCACCTCAAAACAATCATATACCCATGGGCATGTGATCAAATGTGCAAGAGGAATCACATGGATGTTAGATTACAGGCTGAGGGTGGAGCTCGGTTGAACACCCTAGTAAAGAACATAATTAGAGGACCATACTGAAATAATTACACACAGCATGCAATCTGATAACATTTAATATATCCATTCTAAAGCTCTGCCCTTCGACCCTTGCATCCAGCAAGCATCTTGCAAAATAGCCTAGGTTCTATGGTATCAAATACTGCTAATAGATCCTGCAGTTTCAGTGCTTTGAGCTGTAAAGACCCCAGAAATATTAGAAACAAATATGTTAGTTTCAAGATGTTTCTGCAGTTCTGTTGCTAAAATCCACATAGCAAAAAGAATGCATTAAACTTTGTCTCACCATAAGTCCATTTTTGGGCAAAATCATTGCAGGAAAGGGGTCTCGAGATCCGGGTGGTTTTAGTTTAGATGGTACATGAACTAAATTCCTTGGAGATATGTATTCAAATGTACAAATATCTTAAAGTGAGATGCTAAGGATTTCATTTAATGCAAATTAAGGCGCAAATCTTTGGCAAATGGAATTAGATTGGTTACATCAACTATTTTTCCTTCAAAAAAAGAAAATTCAGTTCTCACAATAAGTCAGACTACCAAAATGACTGATCAATCAGGGGTTTGTTAAATCGAGACTACTCACTCGTAAGGGTCTCAAGGGACTAGGGGCGGGGAGTGCGGGGGCAGGTTCCATTCCATCAAGGATGGTTGACGTTTCTTGCAAATATGGGGAGCGACGTTGTCTGTTTGAGGTGAGCGGAAGGGCGTTCCATGATTTGGCAGCGAAGAAGAAGGAGATGCCTCCCATTCTGGTCTTTCTTGTGTGGGAGAACACGGCGTATGAGAGTAGGGCTGATCATAGGGCGCTTGGGGTGCGTGGAATTTTAGTCTGCTGTTCAGGTATGCTGGTCCGGTGCCGTGGAGGGCCTTGTGTGCGTGGGTGAGTATCTTGAAGGTGATTCCCGCCTCAACATGGAGCCAGTAGAAAAAGCGCAGGTGCTGGGAGATGTGGCAGTGGGTTGCCAGGTTGAGGAGCAGTCTTGTGGCGGCGTTCTGGATGTTGTGAAGCTTGCAGGTGAGATTTTTGTTTATTCCGGCATAGAGTGTATTGCTGTAGTCGAGTCTGCTTGTGACCAGGGCGTGAGTGACGGTCTTTCGATGTTCGAAGGAGATCCATTTGAAGGTTTTACAAAGGAGGCGGAGGGTGTGGAAGAAGGAAGATGAGACTGAGTTGATCTGGCTGTCCATTTTGAGCTCGGAGTCCAGGATGATTGCCAGGTTGCGGGCGTGGTCCGTGGGGGTTGGAGGTTTGGAGGGTTTCCGAGGGCAGGGGGCAACCGGGTGTCGCTCCAGGTGTCGGGGTTTGGGCCCATGAAGAGTACTTCTGTTTTGTTTGTGTTTAGTTGTAGGCAGCCTTTTTTTAATCCATTTAGCCACGGCTTCCATGCCTTCTCGAAAGTTGTCTGGCGGTGTTGAGCTGGTTGGATAGGGAGAGGATGAGTTGGGTGTCGTCTGCTTATGACACAATGTTGAGTCCTTAGGTTCTGATAATGGGGCGAGTGGAGCCATGTAGGACGTTGAAGAGCGTCTGGCTGAGGGAGGAGCCCTTGGGCACTCCGCAGGTGGTAGGTGTAGGGTCCGAGAGGAAAGGGGGGATTCTGACCCGCTGTGTTCTGCAAGAGGAAAGAGGATCTAGTCGAGGGCCTTGTCCTGGATTCCTGCGCCGTAGAGTCTGCATATTAGGGTGCGGTAAGAAACTGTCTAACACCGCTGAGAGGTCGAGGAGGATGAGGGCTACTGTTTCTTCTTTGTCCAGTAGGGTGCAGATGTCATCTGTTGCGGCCAGTAGAGAGGTTTCCGTACTGTGGTTTTTTCTGAAGCCGGATTGGGAGGAGTGGAGGATGGAGTAGTTTCTGTCCTGTAACTCCAGTTCTGTAGTAGGGGTATCTCTGTTATAGTCATAATCTAGTGAATAGTCCCGCCCATGTTCTTCACTAAATGTGGCGAGTTGGCTGTTGATGGCTTTCTCAATGACTTTCGCTGGGAACAGGTGCAGGGAGATGGGTCTGTAGTTTTTTAGTTTGATGGGGACCGCTGAAGGTTTCTTTAGGAGGGGGGTTGACCTTGGCATGTTTGTAGTCGTCGACAATCGAGGCGGTCGCCAGGGAGCGGTTGAGGGTGTGGCGGAGCATGGGTGCGATGGTGTCGAGGGCTCAGTGGAAGATGTGGTGGGGCAGGGGTTCGTGGGGACCCTGAGTGGATTGACTTCATTGTGTCTTTGGTGTTGAGGGCTGTTCAGTTGTTAATCGCTGGTTTCCGAGTATCTGGGGTGGTTGGTGAGGGTTTAATGTGTTGGTTGTCTTCTTCGAAGTGTTCATAGATGCTCTTGATTTTGTGTTGGAAAAAGGTGCTGTGTTTGTCTTTGAGGTCTTGTGAGAGGGATGTCGGTAGACTCGCTGGAGGGTTGGGTGAACTCCTTGATGTTGAAGAGTTCCTTGCCGTTGTGCACGTGGGTGGAGATTCTGTCTTCAATCGCTTTTTTCCTGGTTTCTCTGATGTGTTGATGGTGGGCGTTGGTGGCGGCTCTGAAGTTGTTGTGGGCTTCTGTGGATTTGGTGTTCCTCTAGGCCTTTTTGAGGCAGTGGCAAGTGAGTCTGGACTCACAAAATTCGGTGGTAAACCATCTTGTTTTCTTCTAGTGGGTATTATTGTTTTTTCTGAGGGGGGGGGGGGGGGCTATGGTGTTGGCGGTGTCCCAGATCCATTTATGCAGGGTTCGGGCTGCTGTGTTGGGGTGGTCGTTTTCTGCGATGGTTGGGGTGGAATTGTTCAGTGAGGAGGTGAGCTTGTCGTCTGAGTTTGGTCCAGTTTCTTTGTGGGAGCAGGTGCTGGTGTCTGTGGTTAGTGGGTGTTCTGAAGGTGAAGTGGACGAAACGATGGTCGGTCCATGGGAATTCGGTGGTGTGGATGAAGGTGATGGAGTTTCCTGTAGTGAAGAGGGGGGTCGAGGGTGTGTCCAGCTGAGTGCATGGGCTTGGTCACGATCTGGCGGAGTCCAATGTTGTGGAGGTTGCCCCGGAGGGATGTGGTGTTGGGGACCAGTTGGTTGTCGAGGTGGAAGTTGAGGTCACCCAGCAGGGTGTAGTTGGTGGATGCGATGGTCTGCGGGGAGATGATGTCCGTGATGGAGTTGGCAAAGTGTCTGCGGGGTCCAGGGGGTAGGTAGATGAGGGTTCCTCGGAGGGTGGCCGTGGGGCTGGCCAGTATCTTAAAGTGAAGATGTTCCATCAGTTCTGTGGGCTCATCGGGGAGTGTGATCTGTCGGAGGCTGGATTTGTGGATGATGGCAATTCCTCCTTCCGGGCGGATGGGGCGGTTCTTCCTAGACATCTTTATCCTTGGGGGATGGCGATGGCGATGTCCGGTTCCAAAGTGGTGTTGGTCCAGGTTTCGGTGAAGAACGCTACGTCCGGGGTGGTGCTGTCGAGGACGTCCCAGATTTGGTAGTGTGTTTGTGGAGGGATTGGACGTTGAGGAGGATGCATTGCAGGGTCTTCGGTTCGGTTGTGTTCTAGCTTGCAGTTGTTGTGGCCTGGGTCGTAGCTTTGGCAGGGCGGAGGCCCAGGGTTCCTGGCACTGGTCGCGGTCGGGGGCAGGCTGTCTTGCCCTTGGTGAAATTTCAGCGCGGCCGAACAGCTGGATTGGGCCGGTCCAGCTGGGGGGGTGGGGCGGAGGTGAAAAATAGAAGAGGGCAGAAAAACGAGTGAAAGAGCAGAGCGAGAGGAAGGAGACAGAGGTCCACTGGACCACCAGGGATGAGGCCCACTGGACCACCAGGGTTGAGGCCCAGGGAAACCAGCAGGTGGATGAGGACCTCGATCACCAACACTCAAGAGTGCAGGGACAGGCCTCACTTAATGGTGGAGCTGCGAGGGAGGGGGAGCAATTTTTACTGACAATGAGACAGTGATCAGACATTGCAAGGGGTGAAATAGATCAATCTGTGTACAGTTAAAATCAAAGTCTAGATCCAGAGACTGTCCTGTAATGCATGTGGTCCAACGGTGTACTGGATAAAATCCAATGTATAGAATTCCTGAAAATACAGTAGCTAATGTATATTCCTCAACTCTCATATTACTCACCTAATAGAAGAGCACAGCTGCCTAATTTTCCTATACTAATACAAAAAATCATGATTGTTTTTTAAAAGAAATCGTGGGGGTACTGTGGATTTATTTAAAACCACTGCTGCAATACAGAGGAGTCAGATTCTGAAACATTTAATTGTTTAATTGTTGAATGTTTAAAAGACGTATACGAATCATTGCAAAATTGCCAGTCAACTGACTAGAATATATGATTTTAGTTGTCTAACTATACATATATTCACTACTATAATCTTCAGCACTGCTCCATAACAATCCCTATTTTCAGGGTGTAGTACCAGAGGCACTTCCATGTATTGGGACCACGTGATGACCTTTGACTACCATTGTTTAAATTGAATTTATGTGGTTAAATTATCTTTGCACTTGCATTTTGTGTCTCCTTAAAGCTGCAGAGTGGAGTGTTTCCACAGAGTAGAACAGCCGTGCCAGGAACAGAATATATGGGATGTGAGTTTGAAAGTGAGAGAGAGAAATGTGTGAAATGTACTTCTACGTCTCGAAGTGTAATGCTAGCAGCAGTGCACGAATGTGCATTATGTTGTAAATTGGGAAGTGAAGTGGAAGATGCCATAAGCAGTGGTGCACAAGTCTTAGAACGTTTTTATTATTGGCTTTGCCATGCCCTCATTCCATCTTGAATTCTGACTCCGTCTAGCATGAGCTTTGCACACACAGGCAGGCCCCAGATCACTGAAGTTGTTAAGCTTTCCACGTTCAAGATTATTTTTGTAATTTTGGAGAGGATTTGTACTTTCTCAAGCTTTGTTAAGAAATGGGGCTGAATATGTGGGAGCACAGAAGAATATGTGAGAACTCTTTTGCCATTGTAATGCTTGCATAGAGAGTGGTCAACTCCAGTAAGTTTCGTTTCCGCAGTGGAGGTCCTCTCGGAAACTTCTAGTGCTTTGAGATTATAAAACTGGGGTTTGTTGACTTGGAAAATGGGATTTTAGACCTGAATGAAGGCGGATGCGTCTAATTCAGTGTAGGAGTTCCTTTGCTTGTGGAGTGTCTTGACCCCGGCTGAGAATCCCCCAACCAGGAGTGGGCTAAGATGCAGTTTTTGCTGCTGGTGATGTATTGTTTTTGATTATTGGCATTGTGATGTGTGTTTGAACATTCAAGTCTCCAGTGGTTATTGGTTATAATCATCTGGATATAGATATATATATATATATATATGAGAAACATTGCCCTTGAATGGTGACTCCCAGGTAGGTTTTTCATTTCTTTTAATAGAGACTGTAGCTAAGCCAGCAGGAGGCATTGAATCAATTCAAAAGCAGCCTGACGCTTTTCGGGTGACACGCCCTTGTTCACAGGCAAAGTCTGAGTGCTCCATAGCACATTGCAGTCAACTAATATGCATTTAAATACCAGTTCCATACCAGTGGGAGTTCTGCAAGTGCAAAGCATTATGGTATAGGTAGTACTGCAGTTATTTCACTCAAATGAGTTTGTCGTTGCTTCAAACAATAAAGTCATTAATACCCCAGTGGGTTGACGAAAATATCCCGCTCCTGAGATCACTGCACATATGTCATCCATAAAGACCTGCCGTCCAGAATAATGACTGCAAGTTGGTGTCTCCATTCGAGGACAACCTTTGTGTGTGTGTTTTTTTTGTGTTATCTCGCTCTATGGATCTTTACAAAAATATCCAGTTTTACACTCTGCATTGTTTTAAACATAGGAAGAAAGTTAGAAGGAAAAATAAATAAAAAATATCTGGTATGAAATTATGAAGGAGTGACCTACATCTGCACCTTTGCACTCTCACCTCAGGACTTCGAAGAGCTGTTTCTATAGCTAATCCAGGACCAAAACCAGTCAATGTTTTTACGTTTGTGGAGGCAGGCAACGCCCTTCGACACTGGGTAAATGTTGAAAATGCCAAAGACTTTAAATGCTGTGTATATATATGCCGATCTTCGTGCTTCACAGGTTGCAGCAGGTACTGACATGGGACAATCTGGTAAAAATATTTAAAAAAATCATAAAGGTTATACATTTAGTGTAAAAAACCATTAGAAAGAACATAGTAGAAGCATGCATTTGGATTATGTAAAGCAGCTAGAACAGGAGTGCTTGACATGATCTCACACTAACACAGAATGGACGATAATTACAATCTGGATACATTTTTTCAGCAAAGTCCCAACATTGATGGGAAAATACACGTTGCAAAATGTTTATAGCAAATAAAGCTATTTAAAATGTGTATATTTGGCCATAATACTGCAGTAGTTGAAACAAACGGGAACATGAAAACTTTGTCTTCATTAAGAGATCAGTACTTTAAGTCGTTGCTCTCCAAACGTTACTAATGGTTTGGCATTGCCTGCAGTGCAGGAAGGAGACTGGAGGAGAGCATCTAAAAAGAAAGCTATCACCTTCAAATAATGAGTGCAATAAATGCGACTTTCTGCAAGCACAAACTACATTGTGTTTAAGTGGGTCACCAACAACTACACCCAGTTCCTATTTATTTTTCAGGCCAACCTAATCGAGTGAGTTGATAACAGTTAATTAGCAGGGAGAGCCAGTACCTCTATCCCGATCATGATAGTTTTTCTGACCCAACTTTACTGGTTGGGTAAACAGATTGCATAACTTGATACCAATGATACTGGTTTTGAGGGAAGAGGGCAATGGCCAGTCAGAAGCTAAGCAATCAAGTTCGGCAAAAGTTCTAGAGGCCAGAGAAACGCACGCACAAAGTATGTAGCATAGGCGCTTCCTCCCTTGCCCCCCATATGAACATGATAATTTTGTGAACCCATTGGAGGTGCAACTATTAAGTGACCTATCTGGGGCACTTAGGCTGATGGTAGACCCACCTTTGGAGAGTGGTTTCTGCCCCCTCAACCAAGCCTAGGTGTGATCAACTGTGTGTATGGCTAAGAAACAAGTTTTCTTCAAAGGCCTTTTAATCTGTGTCCCTGTAGGGAGAAACTGCTACTCCACATCCTTCACACCCCAATGCCACTGTGACCCTTGCTACAGAAAATTTAGTGAAGATAGAGCATTTGGGTTAAGCATTCTATTTAATATTCTCTCGTAAATCTCCTGTTCATGCTACTTAATGTTTGAGTTGTTAAGGTCATACAATCTGCACGTCACCCAAGAGATGGCTCTGCAACTTACTAGTATTCAGTTTGGTTGTCCTCATTCAAATATCTTCTGCATCTAAGGACAGAATCAGTGAATAGGTGTTGCCTTACTTTAATATGTAAAACAACTGACGATTTGTCATTTTAGGCCAGCCCTATTTGCAAGAGCCTGGACTGCTTGCACGGCGTTATCCGACCACACAAGGTTGCAGCATATTGAAGTGCAACCTCTTTTTGAGATCAGACCATAGGGCCATGTGCAAGTGCATAGGTAAACACTTGCTCTCTCACACTACCCTATCTCAATCTTAACGCTCCC
Organism: Lissotriton vulgaris; assembly: GCF_964263255.1. Lineage (NCBI taxonomy): Eukaryota > Metazoa > Chordata > Amphibia > Caudata > Salamandridae > Lissotriton > Lissotriton vulgaris. Next base: position 282,549,273 of record NC_141687.1, read on the forward strand.
CATGGGAACAACCTAGGCATGTGCGACCAGACAACCTCTGGTAGTGGAGAAGGACTTTCCTTCAGCCTGAGCAAGACTAGATCCATAAGCCCGGAGCTGCCTTCATGTGGTCCGTCATCTGATTTATTTCGGCCACTCCCTGGAGACTTTTTGGATAAAATAAATATTCATAGGGGATCACTTGTGATTACAAAATATTAATTAATACAGTAAACTAGCATTGGCATAGCCAATAGGTCTCGCAATGGGACCTTATAAGTATTTAGCAGCACATTATCCTGGGTGCTACAACATCTACTGTTTACTAACGTGGAAACTGACACTAATAGGCACATTATAGTACTGCATTGAAAAGTACTTATTTAAAATTCTATTTTTGTACACCTGCTAGTATGAACTTGCATATCTGAAAGTCCTTTAATACGTAATAATCAGGAAAAAGAGAGACACCAATTCTCTTTATGCACTCTGCTTTGAGGTGAAACAATCAATCACACAAGTGTCAACTTAGGCAGAAAAAGGAACACTAGCAAATAAATCATCAACAATAAGTGTCATTTTAACATTCATGTAAAAAGCACCCACCACACTTTTGAGTCGATGAAGGTGGTCTCCTAGTAAGGCTGGAGCAATATAAAATAAAAGACAATGCCTGCAGGATAAATCTGAATTTTCCGCTGAAAGAGCACCTGCTCTTATAAAAAGGTTCCTTTCTTGTTAATTATGCGAATTGAAACCTGTGTGCCTCTCTGAGTCCAGCTGGCCTGGCCCGTTTACTTTACACCCTCTGGATAGGAGGCATCAAGGAACGATTCAGAAAAGGGGGTGGTGATGAACAGAGTGTCTGAATTACGCAGACCACTCTTACCCAGTCCAAAGATCAGGGCTTGATCCATCACCGTTATTTAGCTCACTGCACCATCCCAGCTCAGAACCTGGCTATATGCAAATCAGTCTGTCCCTGGCCCAGTGTATCATGGGAACAGGGCAGACTAAACTACCAAGCCAATTCTTCACCAGGAAGTAGACAAGCTTCCGGGGACCGGTTTCTGGCATTTCAGCCGTCGTCGGCCCGGCTTGCTTGAATCCTGATGATGCAGTGAGCAAGGGCCTCATGTCTGAGTGTACCCTGCCACACCTATAGTGGCCAAAAACGATTCAGAAAAGGGGGTGGTGATGAACAGAGTGTCTGAATTAGGCAGACCACTCTTACCCAGTCCAAAGATCAGGGCTTGATCCATCACCGTTATTTAGCTCACTGCACCATCCCAGCTCAGAACCTGGCTATATGCAAATCAGTCTGTCCCTGGCCCAGTGTATCATGGGAACAGGGCAGACTAAACTACCAAGCCAATTCTTCACCAGAAAGGAGACAAGCTTCCGGGGACCGGTTTCTGGCATTTCAGCCGTCGTTGGCCCGGCTTGCTTGAATCCTGATGATGCAGTGAGCAAGGGACTCATGTCTGAGTATACCCTGCCACACCTATAGTGGCCAAAAACGATTCAGAAACTCAGACACTCTGTTCATCACCACCCCCTTTTCTGAATCATTTTGTCCACCCTAAGCGTGGAAGGGTATACTCAGATGTGAGTCCCTTGCTCATTGCACCATCAGGATTCAAGCAAGCCGGGCAGACGACGGCTGAAATGCCAGAAACCAGTCCCCGGAAGCTTGTTTCCTTCCCAGTATAAGAATTGGCTTGGTAGTTTGGTTTGCCCTGTTCCCATCATGCACTGGGACAGGAACAGACTAATTTGCATGTAGCCAGGTTCTGAGCTGGGATTGTGCAGTGAGCTAAAAAACGGTGATGGATCAAGCCTTGATCTTTGGACTGGGTAAGAGTGGTCTGCTTAATTCAGACACTCTGTTCATCACCACCCCCTTTTCTGAATCAAGGAACGAGGCATGGGCTGAGAGACTGTACTACCCTCAGAAGCTCATAGCATACCTTGTCACAGCATTACATAATAAAAAATAAAAAAGAAAAGATGTTAGGTTACTGCCTATCAACGGTCCTGGTCTGTGTCTGCCCTCAAAAGTCTACGAAAATAGGCCGTATAGGAAAGGCTCAATTCAAATAAACCTCCCACACAGAGAGCGAGTCGCAAAACACATTTATTCACCCTACTGTTTGTGGCCATTCATATCACAGCCAAGTACCTTTTTAGTTTTTTGAATTTTGAGAAAAAATGTGTACAACTATATGTTTTATTAACACTGTCAATACGTGCTCCAAAGTCTATTTTTAAAAACAAATTAAATTGTAACAGACAGTATCGTAAAGATAACTATAAAGAACGTTGGTAGCCCAACTAAAAATAAAGTAATAAGAAATTAACCACAAAAAACAAATTAATGGAGCGAACACGCGAGAACTGACATTTATGGCACCAACCCCTCTGTCCTAACAGGGCTCCTGGAATAATACAATGTAATGTTATATCTCTTCCACAGGCAGATCAAGGCAACAACTATCTTAAAATACTACATAAAAGCCGTTTATAATCCAGAGATGGCTTTAGAATAGTGAAGCATATAATATATATGTTTTACTTGCACAACAATGAAACTGATACGTTAAACATTAACCAAAAACAACATCAAAAATTAACAACGCAGACAAATTTCAACTGTCACTATTCGCACCAATCCCTCTATCATTGCAGGTAACAAAGAAAAAAACAATATAACATTAGCTTTCTTCCAGGGGCGGCTCGAAAACAAAAACATCCTAAAATAGTGCAGCAAGTAAAGCGAATGGACAGATAAAGTACAGTAACATACTTAAAGCAACGAGTACAACGATATAACAATCCAAAACTAAGCAAAATTCAACAAAATAATAACCTGGAAAAAAGTGTAATCATCAGCAGTAAAAACACACAAACCCGAGCGGAAAACAATAATTCTCAGACTTAAAAATCCAACAAAAAAAAAACAAGTGCACTGGTAGAAACAGCCTGTTACATTAGATCTCTGGCTTAGAATAAACGGCAAAATAAAAACAAAAAGATTAACAGCTCAGTTTAAATAAGAACAGGGCAAGTCAAAACACCGATAGTAGTGTAAAGGATGAGGTCATAACAAGGCTGTTTTTTTTCCAGGGTTGGCTTTAAAATAGTAAAGTATATTATATATATATATATATGTTTTACTTCCACAGTAATAAACCTAATAAATGCACATAAGGAACAAGTTACTTCGGTAACGATATATCTGTAAGAAACATTACCAGTGATAGATTCCTTACCTTCGAATTACTCCCAGGCATTAGACTGGATCCGGAAAGTTTATCAGAAGTACACCTGCTCGTCGGTAGGTGGCGTAGTGAGACTCCACGCCTTTCGACGTCCTAGTCCCAGAGATGACGTTGCGGGCGCTACTTAGACGACGCCCATGCGCGCTGTCAGTTCCATACCCGATTTTCCGCACCAGTAACGCAGAGCCATGCAAGAAACTGACCACTGGTGAATGGAAACTAGGGCCCTGAAAGGGATGACCTTAACCCTAGAAATCAGTTCGCAGAACGTTGAGGATGGGTCGGGCAGTAAGGAATCTATCACTACTAATGTTTCTTACAGATATATCGTTACCGAAGGGAAGTTATTTGTTCATCTGAAAGAAACACAGTGATAGATTTCTTACCTTAGAATAGATACCCCAGCAATACCAACCCCGGTGGTGGGTCGGCGAACCAAGATCACATCAGAAAGTCAAAGAGAACAGAACGGCCAAAGAAGCCGTCTCTCCGGACTTGGCTGTCCAGGCAGTAGTGCTTAGTAAAAGTGTGCAACAAGGCCCACGTAGCTGCCCGACAGATGTCTTGCTGAGGAATCCACGTCCCAATGCAGTAGTGGCTGCAGTAGCTCTGGTGGAATGAACACGCAGCCCCACCGGAGGTTCCTTGTTAGCTAACGAGTTACAGGCTTTGATACACAAGACAACACCGCAGGAGATAGTCCTCTTGTGTACCACCTGAACTTTCTTGGTGCCAAGGTAGCCAACAAAGAGTAGTTCATCCACCAGGAACTGTTGTGTGCGGTTGAGATAAAATGAGAACGCACCCTTTGGGTCCAGACAGTGGAGCCGCTCTTCCTCCCTGGAAGGATGTGGAGGTGGAAAGAAGGTGGGCAAGGTAATAGTCTGCCCAATGTAAAAGGCCATGACAACTTTTGGAAAAAAGGAAGGACGGGCCTGAGAACAACTTTGTCAGGATGGACTGAAAGGAAAGGAGGCTTACAAGAAAGAGCATGGAGCTCACTCACTTGCCTAGCGGAGGTGATGGCCACCAGAAAGGCATTATTCAAGGTCAAAAGACGAAGAGGACATTTGCCGGATTGCTCGAAGCTCCAGAATGTTCATATGGAGCTTGGACTCCACAGGAGAACAGAGGCCTCTGATCTCCGCCTCTCCCATGTGGCCGCCCCATCACAGGAGGGACGCATCCGTCATCACTAAGCTCAGGTTGGGGAAGGGAGAGGGATCTGCCGTTGACCCAATGGCGGTTCATGAGCCACCACTGCAACTGTCGTGCAGTGCCCTCTGAGATCTGGACGTGGTCGGACAGGTTCTCTTGATGCTGCGCGCACTGAAAATTCAGGTCCCACTACACAGCCTGCATATGCCATCTGGCATGATTAATCCGCAGGATAAAGGAGGCCTTGAGGCCCGGCAGCCTTAGTCACTCTGACCGAAACCCGGGACAAGGGCTGAAAGATCTGAATCAGAGCCCGAATATCCCGGCCTCGCTGTTCGTGAGGATAGACCCGAAACTGCGCTATGTCCTGAACCGCCCCGATAAAGAGGAGCTTCTGAGAGGGAATAAGGTGTGACTTCGGCAAGCTGATGGAGAACCCCAGCGAATGCAGGAGCTCGGCCGTAGTCTGGAGGTGGGAGACTACTGTCTGGGGCGAGCCCGCTTTTAACAACCAGTCGTCGAGGTAGGGGAAGACTGAAACCCCTGATCTGCGCAGATGAGCAGCGACCACCACCATCTCTTTCGTTGGTGCTGGCGCTGGTGAGGCCAAAAGGGAGCACAGTGAACTGAAAATGCTCATGGCCTAACGTGAACAGCAGCTAACGCTGGTGGGCCCACAGGACAGGGATGTGGAAATAAGCATCCTGCAAGTCCAGCACTACCATTCAGCCTTGTGGATCGAGAACAGACCAGATCTTGAGCCAGAGTGAGCATCTTGAACTTCTCTTTGCGGAGGAAGCGATTAACGTTCCGGAGGTCTAAGGTAGGACGCATGCCCTTGTCCTTCTTGGGCACCAGAAAGTAGTGGGAATAGCAACCACAACCTACTCCTGGTGTCGGAACGCGCTAGATGGCCCCCTTGGCAAAGAGGGACGCAACTTCCTGCTGAAGAACCTAGTGATCCCCCAACATGCAGTGGTAACGAAGTGGCATGGCTGAAGGGGTAATCTCGAAGTAGAGGGAGTAGCCCTAGGACTATCTCTAAAACCACCTGTCCGATATGATGGTGTGCCAGTAGGGGAGGTGATGGCAAAGCCTGCCGCCGACAAGCGTTTGATGGGACTAAAAGTTCAGACTAGGAAGGTTTGGAGGCAGAAGTGGCCAAGGTGGGGGCGGACTGACGACCCCCTGGCCTCCTGGTCTGCAACAGTGGGACCCGCGTCCGCGCTGAGATGGTTGCTGTACAGGCTTGTGGCTCTGGTTGCGAACGCTGTGTAGCACCCCTTCCGGTGCCACGAAAGGAGCGAAAATCAGAAGGCGGAGGAAGGCGGACTGCAGACAGCCACAATGGCCGTCACCCGCGAGTCCTTAAACCGCTCAAACGTGCTGTCTGCTTTATCGCCGAAGAGGCGACGGTCATCAAAGGGCATGTCCAAAAGATTGTTTTGGGCCTCCCCCGAAAATCCAGTTGTCCTCAACGAGGCGTGGCATCGAACCGCCACTGTCGTTGCAATCGATCTGCCCAGTGAGTTGACGGTGTCTAGCCCACAATGAATCATGAACTTAGCTGTCTCTCTCCCCTCTGCAACAGCCTGGGAGAGAGCGGTCCGGGGCTCCTCCGGACCCTGAGGCAGCACTTGTGCCACCGTATCTAACAGAGTGGAAATAACGACCCAGGAGTCATGTGGTGTTCACGGACCGCAGCGCAGAACTAACGAAAGAGAAAATCTTCTTTCCGAACTGATCCAGTTTCTTGGATTCACTATCCGGTGGTGCAGAAGGGAAGGCAGTTGGGGAAACAGAGGCTTGAACAACCAAGCTCTTGGGGGTGGGGTGTTGTGAGAGGAAAATGGGGTCACCCGGAGCCGGGCAATGGCGTTGGGCAACGTTCCTATCCACAGGAGCCCCTGTGTTGGGCCAGGACCAGGTGCCCTGAACATCCGAAAGTGCTTTTTTGTAGGGGAGCAGCGGCTCCGCAGAAGTAGCTGCTGGCTGAAGCACTTTGCGCGACTGGCGAGGGGAAGTCGAAGAAAGAAGACGTTTCTTCGACTTCTTGTGCTTCGCCTTACCTGACCCGAGTGCAAAGACTTGGATCCTGAGGATCGTTGAGGAGGACTCCGTGCACCCTCCATCGACCTCCCACTGGACCGGAACCTCGAACGGCATGGAGCCAATTCCCGGGTCACCAACATCTTTCGGGACCGCTCCCGCAAAGACTTCAGCACCATGGTCCAGCAGTCGGTGCATGTCTTGGGTTTGTGGTCTCGCCCTACGCAGAAAATGCACTCCCTGTGCCAATTAGTCACCAACATCATGCAATGACAATCCTCGCAGGACTTAAAACCGGGCATCCTAACTGCACCAAGAGTCGAAGACTCGATAAAACAAGCATTTGCAAAGCAATAGGTCTCGCGCTTGTCATTCGGTCCCCCCTCCCATTCCAATCCGGCGCGGTACCCGTCAGGGGTGTCCCCTGCCCCAGTCATTTTTGCCCTTGCAATCGAGCCGCTGGCGGCCAGACTGCGGGAGGTGGGCCAGCCCTGGGGCATTCCATTGGGGGGGGAGCATGCACTGCGTCTCCCTCTATGCGGATGACCTCCTCATTTATGTCAGGGACTTCGCCGCGGACCGTACCATCATCTGGAACACACACTCTGATTTTGAGAGGGCGACGGGGCTACGGGTGAATTGGGAGAAATCCTCTCTCTACCCCCTGCACCTGAATACTCCACACAGGGAAATACGCCTGGGAGAGGCCTCACTGGCTTGGACGGGGGATTCCCCGAGATATTTGGGAATCAGACTCTACCACGAGCCCCGGGACCTCTTGGAGGGGTAATCATTACCGTGCCGTCCGAGGACTTAAAGGCCAAATCGGTTTCTGGAGTACTTTGCCCCCGGCCCCCATAGGCAGGGTCGCATTATCGAAAATGATCATGGTGCCCTAACTTCTCTATTACTTCGCAAATGTCCCTGTGGTCCCCCCGGTCCTTCTTTCAGGAGCTGAACTAATTGCTGGTATCCCTGATTAGGGGGGCGGGCGGCTGTCGAGTGGCCCGTTCAACTCTGCAGCTATTCCGCGATGGGGGAGGTATGGGCGCCCCCTCATTTGAAGCCTACTTTTTAGCGGCACAGCTACAGTGGCTGTTGCGTTGGACCGCACAACGTAACCTGGGAGAAACAATGACCCAAGGCGGGCAGCTGGCGGTCCCAGAACTAACCAGAATGCTACTCCCAGGCACTAAGCCCAACCCAGCGCACCAACTGTTGGTGAAAGTGGCTAGGACCTGTGCGATGTGGATCCATCGCATGTCCAAGGGGTCGCCGGTGTATTCCCCCTTGTTACCTCTAGCAGGGCTCCCAAGGGGATCGGAGTTTTACACTGCGAGGGACCTTCGGGCCTGGACTGAGCACCAACTCACAGAAACGGAGGCCCTGTTTACCGACGGTCAGCTAGCCTCGTTTACGGCCCTGACCGAGGAGAGAGGGCTCCCGCCCAGTCAATTTCTGGGACCTCAGGGACGGGGAACCTGCCACTTACCCAGTGGTACATGCCCTGCTTCAAATGGGAGCGGGTAGACACCATATCACATGGATATACAAATCCATCATCGAACTTACACAAGTGTCATTGACGAGATTGCGACTCCGATGGGAGGAGGATTTCGGACGTAGTCTACATGACAGGGAGTGAGGGACGGCCCTAGATCATCATAAAAAAGCGTCCCGCAACCAGCGATTCAAGAATGTCCAGTTCAACATATTGCATCGCGCCTACCTCAAAACCAGCACGGCCTAAACGCTTCTACCCTACATTCCACTTTGAATGCCCCCGATGTAAAACCCCGGACGCCCCACTCATGCACATGTTTTGGTCCTGCCCTAGCTTGCAAACCCTGTGGACGACAGTACATACTACACTGCAAACAGACACAGGCCTCACAATGCTCCACACGTGGGAAGCCTGCACCCTGGGTATCTTTAGACGTAATAAAAAAAAAAAAGAAAGTGTAGACCAAGTTTGCGCTCTTAGCTATACTGTTAGTGAAACGTAGCATAGCTATGTATTGGCTTGCGACGGAGGTTCCCCCAATTGCGACCTGGTGGGAGGCGGTAAAGAAATGGGCCGGAGCCGAGGAAGACCTTATTCCGCCAGGGAGAAGCCCGCGGCATACGCCGACGCCCAATATCCCTAGAATGGGCGACACAACAAGCACAGCCCGTATGTATTGACCCAGCGCAGAGCCCGCGAGCGACACCAGGCGGACGCGCCCCCTCTCCGGTCCATGGGCACACCCCTTCCTAAACGATCCTCTTGGTTCCACGACATCATCTGATGTGAAGCAAGGAGTCGGAAGTCTGTGGATAGACGCGGATCATGGTCACACTAGCTCCACTTCTCTACGACCCCAAAGCCCTCCCCTCCCCTCCCTCCCTCCCTCCCCGGATCCCACCCCCACCTGTTTGTAAGTCCCCAAGTTGAAGTTAGAATTTGGATAGCCATTTCAAAGCGCCCAACACGAGGGACTTTGAACTAGAGACAGCCATATACCTCAGAGAACTTCGGTGCACATAACACTCCATAGTCTAGTTATCTCCTCGGGGCATTTCTGGCGAAAGTGGCGAGGGGGAGGCCCCCCCCTGTTAACTGAGTCACCTGTTAGACGATATCCCCTGCCACTGCCAGGCTGCAGAATGGAATGCATCGATAGTACTATAACACTCCTACATTTACTGCTTGTATGAAATGCATGAAATGTAAAATCCAAATAAAAAGGTTTATAAAAAATAAAGGGGGAAGGGGGCTTTAACACCTCACTAAAGGCTGGATTTTGGGTTGAGGATGGGAAACTAGGTCAGTAAAGTTACTAGCTGACTGAAAATAAAAGACAACTGGGGGAGGGGTTGCCTTTGGTTTTGATGTGAAGCAGGCAGGAGTTACAGTTGATGTCTGGTAGCTCCATTTTGAAGATGGATTGCACTGTGACCTTTCCCTCAGATCTATCCTCCTCTGTGCTCAATTGTGGGTCAAACTGGTGGGCTCCTGCATGACAGGAAACACCAAAGAGCACAGCACACACACCTTAATGCATTGCATTAGTTTATTGTGGCCTCCTTATTGTCCTGTATGAAAGGGCTTTAGAGAACTGACAGGCTGCGATTGAGAGCCCACACTAATCCTGCTGTTCTTTGTTAACTTACACTTGCTGAGCGATGTTTAGAAGGCAGGAAGTATGCTCCTTCTTACTTACATGTAAATATACGAACACAGTCAAATTAAAGCTTTCAAATTCCAACTGTGCTTTGCTTGGTCTTAACTACTCATCAGATTGTGTAATTTTGCAATTGAATCTCTTAAGTGCTTCTTATGATGGTGTGCTGAAGCGCAATCAGTAGATTGACACTGTGCTGCATACATTTTGGACCATGAGTTAGACCGTAGTGAAATATGGGCTTTGTTTCTGTTCCCCAAGGAAATGTACTCTCAACCAGATCTTACTGCTCCTTGGAGCTAGTGCTGTGCTTTAATACACAAAAAAAATAGAAATGAATGCTGTGGCTGAGAAATGCCAATGAAACCTAGAGACAAAGGGGAGAGACCTGCTGAAGTAACTACCATGCTGCTATGGACTGGGGTGCCAGTGGGGAAACATCACCTGTACTGAGGGCCGAGGACTTAGTCATAACCTGTTGCCAATAGTATCTTCCACGGTGCCAATAGTATGTTCCCCATTGTGTATTTCCGCGCTTGCTAATGACAGCCCCTTTTTTGAAAGAATGTCAACAAACCCAACCAGTGGCACAGCTGGGTCTTGTAAAGTAACCACTTCATGGTCCTGCGCATGCTCCCAGGAACCACTTATATACCCAAACTAACTGCAATGGAGGTGCATTATTGCCCACTCCCCCAGAAGAAAGAAGCCCTTTTACTCTGTTGCTACTGTGCCACCTGCTCTACCCTTGTACGCGCCTGCGTCCATTAGCACACAGCGTGACTTGAGCCACAGCTGTAACAAACGGGAGCCAGGGACTGAACAAAACAAGCGCGTGTCTGCCATGTATAGTTGCAGAGCGCAGTGAAACTAAAAGCTGAATAAAGCCCGCAGTGGGAGCGTTTGAGCGCGCGGTGGGAGTGTGTGAGGCAGAGAGGAGACGCCATGAGCGTGCACATCGCCTGTCTGTGCATGCACAGGGTTTGTCTCCCTTAGCGCACCAAATCGACAACAATAGTCTCGCCAAGGTGATGCAGCGCATGCGCTGCATTCGCTAGGCGAGACCTAAAAAGAGGCAAAAATCCTCAAAAAGTCAGTCAAAAAAACACTGGGGGTACCTGCTCATCCCGGATCTGCGCTTTCTGGCGCAGAAAAAGAAAGAACTGACGTCAGAGCGTGTGGGCGGCGTCTAAGTAGCGCCCACTTGTGAGAAAGTGGCATCTTTCTTGCATGGTATGCCCCCACTTTTTGCTGAATTGCTGATGTGCTTAGACTGAGTGTGCCCTGGGCTCCTGCCAATCAGGTACCCAGGGCCTCTGTTCTTTCCCTAAAATTGCATTGAAGCCTAAACCCAATTGGCATCTGTGGCCCTCGTAAATGGTACCCTAGGTACCCAGGGCATTGTGACAAGAGAAGGTCCCTAAAGGTTGCAGCACTTATTGTGCCACCCTTAGAGGCCCTGTGACTTGTGTCACACACACACACACACACACACACACACACACACACACACACACATATATATATATATACACTCTCGGCCCTTGAAGGCTGCGTGTCTTGGTGCAGAACAAAACAGTAGACATGGCACACATCCCTGTGTGCCATGCCCACAACACACTGACCTGGCATACCTCAATAACCCCTTTAGCTGGGTGCCCTATGCTAGTGGTGAGGGTACAGGTGCATGGGTCCTGTACCCCAACAGTACCCAGGTCCATTCTTGAGCCCTGTAAGTGCAGTGCTGCCATTAAGAGTATATGGTGCTGGGAGGTCGTTATCACGGACTCCACAGCCCCATGGTGGCTTCAATGAAGACTGAGAAGTTTGGTACCAAACCTCTCAGCACATTAATCCCACACTGATGCCAGTGTGGGATTTAATGTAAAATGCACTACAGAGTGGCTGCCTAGGTTGCCACACAGCAGACATGTTGCTGGACCCCAGTGTCGAGAGCCATTCGCTCTCGTGGGCCTGAAACAATGTACATCCTGGGGCGAGATGCTAGGCCTCCTCCCCCAGGATGAGCAGGGGAAGCTTCAAAGGCATGCCGACTTTGTGAGCTTCTCCAGACTACTTGCTGTACTCAGCAACTGGCCCCCACCGGTTCTGACCCCCACTTTGGCAGGAAAACCTAAGTGAGGCAAGGGGGTGAACCAACCTCTGCCAACCCCCACCCCACAGGTGGGGGAGGAAAGGTGAAGCACAACTCCGGGCTCTCGCCATTTTGAGGATGGGGAGCCCTACTTAATCAGAGACAGGCTCCTACCCCCCCCCCTCCCCCTCCCCTCCCAATGGAGAGTGGCAGGATAGGGGGTGTACTCACACCAGGGAAGGGACGCATTGGTCCCTGACCTTTCCCTACCAGTAGCGCCCCTAAATTTAGTATTTAGGGGCACCCTGAACCTTCCTTACTCCGATCCTAATTCCGAAACTACAAAGATGATCAAGAAGAAGACCTGTAGTGCAGCTGCTAACAAGAGGACGACACCAACTGACTTGGCCCCAGCCCTCTCGGCCCTCGAACCTGCTACTGCTAAACCCTGGCGTCTCCTGTGGTCAGCAGCCTCAAAAACCCGGAGTACCTGACTGCCTGGCTCATCCAAAGACTGGGAATCCCACGAACAGTGGTTCTGCTCAAAGATCTAAAACCCCTGGTGCCAGTAGGAAACCGCGAATCCAGAACACTGCATCCGCCGAGCCCTGCCTGTGCCTGAGTGAACAAAGACCACAAGGACATCCCCCCAGTGACTGTCACCACGAATCCAGGATCTAAGGACCCTCCTCACAACCAGGGATCCCTCCAACCACGACCAGCCAAGGGTAAGATTTTCCGACACCAAAAGACACCCCTGCACCCGGCGCCCCAAGGCCACCTGTGCCCAACTCCTGGGTGTCCACCCAACCTACAGCTTCCCAACTTACCTCTCGAAGTGGTGGTCGCACCTGAAGAATCTCAGTCCCCGAGCTTGCAGCCTTTGTTCTTCTTGCAGCTTTCCCATTGAAATCCATTGGGCGCACGAAGGCCCAAAAGCACCCTGCCCCCACCCGCCCGAATGCCACTGGAAGTGCAGCATCTGTTCAATTCTACTTCCCCAATAGCACTGTGTAAGTGACCAGGAGCTCAGCTCCCACAGCTGCGTGGCCTGCCTGCTAGCAGACACCAACCAAAGGCCCCGTACCCGCAATAGGCTAACATTGGGCCTACTCTCTCTGCACCCGGCTGCCCCTGTGCCGCTGAGGGTGTACCTACTGTACCTGTCTGAACCTGTTAAACCCCAGAGTCTATCCCCCAGAACCTTAACTCTGCCAGTCGAGTACTTACCTGAAAACAGATAACCTACATTTTCCTCATATGGTAACATTGACTGGTTTTCACTTGGAAATTCTTTTAAGTGTTGAGTTTTAAACTTTTATTCACTAAAAATCATCCGATCAACGAAAACGAAATTACTCACCTATTACCAGGAGAGATCCCAGTGCTGGATCTTTGTGCCCAGCACTGACCCTCAAAAATAATTACAATTGTGATTTTCCCATAACCTGATTTCCTTCCATAGGATAACAATGCCGGGTTTTTGCCAGAAATTCTTTAAAGTGTCAATTTTTGAAAAATACAAATATTACTTAAAAATCGCCTGTGTAACAAAACTGATTTTTTTCAACTGTTTACAGGAGATGCACCAGGGCTGAATCCAGGATCCAGCCTGGAGTAAGAAAAACCTACGCAAAGTAATTAATATTGCATTTACTTAAAAACTCCCATTGAGCTCAATGTTATAATTGTGTTTAACTTGTGTTGCATATTGCAACAACTGTAGCTAATGAATTGCAAAGTCTATTGCTATTTGAAAGTATTAAACTGTAGCATCTCATTCTGAGAAAGTATTTTTATCCCTACTTGTGGTTCTAAAATAAAACAATATATTTTTATATACAAAAGAATTGGCCTAGAGTTCAGTTCTTTAGTGTGTGGGATCATTTGCTTGCTGAGTGTGTACAACAAATGCTTTACACTGTCCTCTGATACTGCCTTACTGCTCGACCAAGCTACTACATTAGAGAGTAAGGTTATATCTAACTTTAACCTCTGCCAAACCTCTGGGGACTGTGGACTCTGTGCATACTGAACCTTACTTTGGTGCAGTTTATACAGAGCCACTTTTACACCGCTACGTCATCTCGGCAACGACACCAACGACTGAGGCTGAGTCGCACAACACCACCTACTGACGCGCAGGGGTACTGCTGACGAAAACTTTCCAGATTCAGTCTGAGGCCTGGGGGCAATTCTAAGGTAAGGAATCTATCACTATGTGTTTCTTACAGATTCAATCTTTTAAAAACAACATTAGTTGTAGCGCTCAGTATTGAAGACGTGCGAGTCCAATAAGAAAAGTACAGAAGTGTTAATAAATTAAGCCAAAAGAAGATCATAAAATAACAATGCGGTCAAATTAATACGGACGTTATTCGCACCAACCCCTCTAACACTTAATTCAATAGAACTTTGCAGTCTTCCATGTGAGGCACAACAAGAAAAACATTTAATTAACCCAAAATAACATCACAACGTAGACAAATTACAACTGACACTATTCGCACGCACTCCTCTCTCCTTCCAAGTAACAAAAGAAAATGCAAATAATATCTGCTTTGGTCCACAGGCAGCTCAAAAATAAAAACATCTTCATATAGTGCTTTAAAGTAAAGTGAACATACAGAGCAAGTCACAGGTCTTGGTGCTTGCCAGACACAGGAAGAATCACAAGAGAGGCACAAGTGCTTGAAAAGTGCAGACGCGCGCGTGGCCACGCTAATTGCAAACAGATGGCCTCTGTGCACTGCTGCTTACTCCCGCAAGGTGGATGCCGCCACAAGCACTTGAAAAGTGTAGACCAGTTCCAAAAGGTAATCTCCTAGAGCAGCGCATGTGCGATGTGCTAGGCTCGACCTAAAATAAAATCTAATTGGGTTAGCCAAAAACGATCATCACATCCCAGATAGGGACCATAAATGACATTATATTAATCACCTAAGGAACTATATATAAAATTATATAGCAGAAATCCTCACCACCCCAAAAAAATACTGATTGATTCCTTAGTCATATATAAGTAATTGTCCTCAATTACACAGCATTGTAACAAGCCAGGAGTCAAATATAGCTAGAGACTGGCTTCTCCATTGTCGTGCAGTACAACTTCTAGCAATAATGACGGAAAACAAAGCCGACATTTCGACAAGATGGTCGCAGTTGTATACCAAACCTAATATTCAGCACATCTACTTCTACCTTAATTAAGTCACATGTCATCTCAATACTTTTTGGGGGACACTGCAAACACATGAACGGTATTTGCTATCAGTAAGGCCGTACATGGGAGAGCAAGTACCACCTGCATACTCCACCGCCCATTTTACTAACCATGCAGACGTATAGTATAACATTGCGAGAGTTTTATATTGTTACAACCTCAACCTAGCCGATATTGTGTCAAAGATAAAGTAAATCCGGAGGCAATCATTGAGGAGTCAACCTCTTGCTCTAACAAATTTTACCATTTTCTAGAAAGTATATCTAGGTAATTTTCCTTGAACTCCTTAAAAAACAAGGTACTTACCTGTACACTGTGATTCTCCAGAATTAGTATCTTTTATAGATACACATGCTTGAATCTTCCTCGTCATGTTAGGAGTCCCACAGTAACAGTATAACAGTGATGCTAAAGCATTCACATTAATTCTATTGAAAACAATAGTATTTAGTAACTCATTCACATTGTTTTGAAACATTCAAACTCCAGCCAATCAGAACACAGACCCTGGAGTACTCGTCCCCCGCAGTGCCACTGTAACATAAAACAGCTTTGAGCAGAACAGCTGCATACCTCCAGCAAATCGTCGCCACAGAGCAGTCTGGCCGACTGCTACATCTGCTTTACTCCCGCCATCAATGGACCAATGCTTTGTTAAGGTTAGGGTATTCACCCATTTTGTTGCCCTGCAGATGTCAGGTAGAGATACTCCTGCGAACTTGGGCAGCTGAGATGCCTGTGTGTGTAACTTGTTTATGTTGGGGCCTCAACATCCTTCCAGTTGGGCCGTGTTCTATATGGACAGAGAACATTTCTGGTGCTTTGCAGCAGTTTTAAGATGTTCCTGGAGTTACTTGTTGCTCAAATGGGTTTAATTTGTGATATTTATATGTGTCCCTCATCTTCATTGCTTGCTTTTGCTTGTGATAAAGTGTCACTCATAGTTTCACTGAAATATGAAAATGTCACACACAGCAATCTGAAACCTTGGCAGCTATGCTGGGAGGAGTGGAGTGAGGCCCCTGGGGGCATAGAGATGCAGGGAGCATGTTTGCGGCAGCGCCCGAGCACAGAGCCCTGGCCGAGGGAAAGGAAAGTGCCTGGGTGCTCTGACGACCCCGGGGGTGTTCAGGCCCGTGGTGATCATTGGCAGGGGCAGGGAGCCCTGGTAATATAGCCGATCGCCTCGGCTGGATGCTGAGTGAGTGCAGGAGGCCTGGTTGATTTTGGGACGATGACCCTCTTCCTGACCTAGTGGACAGAGTGGCCTGGCGGGTGTGGTGGACCGAGAGCCCTGGTGAGTCTAACGCCAGGTGTGCCTGTGATTAGCGGCCGCCTTACGACATTGGACTGTGTGGGGGCAGGTCCTACTCCTGGGAAGGCAGAAATTGCGGGCCTCTGGGGAGTAGAGGGGATATCAGGAGGTATCTACTTCCAAGACGACAGCGTATGGAGAGCTTAAGTGTGGCAATACCGGAGCATTGGGACTCTCAATGATGACCTCAGGCTGCTCAAAGAAGGAAGCCTCTATAAAGGACCTACTGCACAAAGCTAATACCAAGAAGGGTGATGTGCGCTCCGACTAACTGCCAGGGGCCTCTGCTGGAGCTGTGGCCACAGCTGCACACGAGGTCAGCCCGAAGGAACCGGTCACCCGAAACTTCCTGGAGCAGCTGTTTGCAGGACGACTTCGCAGCCCTGCAGCAGGACGTCGCCAAAGACATTAGAACCATCAGAACCAGCCTTTCAGAGCAGGGGGAACTCCCTGGTAAGAGCTGGGGACCGTCGTGAGGAGGAGCTACATGAGCATGACAGTGAGATGAGGGACAAGAACAAGGAGCTGTGCTACCGCCTGGAAGATTTGGAAAACAGGTCAAGATGCTCCAATATCCGTATCAAAGGGGTTCCTCTTCAGGTGGATGCAGGGAGGCAGGCAGACTCTGGGGTGCAGCCCTTTTGGCATGTGGAACTTGCATTGGGGGAAAACATACCTCTAGACCGCACGCACAGAGCCGGACGCCCGTCAACTGTGCCGGGTCTATCGCAGGACTTTACCTGTCCCCACACCTACAAACAGAAGGAGATGATCATGGCGGCGACTCGAGACCTATTGGTCATATCCTAAGAAGGGAATGGAAGTTAGAATAGGTCAGGATATCTCTCCACTTACCCTCCAGAGACTGAAGGCTTTGCTGCCGGCCATAACATTCCTGAGGGAGAAAGCGTGCGCTATAAGTGGGACACCTCTTCCGGCTGACCTTCATATGGAACCAAGAAACCCACATGGTTTGCACTTTGGAGGAGGCTCAATCTATGCTGAGCCTCAACCCTAGATGGAGAGCACAATCCCAGAGCAAAAGTTTGCTAAACAGCTGGGGAGCAGATCAAGACGCCGGCGGCGAAATGGGAAGGACCCATTACCAAAGCCCTCAGATGCCTAAAGCCACAGGGAGAGGGAAGCTCTCTTGCACCAGCTCCAGCAATGTGAGGATACGTCAGATGCTGTGGGTTCATAGTTCTCCGCTGGGCCTGGCCCGATGATGCATGTCCCTGCCCCACTGGAGTGGTGGCTTGGAGGCTTCGTTTTGCGTGGCCTTGCCTGTCTGAGCCACTTTTCCTTCTTCGTTCCAGTGATAGAGGCTGGACGCTTGTCAGACGGACCGTCCTTGATTGGTGAGCATCTCACAGATATGCGAAGCTTTATAGGATGACTTGCATGATATTGTGGCACCTCTCTGGGTTATCAATTCTCCCGCCCATTGGGAGGATGCCCACCATCTATCAAGTGTGAGGGTGCTCCTGCATGAGTAGGGCACCCCTACAAACCCAAGAGTTGATTCTCTGGGCTTTATAAGTGCAGTCAGCCATTTAATATATATAGTTGACACCAAGTCAATTATGAGATGTCTAACTATATATTGGCTGCACCGAAACTGTTCCAAGTCTGGTATCAAACATGTTGAAATCTTACCCCCAACACCGATTCAAGTGTTGGATGTAAGATCTCATGTACTGGGGGGCTCCCCTAGGGTGACCCCCTGTATTCCTGGTATCAGCCTTTCAGGGTCTAACA
Organism: Lissotriton vulgaris; assembly: GCF_964263255.1. Taxonomy (NCBI): domain Eukaryota; kingdom Metazoa; phylum Chordata; class Amphibia; order Caudata; family Salamandridae; genus Lissotriton; species Lissotriton vulgaris. Next base: position 282,567,295 of record NC_141687.1, read on the forward strand.
GCAAGCTAGTGCTGCTGCCAACCACATGTTTCTGCCCTCCTGTTGCTGAGCGGAGGTAGAGCAGGGGAAGGCAATATAGGTTTCCTACCACATGGAGGTGTGACTACCTCACAGTCAGGACTGTGTATTCTGCTAGGGTGGGGGCATTTGCCAGTGCCACCAGACTGCATTGAAGGGCACATTTGGTGCACTCTTGGTATACTCCAGTTTGAGTCAGTTCAGGGAGCCCTTGGCTCACACTCTAGCACGAAACTGGACAAAGAACATGAGTATCCTCCCCTCTGCCAAGCCCCTCCACTGGGAGGGACCCATGAATTGTTTCAATCCTTTCCCTAGGGTACTTAAGGGGTTACTTGTGGGTGGCTCTTCAGGACAAGATTCAAACACAAAACCACTTCCACCGTCTGGGCGCTTTGGACTTTGCTGGATTTCGCCTGCAACAAAGAAAACTCCTGCTGCGCCTGGTCTCGCTGTTCCTTACTTCATCCAGGTTCTTCTCGAGCATCAAAGACACCACAGGGAATCTTCCTTGGAGTGAAGGAGTCACCCCCTGCATCTACAGGCACTGCAACAAAATAGGGGACTTATGCCTGAACGGGTGGTTGTTAGTCTAATGGAGAGATATACCAGAAACTCCTGTAAATAATTTGGTGATATTTTATAAATATATATATATATATATATATATATATATATATATATATATATATATATATATATATATATATATATATTTATAAAATATCTGTCAAAAATTAATATAAAAGGTTCTTATGGATTGGATAGGTTTCTTTATGATCAGTAGGATGTAGTGCCTTTAGATTTTTGAATATGTATATGCGGTTATGCAATTATATATCTATATATCTATCTCAGGGAACAAATTCATTCTAGTGGTAGTGGATCATGCTACTAGGTACCCTGAAGCAAATACACTTAGGACTACTACAGCTCCTGCAGTAGCCAAGACCCTCATTGGTGTCTTCACCAGGGTAGGACTTCCTAAGGAGGTTGTTTCAGACAGAGATTCTAACTTCATGTCTGCTTACCCAAAACACATGCGGAAGGAGTGTGGAGTGCAGTACAAGTTTACTACACCATATCACCAACAAACCAATGGCCTTGTTAAGAGATTCAACAAGAGATTGAAAGGCATGATCATGGGACTCCCTGAAAAGCTCAAGTAGAGATGGCATGTCCTGTTGTCATGCCAGCCTTTGGCTTACAGAGAAATGCCACTGAAGTGAGTAGGGTTTTCACCCTTTGAACTTCTGTTTGGTCATCCTGTGAGTGGACCATTCTGTCTTGTGAGGGAGGGTTGGGAGAGGCCTCTCCAAGAACCCAAAAAAGATATTGTGGACTATGTGCTTGGCCTAAGGGCTAGAATGGCTGAGTACATGGAAAGGGCATCCAAGAATCTTGAGGCCAGCCAGGAGCTTCAGAAGCAATGGTATGACCAAAAAGCTGCATTTGTTGAATTTCAACCTGGGCAAAAGGTGTGGGTTTTGGAGCCAGTGGCACCAAGGGCACTCCAAGATAGATTGAGTGGCCCTATCCTAGAGAAAAAGAGTGAGGTCCCCTACTTAGTTGACCTGGGCACAAGCAGGACACCCAAAAGGGTTATCCATGTTAACCCGCTTCAAGCTCTACAATGGCAGGGCTGACATCACCATGCTGATGGTGACTGATGAGGAACATGGAGCAGAGAGTGAACCTCTCCCTGATCTCCTGTCTTACAGAACAAAAGAAGGGTCAGTAGATGGTACTGTCTTTTCAGACACCCTCTCTGCCCAACAGCAGACTGACGGCAAGCAAGTCTTGCAACAGTATGCTGGTCTCTTTTCCTCGACTCCTGGTCTGACAAACTGGTGTACCCATGATGTGGACACTGGTGACAGGGCACCTGTCAAAAACAAGATCTATCGACAGTCAGACCAAATCAAGGAAGTTAGGGGTTATTGAACCCTCTGAGAGCCCCTGGACAAGCCCAGTGGTTCTGGTCCCCAAACCTCATCCACAGGGTGGAAAGATAGAAATTAGGTTTTGTGTGGACTACAGAGGGCACAACTCTGTCACCAAGACAGATGCTCAATCTAGCCCAAGGGCAGATGAGTGGATAGACAAATTGGAGGCAGCCAAATTTCTAAGTACCTTTGACTTAACTGCAGGGTACTGGCAGATTGGCATGGCCCCAGGAGCAAAAGAGAAAACAGCATTCTCCACACCTGATGGGCACCATTGGTTCACTGTTATTCCCTTTGGCTTAAAGAATGCCCCTGCCACCTTCCAGTTGTTGGTGAATCAAGTCCTTGCTGGGTTGAAGTCCTTTAGTGCAGCTTATCTTGATAATATTGCGGTCTTTAGTTCCACCAGGCAGGATCACCTGATCCACCTTGGTGAGGTTTTAAAAGCCCTGCAAACTGCAGGCCTAACTATCAAGGCGCCCAAATGCCAGATACGGCAGTGCACTGTGGTGTACTTGGCCACCTTGTTGGTGAGGGCCAGGTACAGCCCTTACTACCCAAAATCCATACCACCCTGGACTGGGCAGCTCCAACAACCCAGACACAAGTCAGGGCATTCCTTGGCTTGTCTGGGTACTACAGGAGGTTTGTGAAGGGATATGGGTCCATTGTGACTCACCCAACAGAACTCACTTCCAAGAAAATGGCCAAGAAGGTTAACTGGACAGTTAGTTGCCAAAAGGCTTTTGACGCCCTGAAAGAAGCCATGTGCTCAGCACCAATTCTAAAAACTCCAGATTATGCAGAGCAGTTCATAGTGCTGACTGATGCTTCTGAGCTAGGGATGGGAGCAGTCCTATCTCAGACCATTGATGAAGGTCAAGACCAACATGTTGCTTTTATAAGCAGAAGGCTTTTCCCCAGGGAGCAGCATTGGAGTGCCCTTGAGAAGGAGGCCTTTGCTGTGGTTTGGGCACTGAAGAAGTTGAGGACATACTTGTTTGGTACCCACTTCCTAGTTCAAGCTGACCACAGACCTCTCAGATGGCTAATGCAAATGAAAGGAGAACATCCTAAACTGTTGAGGTGGACCATCTCCCTACAGGGAAAGTACTTTGAAGTGGAACACAGACCTGGGACTGCCCACGTCAATGCAGATGGACTTTCCAGGTTCTTCCACTTAAACAATGAAGACTCTCTAAGGCAAGGTTCGTCTCATCATCTTTCATTTGGGAGCGGGAGGCTGGGGGGAGTGGGGGAGGGGTGAGAAAGTGGCCTCTTTCTTGCATAGTATGCCCCCACTTTTTGCTGAATTGCTGATGTGCTAATGACTGAGTGTGCCCTGGGCTCCTGCCAATCAGGTACCCAGGGCCTGTGTTCCTTCCCTAAAACTGCATTGAAGCCTACACCCAATTGGCAACTCTGGCCACATGTCAGCCCCTAGTAAATGGTACCACAGGTACCCAGGGCATTGTGACCAGAGAAGGCCCCGAAGGGCTTGCAGCACTTATTGTGCCACCCTTAGAGGCCCTTTACCCTGACCCCCACACACTGCCTTTGCAGGCTGAGTGTCTAGGTACAGAACTAAACAAAGTCGACATGGCACACATCCCTGTGTGCCATGCCCACAAACGCACTGCCCGGCATACATCAGTCACCCCTCTATTGGGGTGCCCTATGCCAGTAGTGAGGGTACAGGTGCATGAGCCCTGTACCCCTACAGTACCCAGGTCCATTCCTGGGCACTAAGTGCAGTGCCGCCATTAAGAGTATATGGTGCTGGGAGGTAGTCTATACGAACTCCACAGCACCATGATGGCCACAATGAAGACTGGGAAGTTTGGTATCAAACTTCTCAGCACATTAAACCCACACTGATGCCTGTATGGGATTCAATGTAAAATGCACCACAGAGGGCATCTTGGAGATGCCCATTTAAACTTGACCAACCTCCAGTGACATAACCGAGTAGCTGCCTAGGCTGCCACTAACAGACATGCTTTTGGACCCCTAGGGCGAGAGCTTGCCGCTCTCGGGGGCCTGAAACAATGTACATCCTGGGACGAGGCGCCAAGCCTCCTCCTCTAGGATGGGCAGGGGTCACGAAGGAGAAGCTTCAAAGGTATACCGCCTTTCTGAGCCTCTCCAGACCACTTGCTGCCCTCAGCAACTGGTCCCCACTGGCTCTACCCCCTACTTTGGAGGGGGGGGGGTGGAGACCTGGCAGGAAAATCAAGTGAAGTAGAGAGGTGTGCCCACCTCTGCCAACACCACCCCTCAGGTGGGGGAGGCGAGGTAAAGCACAACCTAGAATCCCCGCCATCTTGAGGATGGGGAGACCCAGCCAACCAGAGACAAGTTCCTGCCCCCTCCCACTGGAGTGTGGCAGAATAGGGGGTGTACCCACTCCAGGGAAGGGACCCATTGGTCCCTGCCCTTTACCTACCTGTACTGCCCCTAAATGTATTATTTAGGGGCACCCTAAACCTTCCTTCCTCAAATTAAGCAACCACAAGAAAAAGAAGAGAAGGACGAGAAGTTGAGCAGAGCTAACAAGAGGACGACGCCCACTGACTTGGCCCCAGCCCTACAGGCCTGTCTACTCTCGAACCTGCTCCTTCAAAACCCTGCGTGTCCAGCGGCCAGCAACCTCAAAAACCCTAGAGGACCTGCCTGCCACTTTCCAAGCTGTTTCTCCCGTGAACACCGAACGTGTTTGAACTGCAGCTTTTGGTGCCAGCCAGGAACCGCAAATCCAGCCCACTCTGCACCCGCCGAACCCGGCCAGAGCGGAAAAATACCACGAGGAGGTCCCCCCCCAGTGATCCTGAGATGCGGCGACCCCTGACCTGCCCAAGCTTCCATACGACGCCTGAAGCCTCAATCCAGAGGACCCCCCCCCCCCCTACTGCTACCAGAGCGGGTAAGAAAATCCGACGTCCAAAGGCACCCCTGCACCAGACTCCCCACGGCCTTGTGTACTCAACCCAGCGGTGCCTAACCATCCCTCAACATCCTTACTTACCCCTCAAAGTCCTGGTCGCTCCTGGAAGATCCTCGTCCCCGAGATTGCAGTGTTTTTGTCCCAGAGAATCTCCATTGAAATCATCAGGGCACCCGACCTCAAAACAGCACCCTACACCCGGCCGCCCTCGTGCCGCTGAGGGTGCCCCTTTGGTGCCAACTTTGTCCCTAACTTGCCCGAGCTTAACCCTAGGAGCTTTGCTCCAACAACCCTGTGGCCAACTTGCCAACAGCCACCAACCGGAGTCCCTCTATCCTCCATAGGATAACATTGGGCCTCAACACTCTGCACCAAGCCGCCCGAGTGCCGCTGAGGGTGCAACAGTGCATCACTGACCCTGGGAGACCCCCCGAGTCTAACCCCGAACCCTAAGTCAAAAGACTGATTACTTACCACGAAACCGATAACCTGTTTTTTCTCATGGAATAACACTGACACGTTTTCTACCAAAAGGTTTCAAAGTGTCGACTTTTGAAAACTGAGAATATTCCTTAAAAATCACCTGATTAACCAAAACACATTTTCTCAACTGTTTTCAGGAGATGTCCCAGTGCTGAATCTAGGTATCCAGCACTGAGTAAAGATAGTATTGTTAAAGTAACTTACCTGCTAAGTGAATCTCCTCCCGTAGGATAACATTGGTGATTCTATGTGAAAAAGTTTGTGTCAACTTTTGAAATACAATAATATTCTTTAAAAATCGTACCTCTAACTAAAACGTATTTCCTCAACGGCGTGCTGGTGCTCGAGTGAATCCAGGCGTTTTCCAAGATTTTCCAATCTAATTGAAAGAACTTCTGTTTACTGTGATATCACATTGTCACATGTTTTTTTGAGCCACTCACTGTAAATTATCTGCACTTTGTTCACAGTGCGTCGTCCACGCTTTTCACTTTCACTTGCGTCGCCACTCTCACTTTGTACACCTCTATGCACCAAGTATTATATGGTTGTCATCAATTCAGTTTATGTAGTGCTGTTTCTAACTGTATAACGTTCGACCATGAAACTAATGTCATAATATAAAGATGATTAACTATCTTTTTTCATATCAATGAGTACCATCCTTCCTTTTTTACAAGTAATGCTGTATGCATGCATATTTGTCTACATATCCTAACCTCTCAGGACATTGTTTCTTTGTTGCACCTTACTTACCCAGTCCTGAATTGGTATATGGGTTACACTCCTGTAAATTTTACAAGAATCTAGGATCCAGCACCGTGCTAGTAAAAGTAATATGAAAAGTAATTAATTGCATTTTTACTGAAAAAGCCTATTGATTCCTATGCACGGAGTCTACTAAGTTAGCGTATTGCATTGCAACCCCTGTAAACTCAAATTGGTACAAAGTCCTACTATAATTGAAATGCAATAATATTCTTTAAAAATCGCACCTTTAACTAAAACGTATTTCCTCAACTGCTTTCAGGAAATGTCCCAGTGCTGAACCTAGGATCCAGCACCGTGCTAGTAAAAGTAATCCGAAAAGTAATTAATTGCATTTCTACAGAAAAAGCCAATTGATTCCTATGCACAGAGTCTACTAAGTTAGTGTATTGCATTGCAACCCCTGTAAACTCAAATTGGTACAAAGTCCTACTATATTTTGAAAGTATTCAAAAACAGCATCTTGTAGCTGAAAAGTATTTATATGCTTACTTGTACCAGGCTTGCTTGGTTCTAGAAATAAAACAGTATATTTCTTTATACAACACAATTGGCCTAGAGTGCTGTTCTTGGGTGTGTGAATTAATTTGCTGAGTGTTTACACCAAATGCTTAACACTGTCCTCTGATACTGCCTTACTTCTTGACCAAGCTACCACTTTAGAGAGGAAGGTTCTATCTAAATGTAACCTCTGCCAAACCTCTGGAGACCCTTGGACTCTATACACACTAACTCACTTTGGTGCAGTATACATAGAGCCAGTTTCTTACAGTAGGCGTATGGAAGAGTACACTAAATTGGAACGCTGCCGATGTAGTAAATGGCAAATTATGTTTTGAACTGAAGTGTCCAGTGGATCTATTTGATTGTTATTACAGTATATCACACACCGCTTCAACTTTGCTGCATAGCATGCTCCTGTGGTAGGACATCTAGCTTCTTTGATTTTCATGCAGTCTGGCGGAAGATGAAGATAGCCGAACTTTAAGATTTTAGGTGCCAGAACGCAAGGTTGAGATGCTGGGATCTGGATGTGTTCTCTCTCAATGGCTCTGAGTGAGCCCATTGGGAGTGAGGTGCAGTTTTTGGTGAGGCACTACTGAAAGCTCCAACAGGGTTGTGAACCACGGTTGTTGAGCCCATGTGGGAGCAACTAGGATTAACGTCATAGATGCCTGTCTGAGCTTCCGAAGCACTAATGGAATGAGTGGGAGAGGCAGAAAAGCGTTGGCAAATATCCTTTATCAATTCACTCGTCGTGCATTGCCCATGAACAACGGGTGTGGATGTCTGGATGCGAAGTTTGGGCATTTTGCGTTTAGATTTGTGGAGAACAGATCTAGGTCTTGAAAACCAACATTTGGAAGAATGGGAGGAAAACTTGAGTGTGGAGTTCCCATTCGTTGATCTGTTTTCTTTGACGACTGAGCAGAACTGCAATCAAATTCTTTACTCCTGGAAGGTGTTCTGCAAGAAGAAACATTTTGTGATGTATGGCACATTCTGTGATGTATGGCCCATCTCCAGACGTTCTGTACTAGATGTGATAGCTGGAAAGTGTGTGTCCACCTTTGTTTTTGTATGTAGTACATTGCTGTCATGTCTGTGCGGATCAGGACAGCTTTGCCTACTAGATGAACTTGAAACGCTTTGAGCACTAGAGCAATTGCTAGCAGCTTTAGATGTTTTATGTGAAGCTGCTTTTGCTGCAGGCTCCACATGCCCTGAATTGTATGCGTCTGGAGAAGAGCTCCCCAACCAGTGAGAGATGCGTCTGTGTGAGAAAGTGGCTCTATATATACTGGACCAAAGTAAGGTACAGCGTGTATAGAGTCCACCAACCCCAGAGGTATAACAGAGGTTACATTCAGGGCTGACCTTACTCTCAAAAGTGGTAGCTTGGTCGAGCAGTAAGGCAGTACCAGAGGACAGTGCAAAGCATTTGTTGTACACACTCAGCAAAAGGTTTCACACACTCAAGAACTGAACTCTAGGCCAATTGTTTTTATATCAAAAGATATAGTTGTTTTATTTTTAGAACCAACAAGCATAACAAATTTACTTTTCTCAGTGATTAATGATCTCAGGTTATTGCTTTGCAGAAATGCAATGACTTTGTAAACATAATAGGTACAGGGGTTGCAATAGGCAACACAATTCTGAACACAATTTAGCATTGAGCTCAATGGGTTTCTCTACACAATTACAGTCGATTACTTTGTAGATTACTTTTTTAAGTCCAGGACTGGATCCTCGATTCAGTCCTAGGGTCTAAGCTGGAAACAGTTTAGTAAAAACGTTTTGGTTATGGCAAAGATTTTTAAGGAATAAAAAGGTATTTTAAAAGTTTACACTTAGAAACTTTTCAGTGAAAATCTGTCCATGTTATCCAATAGGAGAAAATTCAGGTTACAGGTAAAGTATTTACTCGTTACTTTTGTAATCCAGTACTGGGCTCCTAGGTCCAGCACTGGGATCTCTACTTAAGACAGGTAAGTAATTACGTTTCAGTAGGCAGTACGATTTTTAAAGAATATTTTAAGTTTTCAAAAGTAGACACTTAGAAGAAATTTCACAGAAAAATAGACAATGGATTCCTATAGAGAAAATTCAGGTTACTAGTAAGCCCGGTCAGGATTACTTTTGCGGTTCAGTACTGGGCTTCAAGATACAATACTGGCTTCCCTCCTGATCACAGGTGAGTACTTAGGAATTCGGCTGATTTTATAGGAATATTTCAAGTGTTCAAAACTTCACACTTGGAAGATTTTTCGAGTCAAACCAGTCAATGTTATCCAATAGCAGGTAAGGCAGTTATCGGTTTCCAGGTGAGTTCTCGACTGGTGAAGTTAAGGTTCTGGGCATAGACTCAGGGGTCCCCCAGGGTGAGGTAGGCACAGTTAGTTCACCCTCAGCAGCATAGGGGCAGCCGGGTGCAGAGGTAGTTTGCCCCCATGTTAACCAATGAGGGGCAGGGGGCCTTTGGTTGTTGGCTGCTGGCTAGCTGGCCACGCGGCTGTGGGAGCTGGGCTCCTGGTTACTTGCTCAGGGCAAGTGGGGAAGTAGGATAGGGCAAAGGTTGCACTGCCAGTGGCACTCGGGCGGCTGGGTGCAGGGTGCTTTTGAGCAGTCGGTCACTCAATGTTATTCAAGGGGGAAAGGTTAAAAGGGAACAAAGGCTGCAGTCTCGTGGACAGTGATTCTTCAGGTGCGACCACCACTTCGAGAGGTAAAAGGGATCCTGGAGAAGAGGTAAGTACCCCAAAGGAAGGCACAGGGAGCCGCCGGGTGCAGGGGTGTCTTTTCGTGTCGGGAAATCTTACACTCAGCTGGTCACGGTTGGAGGGGTACCTGGTTCTGAGGCTGCAGGCGTCATCTGGTTCATTGAGGAGAGTCTTTGGGCACTGGACTTCGGGTCGCAGTCGCCGGGGGGACGTCCTCGTGGTCTTGGATCACTCAGGCATGGGCCGGGCTCGGCGGGTGAAGAGTGGGTAGGTCTTGAGCTTCCTTGCTGGAATCAGGGGGTTGGTTGTTAAAGCAGAGCCTCTGCTGATGGGAGTCCCAGTCTTCAAGAGGGTCAAGGCAGGCCGGTACTCCGAGGGGTCCCAATGTTGCTGTCTGCAGAAGTCGCTGGGATTAAGCAGGAGCAGGTTCCAGGATCGACAGGCCGGTAGGGCTGGGGCCAAGTTAGTTGGTGTTGTCCTGTTGTGAGCAGTTGCACGGCGGGTCTTGATTTTCTTTCTTCTTTTTCTTATCGGGATCTGCCGAAGGAAGGTTCAGGGTGCTCCTAAATACTAAGTTTAGGGGAATTACAGGTAGGGCAACCTGTCCTGGGGTGGGTACACCACCTAGCCGTCTCCTCTCCTGTGGGAGGGGGCAGAAGCCTACCTGTGATTGGGCAGGGCTCCCCATCTTCAAGATGGCCGGAGCCCGGGGTTGTGCTTCACCACGCCTCTCCCACCTGAGGGGTGGGGTTGGCACAGGCTGGCACCACCCCCCTTCCGGACGTAGAGTTTTCCGCCAGTCTTCCAGCCAGAGTGGGGGTTAGAACTGGTGGGGGCCAGTTGCTGAGTACAGCAAGTGGCCTGGAGAAGCTCACAAAGGCGGCATGCCTTGAAGCTTTCCCCTGCCCATCCTGGGTGAGGAGACCTAGCACCTCGCCCAGGATGTGCATTGTTGCAGGCCCAGGAGAGCGAGGGGCTCTCCACCCAGGGGTCCAGCAACATGTCTGCTGTGTGGCAGCCACTCAGTCCAGACGTGGATTGTAGGTTAGGGTTCAGGGGGCATCTCTAAGATGCCCTCTGGGGTGCATTTTACATTAAATCCCACACTGGCATCAGTGTGGGTTTAATGTGCTGAGAAGTTTGATACCAAACTTGTCAGTCTTCAGTGTAGCCATTACGGTTCTGTGGAGTTGGTAATGACGACCTCCCAGCACCATATACTCTTAATGGCATCACTGCACTTACAGTGCCCAGGAGTGGCCCTGGGGACTGTAGGGGCACAGGGCTCATGCATCTGTGACCCCACCACTGGAATAGGGCACCCAGCTAGAGGGGTGACTGATGAATGCCAAGGCAGTGGGTTTGTGGGCATGGCACACAGGGATGTGAGCCATGTCGACTCTTTGTTTAGTTCTGTACCTAGACACACAGCCTGCAAAGGCAGTGTGTGGCTGTCAGGGTAAAAGGCCTCTAAGGGTGGCACAATAAGTGCTGCAGCCCTTAGTGGTCTTGTCCGGTCACCATGCCCTGGGTACCATTTACTAGGGGCTGACAGGGAGCCACAGATGTCAATTGGGTTTTAGTTTCAACACAGTTTTAGGGAAGGAACACAGGCCTTGGGTACCTGGTTGTACAAAAGGGGGTGGTGATGGACGGAGCATCTGAATCAATCAAACACTCACACCCAGTCAAAAGATCTGGGTTTAATCCATCACCGTTCTTTAGCCCACTCTGCCACCCCAGTTCAGACATGACTATATGCAAATCAGTCTGACCCTGTGCCTCATGGGAACAGTCCAGCCCGAACTGCCAAGCCATGTCTTCCCTGGACCGGAAACAAGCTTCCGAGGACCGGTTTCTGGCATTGGAGCCGTCTTCAGCCCGGCTTGCTTGAATCCAGTGGAAAAGTGAGCAAGGGACTCACATCTGAGCATACCCTGCCACATTTATGGCGGCCAAAAGCGGTACAAAAGGGAGTGGTGATGGACGGAGCATCTGAATCAATCAAACACTCACACCCAGTCAAAAAATCTGGGTTTAATCCATCACCGTTCTTTAGCCTACTCTGCCACCCCAGTTCAGACATGGCTATATGCATATCAGTCTGACCCTGTGCCTCATGGGAACAGTCCAGCCCGAACTGCCAAGCCATGTCGTCCCTGGACCGGAAACAAGCTTCCGAGGACCGGTTTCTGGCATTCCAGCCGCCTTCAGCCCGGCTTGCTTGAATCCAGTGGCAAAGTGAGCAAGGGACTCACGTCTGAGCATACCCTGCCACACTTATGGCGGCCAAAAGCAGTACAAAAGGGGGTGTCGATGGACCGAGGATCTGAATCAATCAAATACTCACACCCAGTCAAAAGATCTGGGTTTAATCCATCACCGTTCTTTAGCCCACTCTGCCACCCCAGTTTAGACATGGCTATATGCAAATCAGTCTGACCCGGTACCTGGTTGGCAGGCGCCCAGGGGACACTCAGTCAAAGCATTTCAGCAGTTCAGAAAAAAGTGGGGGCATAAGATTGCAAGCAAGATGGCACTTTCTCATAGTGCGCGGGTAGTACTATCTGTGGAACCGGGGCGATGAAGGGTCGCCTTTTGAAAGGTTTTGCGTATTCCACCACTGCAGAGAGCTGTGGATACGGCCGTCTACCAACACTAGATCGGATAACCGACCCTGAGCCTGGTTCCACTGACGTGCTAAGCACTCCTGAAATAGGCGCATGTGAAGTCTAGCGTAAGGTACTATTAGTATGCAAGATGCCATCATCCCTAGTAACTGCATAAACACTCGAGCTGGCAATGAGTGTTGAGGTCTAACTGGCAGAGTGGAGTCTGCATGTTGCAGATTCTGGCGGATTGGGATAGGTCAAAGCCTTTTGCGTATTTATTGTGGCTCCCAGATACGCCTATGTGTGGTATGGCTGTTGATGAGACTTGGACAGGTTCACTGTGAATCCCAGATCGTGGAGCAACTGCACTGTTTTGTGAGTATGATGGAGACAGCTTTCTTGTGAGCTGGCTTTTATGAGCCAGTCGTCCAGATATGGGAAGACATGAATGTATTGTCTTCGAAGATAAGCTGCGACTACTGCTAAATTATGGGTGCAGTAGTTACTCCGAATGGGAGCACTTTGAACTGATAATGCTGTCCTACTACTACAAACCTTAGGTATTTGCAATGAGCAGGATGTATTGGGATATGGAAATAGGCGTCCTTTAAGTCCAGAGTGGAAAGAAAGTTACCTTGTTGAAGGAGAGGAAGCATTTGTTGGAGAGTGACCCTGTGAAAGTGGTTCGATTGAATGTATAGATTTAGTTCTCCAAGGTCTAGTATATGCCTGAGACAGCCGTTCTTCTTGGGAATTAAGAAGTACAGGGAGTATACCCCTGTCCCTGGATGTTTTAATGGGACTGGTTCTATTGCTTCTTTTCTAACAGGGAGAGTTAGTTCTTGTCCAGCTTGTTTGTGGCAGAACTGTATAGCTAGCGCGATCCATCGTGCAATTGTCCCTTTAGTAACAGATTTGCCCGTGAAACTTTTAGCAAAAGATACAAAAAACTGTTTTGTTTTCCTGTGATCTTTAGTTCTCTCTACATAATGCATGACTGCCCGTCTCGCGTCCAGAGTGTGTAGTGCCCTTTCTGCTTTTGTTGTTGGTTTCTGGAAGAAACTTGGTATGTGAATTGTCTGGTTGATGTGGAACTTGGACACCACCTTTGGCATAAAGTGTGGGTCCGTTCTCCTCACCACCCTATCGTTCTGAAATTGTAAGTAGGGTTCCTGTAGCGTTAACGCCTGCAGCTCGCTTACTCTGCGCAGCGAGGTAATTGCCTCTAGGAATGCTGTTTTTAACCTTAGCATCTGTAGTGAGGCTTTATGCACTGGTTCAAGAGGTGCCTTCATGAATTCTGTCAGCACTATATTGAGGTTCCATGCAGGTGCTGGTAACCTTTTAGGTGGTGCGATCCTTTTTGCACGTTCCAAGAATCTTTTTACAATCATAGAAGTAAAGAAACGTTTGCCTGTTTCTCCTATAGTGTAGGCGACAATGGCTGCTAGGTGTACCCTTAGCGATGATGAGCTCAGGTTGGTCTCGAGCAGGTGCGTGAGATACTTAAGCACTGTAGAGTCTTGTCATTTTGTTGTGCAGTCCCTCCTTTCTGCACCATAATGTGAACCTCTTCCATTTGGCCACGTAGCACTTACGTGTGCTTGGTCTTCTTGCCTCTCAAAGTACCCTCAGGGTGCTCTCAGGTAGCTTTAGGTGTGCGAACTCCATGTCTTCAGGAGCCAGGCTGCTAGGCTGAGACTTTCTGGCTCTGGATGCAACACCTCTCCGTTTTGCATGGAGAGTAGGTCTTTCCTTCCCCCAAATTTGTGTGGTGCACTCTGTGTCATTTCCATAATATGAGAGTACCATGTCTGCCTGGCCCACTGGGGTGCGACCAGTATCAGGGTCATGTTGCTTGCCCTGCACTTGCTGAGTACCTTGTGTATCAGGGGAATCGGCGGAAAAGCGTAGGCAAATGTCTTTGACCAGCTTATCCATAGGGCATTCCCCAGGGACCCTACCCCTGGTTGTCTCGATGAGAAGTGTGGGCATTTTGCATTCTGGTGTGTTGCAAACAGGTCTATTGACTGTGTTCCCCACCTGTCGAACAGTTTCTTTGTTTCTTGTGCATTCAGCTCCCATTCGTGCGAGGCCGATGTTTGTCTGCTGAGCCAGTCCGCTTCCACGTTGTCTTTTCCTGGCAGATGTATCACCAGTAGATCTATTTTCAGTGGTATTGCCCATTTCCATATTTCCTGCGCTAGCTCTGACAGTGGGGCTGATTGTGTTCCTCCTGTTTGTTTAAGTAGAACATCGCTGTTGTGTTGTCCGTCTGGATCAGCACTGTTTGATTGTACAACTTCGTCTGGAAGGCTTTCATAGCTAGGAGAAGGGTCTTTAGTTCTAGGTAATTGATGTGCTTGACCGCATCCGCTTGTGTCCACAGGCCCCTCACTCGGAGTTTGTCCATGTGTGTTCCCCATCCTTTTTGGGATGGGTCCGTGGTGATGGTCACTGTTGGTGTTAGAAGCTTCCCCTTTGTTATGTTTCCTTTGTACCACCATGATATCTCCTCGTGCACTGCATGCGTTACAACCACTAGGTCCTCCCAACACCCTGTTGTTTGTGACCATTGGTCCTGCAGCCACTCCAGAAGAGGTCTCATGTGTAGTCGTACATTTGGTACTATGTGGATGCATGAGGCCATCATGCCCATCATTTTGCTCACTGTCCTCACTGTCAGAGCTTGCCCCTTCTGGTAGAGGCGCGCCTCCTTCAACAGTGCTATCGTTCTCTTCTCGTTGGGGACTGCACGGTGTTGATTTTTGCCCCCAGAAATATCTTGACCTGTTCTGGGTTTACTGAGGATTTCTTCCAGTGGCTGGAGAAACCCAGGGCCATCAGTGTGTCTGTCACTATTTGAGCGTGCTGTTTGCACGTGTTGTAGGACTTCGCCTTTATTAGCCAGTCGTCTAGGTAAGGGTATACATGTATCCCTTCCCTCCTTAAGTGTGCTGCGACTGCTGCCAGACACTTTGTGAATACCCTTGGTGCTGATTTTAGTCCAAAGGCCTATGCTGTGAATTGATGTAGCAGATGTTTGTGCCGTCTGTTCATTGGGATGTGTAGGTAGGCATCTTTTAGGTCTATGGTGACCATGAAGTCCCCTGTTTGTATCTGTGGAAGTACTTCTTGCAGGGATGTCATTTTGAATTGTTGGGTCTTTATGAATTTGTTGAGGAACCTTAGGTCCAGGATGGGTCTCGTTGTTTCGTCTACCTTGGGTACTAGGAAGTACGCAGAGTACACCCCCTTGTTCCTTTCCATGGGAGGTACAGGCTCGATAGCCTCCTTTAGTAGGAGTTCCTCTGCCTCCCTCTGAAGAAGCTCTAGTTCCTTCTTTGCTAGTGCTCTTTTCTTTGGTTTTCTGCTTGGTGGTGTCTTTTCTAACTCTATGCAGTACCCGTACTGTATTGTGTTGATGATCCATTTGTCTGTTGTAATCTTTCTCCACTCCTGGAGAAAACGTTTTAATCTTCCTCCCACTGGTGTTACGTGCTCGTGGTCTTTCGGTGCGGGACACTCCCGTTTTTTGTTTTTGTGCTCCACCCTTGGAGTTTTTTGTAGGGTGTGCACTATCAATGTGGCCGAGTCACTTGGAAGTGGTTTGCTGTCCACCCCTCCTGTTTCCACGTCCACTCGCCCTCCCGCGAAAGGACTGGCCCCTATGTTGGTATTGCCACTGCTGTTTTTGCTGGCCTTGTTGCGTATGGGTGTCGCTTTGGTGGGAATGTTGGAAGGACTGATGCGACGTTACCGGTTGGTTTCCCCCTCCCCCATGTGGTCTCCGTGACGGGGTCCCTCTCTTCACTCCCCTGAATTGCAAGGCCACCGTGGATCTTGTGGTGTCATTATCCTTTTTGAGTTGTGAGAGTTTGTCGTCCACTGGTGCTCCGAACAGTGTTTCACCGTTGAACGGAGTGTTCAGGATGTTGTGTTGCACCTCCTGTTTAAAGCCGGATATTATGAGCCAGGCTTGTCTTCTTTCTGCGATGCCCAGCATCATAAGCATGCTGGCCGTGTCTGCCCCGTCCAGTGCTGTTTTTAGGTAAGAGTTTGCCAAGTTATTCCCCTCCTCTACCAGGTGCGAAGCCCTTTGTTGGTATTCATTAGGGAGGTGTTTGACCAACTGCCCCAGTTCCTCCATGATTTGGTAATGGTGTCTGTTGAGCAGTGCATTGGAATTAGCCATGCGCCAGTGCATAGCAGCATTCCTTTCGATTTTTCTTCCTGTTAGGTCCATCCTTCTGCTCTCTTTGTCAGGGGGTGGACCTGAAGTAGTTGGCACATTGGCCCTTCTTGCTGTTGCAGTGATGGAGTCAGCAGCGATCGTCCCCTGTATGTAGGGTGGGTCCTTTGAGGAGTGCTTGTATTTTTTCTCCGTCCTTGGCGTGACGGGTTTACAAGTAGCAGGCTCCTTGAATGCCTCTCTTCCTTGCCCTTTGATGCTTTCAAATCTGCCTGACCAGTTCATCCATATCGCATTGCCCTGCGACTGTGGGTGTGGGAACCTGGCGGCGAAGCTTTGGCATTTTGGGTTCTCCCTTGTGGCGAACAGGTCTATCTCTGGATGACCCCACCTTTGGAAGTACGGTTGGAGTACAGATGGATGTATCTCTCACTCGTGCATTTGGTGGCTGTGCCTGCTGAGCAGGTCCGCCATCTGATTGTCCTTGCCTGGGAGATGCTCTGCCATGAGGAAAATGTTCCTCTGAAAGGCCCACTTCCACATGCTCTGAGCCAGATGAGACAGCTGCGGAGAGTGTGTGCCCCCCTGCTTCTGAATGTAGTACATGGCCGTCATGTTGTCCGTCCGGATCAACACAACCTTGTTGCACAGATGTACTTTGAAGGCCTTTAAGGCCATGAAGATCGCCATCAGTTCCAGTACATTGATGTGCATCTTCCCTTGCTGTTGCGTCCATAGTCCCTGCACAGTGTATTGGAGTACATGCGCTCCCCATCCCTGGAGAGAAGCGTCCGTTGTCAGGATAATCTGTGGCACAGGCTCTTGATACGGTCGGCCCTTGCAAAGGTTTTGTGGATTCCACCACTGCAGAGAGTTGTATGCCTGATCGCTCACCAACACTAGGTCTTTCAACTGCCCGTGAGCCTGAGTCCACTGACGTGCTAAGCACTCCTGAAGCGGACGCATATGTAGTCTCGCGTGCGGGATGATGGAGATGCAGGAGGCCATCATGCCTATCAACTGCATGAACACTCTTGCAGGAAGCGAGTGTTGCGGTCTGAATTTTTGGATCAGCGACTGAATGCTGCCGACTCACTGAATTTGGCTGTGCTGTGGCTGCCAGAGTGTTTATGGTAGCACCCAGATACTGCCGTATGTGGGCGGGCTGGAGATGGGATTTTGGGTAATTCAGTGAGAACCCCAGATTGTGCAGAAGGTGAATGGTGTGGGACACGTGGTTGGCGCATTGCTGGGCCGACTTCGCTTGAATGAGCCAGTCGTCCAGATAGGGGTAGACGTGGATGTTTTGACGTCTCAGATGCGCCGCCACAGTCGCTAGGCACTTTGTGAAAACCCTGGGCGCCGTGGTGACCCCAAAAGGCAAAACCTTGAATTGGTAGTGCTGGTTTTGGATGGTGAACCTGAGGTATTTTCGGTGTGAAGGATGTAGTGGAATGTGGAAGTACGCATCCTTCAGGTCCAGAGTTGCTAGGAAGTCCCCCTGCTGAAGCAGTGGGAGAACCTGCTGCAGCGTGAGCATATGGAAATGTTCTGATAGAATGTAAAAATTGAGCGGCCGGAGGGAGGTCTAGGATGGGCCTGAGGGATCCGTCCTTCTTTGGAATGAGAAAGTACAGGGAGTAAACTCCCATACCTCTTTCCTGCATGGGCACGAGCTCTATTGCCCCTTTTTGCAGCATGACGTTGACTTCTTGCTGCAACAAGCGCAAGTGCTCGCCGGACATAGGACGGTTTTTTGGGGGTATGTTGGGTGGAGTGGACGTGAGCTCCAGACAATAACCATATTGGATAAGAGTTCTGACCCACCTGTCCGTGGTGATGGACTTCCACATGGGCAGGAACTGCTGGAGTCTCCCCCCGAACGGTGTTGCGTGGTCGGGGGGCAGTGACAAGGCGTCACTGTTTGTTGGCGGTGGAGGACCTGGAGCTGTTATTTCCACGTCCTCTGCCTTTGAAGTTGTTGCCACGGTATCCACCCCGACCTTTGTTGGTATAAGAAGTTTGGGTGTTGCTTTTGTAGAATTGCGTCGACTGTGAAAGTTGACCCCTTGAGGTGCCTCTATTATTGGAGCGACTAAAGGAACCACCCCGAAACTGCTGGGACTGCAAGGCACCCAAAGACTTCGCAGTGTCGGTGTCCTTTTTCATCTTCGAGAGTGGTATCCACCTCGGGGCCAAACAGGTGGTCTGGGTTGACCGTCTGGTTCAAGATGGTAGTTTGAATGTCTGGCTTGAACCCGGATATCCTCAGCCTTGCATGTCTACGAAGTAGAACGCTAGTGTTAATTGCTCGCGAGGCGGTGTCAGCCACATCCAGAGTGCACTTAATTGAAGCATTGGTGATAAGCTTCCCCTCCTGTATGAACATCTCTGCTGCTTCCTTATATTGATCGGGTAAGTGCTGTAAAAGGGTCTCTAGAGTATCATAGTGTGCCCTGTCATAACGCGCTAGTAGCGCCTGTGTGTTGGATATGCGCCATATGTTGGCTGCCTGCGCAGCCACCCTTTTCCCAGAAGCCTCAAATACTTTTGATTCCTTGTCTGGGGGAGGAGCATCACCCGTAGTTTGTGAGTTGGCTCGTTTGCGTGCATTGGAGACAACCAGGGAATCCAGAGGTAACTGTCCCTTGATATAAGTAGGATCAGTGGGCGCTGCCTTGTATTTCTTGTCAATACATGGATTGATGACTCTTGCCCGGGTGAGCTCCTTGAAGACTTCAGCAGCATGTTTCAACACCCCTTTTAGCATTGGCAAAGTCTTTACAGTTTTTTCAGAGACTGAAAAGGTTTCAAAGAGGAAGTCGACGTCCACTGGGTCAGCATGGAGATCGACGTCGTGATTGGCTGCCGCCCTTTCACTAAGGGCATTGAAAGCTGCAGAGTCCTCTGTTGGGGAAGTCTTGGCTGAAAAAAGCTGAAGCTCTTGTCCAGAATGCTGGGCCCCAGGATCGCCACCAGCAGACCATGGTTAAGTCACATCCTCCGGGTCTGAGTAGACGGGATAGCTATACTCATCCTGGTCGTCGCCGTCACCCTCCTCTACATGGGAATGAGAGGGTGAAAGTTCCTGTGTCTGTGGTGATACGGGCTCCATAGAGGCAGAGGCACCAGCAGAGTCCATCTCTTTCTTGAGTGGAATTTGGTAATGCTCCAATTGTGGTTCAGGGGTGATCTTTCTCTTAAGGAGAGAGAGCTTGCCCGTGTTGGCGTCGATGATAACTTCCTGACGCTCCTCTTCTGCCAGCGGTCGTTGCCGTGGGCTTGGGACCACTAACAATGGCTTCGGCGTCGAAGACACCTTCACGGGCACTCCGGCCTCTGGTTTTGCTGTGAAAGCTTTCGGCACCGTTTCTGGTGGCAAAGTGAACAGAATAGGCGTCGGTTTTTCTAGAGGCTTGGGCAGCACAGGGTCCTTTGGCTTGACTGCTGCGGCCCCCTCCCTAATGCGTTGAAGGGACTCCGTAACCTTCTTAGTGAACGAGGCGGAGGGACGCAACGTCTAGAGAGTCTTTTGGAGCTGGTTTCGAGGTGGCGACCGATGACGCGCTCTTCGGAGTCGACGCAGTTGCCCCCTTGGCCTTGTCGAGTGGAAGCGAGGCAGAGAGGGACTTGGGGTCGTCCTGCCGCTTCTTCGGGTGGACTTCTTATGGTCGTCGACCTTCTTGGGATCGAGTCGACTCTTATGTGCGTCGACAGTCTTCGGCGCCGATGCAGCTGCGTCGGTCCCTTTAACCTTCGGCTTCGATACAGTAGCCTTCGGGTCGGCCATTTTGGCGTGGCTCTTGAGCTCGACGGCCATCTCGGATTTCTTCGGCGCCGAGGCCTCCGAAGTCTTCGACCCGACCAGCTTGATTTGCGCTTTCGGTTTCGATACGTCTGGCGTAGAGACCGTTGGTTTCACTTTCGGTTTTGGCTGAACCGTAAGTGGTGCCGTATTAATGTCTGTGGCCGGGCCGGAAGGTGGAGCCGTGGGACGGGCATCAAGGCTTTGGGTAAGGCCCGAAGGCGATCCCTCGGCCTGGGCCTTATAATGTTGGCTGGCCCCGGAGGCAGTCTGAGGAAGCTCTTCATCCGAGCTATCCTCTACGGTGGCAAGGGCCCAGTCGTCGTCCCCTACCTCCTCGACTTCATCATCGAAATCCTCGTCTTCCGCATCATAGTCGTCCTCGACCTCCGACGCCGGGTTAGATTCTTTAATCTCCTGGATAGTGTCGTCCCCGACATCCTCCGCGTCGAAGATGTCTGTAGGAGGTGGTGCCGATCGTTGGGCCTCCAGGCGCGCAGCTCGGCGGAGCTTGAGCGTTTTCTTGGACCGGAACTTGGAGCAGGCCATACACTTGGCCTCGTCGTGGTCCGGCGACAAACACTTATTGCACACCGGGTGTACATCGATATGCGGATACTTCGCGGCACACACCGGGCACCGTTTAAATGGACTTCGTTCCATGATGGAAGAGGTTGGAGCGTCGGGTAGGCCCGTCCGCGACGAAAGCACGCGGAAGGGCAGTGTTGGTTCGGAGCCGAGGAAATAACGAACCCGAACGATAGACAATACCGACGCAAGTCCTAAAGACCTTTTGGTCTCGAGCAAAGTAAGTTAAACAACTATCGATTCCGACAGAGGGAACCAAAACACATCCGAACCCAATGGCGGAAAAAAACAATCTGGGGATGGAGTCGATGCCCATGCGCACTGTAGTCCAGGGGAGGAGCCACCTATCTCGTAATACTTCGAAGACTCTTCCAGGACAACAATGTGCAATCATCCGGACCCAACACTAGGCGGCGATCTATGCACAGATATGAATTCAGCAGCCCACATGCCTCGAACAAAACAATCTAACCATGGCGTTGATGCCCATGCGCACTATGACCAAAAGGAGGAGTCACCTACCTCGTGACTGGAACAGACTTTTTTTGCGAACAAAATCAAAGTGCAAACATCCGGACCCAACACTTGATGGCGGGCTATGCACGGTATGTGCTCTACAGCTCACATGCCTCAAACATGCAATTACAATACATTTGTTCACCGCAATAGAATAGATCTACCAGCCAGGCCTTGACCATCAGGGATCGGCCCTGGCCCTATACATGCCACTTGGCGCTGGCCCAGCAGAAGGGTCACTGTAGGGAGCCTCCCGACATGCTGGGGAAGGTACCCTGTGAATTCCTGTAGTACTAGCATGGGGAGCAGAAGAATAATCAGGTCGCAGAAGGTGAAGACATGGGAAGAGATCTCAAGAAAGCATTGTTTTTTAAGGCCAATCCAGGCTAGATGAACTAAGTGCACTAATGCGGCAGGAATCATCTGCGATACCATTTTTTAGTTGAGCTAAGGGGCTATTTACTTGATGCAGGAACTTAAAGCTTTTGAGAGCATTCTATTAGGGGATATACTTCTCATCTGCCTGCAGCAGAAGAGCCATTTCTGGAGGGAGATGAGATGCTGAAGGTCTGTTATTCCATTTCTCTTTGGCTGTTTGAAGTGATAGGGGCCTCCTCCTGCACTGAGCTGTATACTTAGGTGACAATGTGCTTGTTTGTTTTGAGGTTGAGTATCAGGGACAGTGTTTTTCAGGTGGGGGTTCATTTAGAAAGAAAGGATAAGTAGTTCTGCAGAATGCACAGAGTATTTTATACCAGA
The DNA here is from genome assembly GCF_964263255.1 of Lissotriton vulgaris. Classification (NCBI taxonomy): domain Eukaryota; kingdom Metazoa; phylum Chordata; class Amphibia; order Caudata; family Salamandridae; genus Lissotriton; species Lissotriton vulgaris. The sequence goes on from NC_141687.1 coordinate 282,589,150, forward strand.
ATGTCAAACAGCAGGGGGTCTGCTGTATCTGTGATGATTCAGAGAACTATAAACAATTACCCTTTTAAAACATCTCTCTCATTCCAATGAGCCTCCAGTACCGTACTTCAATGGGGTAGAGGGTGGTGACGTGCCGTGTGTTCCAGGGAATGTAAGGTGCGGTGTGTAGTTCTCGGATCGTGTCCCTGGCTAATGGGGTACATGTCACTAAGTTTGTTGTTTAACTGTTTGCAGAGTGCATATCAACCACCAGAGTTCTGAGTACTACGAAGCAGCAGTCTCTTCCTGTATAACCACATGCACCATAAAGGAGGGAGGATGTAACCATTAATGTGCAAATTGTGTTCAATTGCAGCATAGTTCAAAAGCGGGTGCATAAAACCTCCCTGATCATACGACAGTTTAAGAACCTCACATATAACACTGGATCAGACATTGGGATATTATAAGATACCAGATTTTCAACAAAGCTAACCTGTCCACAAATATAGCATAATAAGTAAACAAGAACAAACACTTGAAAATACCAGGATAATCATAACACATACAAACTGATCCCACAGGACTCTTAACAGGTATACCCTTTGACCAAGCTCTGGTAGTGCAGCACATCCATTTCCATCATGAGAAACAATTTACGTCTTTCTTTTTTCTTCTGGTAGAGATATACTTGTCTCTTCAAATCCAAATGTGCTTACAATCATTGACCGGGCATATGGAGCTGTGCTCAGAAATAGGAACTGAACACATAATTACATAAAAGCTTCATTAAACTAGAGGTGGATGCATCTACTTTTAAAGAAAAATGGAATCCTGACAGAAAAGCCAGAGATTTTCCATGCATATATCCAAATGTAACCAAGGGTATAGTGTTGGTTTTTAAACCCACTTAGGATTTGGTGAGTGTAGGCAAGTGTATTAGTATGTGGTGCGTTTATGAGACTTCGAAATGCAATAATATCACAATCTCCGTCAGGTCCAGTTAGGTTTTTAATAAAATCTCTTAGCCAAGACCACGGTAGCTGTGGCACTGAACAGTCCGGCTTAGTCAAAGGAACAAGAGCACAGCATTTAGAGGTAACCAAAACAGTTAATATGATAAACATATAGAAAATCCAACACCAGTTTTTTTTAAAATTGGTGTCTTTTTATCTTTTAATTTAGACAAAAAAACGACAAATCTTTCAAGGGGAACCAGAGATATGATTTTTCAAAGACAAGTAAATCCTTAATGGTTGGAATGCAATAAATAGTTGCAAGTGGTTAGCAGCCAATGGGCTAAAACACATGTTAGCAGGGGCCAATCACAGGGACTACGACGGTCCAGGGGGACAGTTTACCCGTCTCAGCGCCCTCAGTATGCTTTTCTCCTTTAAAGCGGTCCAGCAAAGAAGTGGTCCTAATGCTGGATAAAGAAAGGGTGCTGAGAAATGGAGTACATTTTTCTAGCCTCACCTCTGAGGTCCATGAACTTCAGGGGTAGAATCCAGCCTAAAGACTTTGTCTAAGTTGCAGGAGGGGAGTCCAGTACAGGTCTAGTTGCCACCTGGATCCTGGTAAAGCAGGTTCAATGGTTGCTTACAGATACAGATCATGACTGTTGCCCAGCAGGCATTTCATCTAGCGGCAGGCAGGTATTCCTGGCAACAGGGCTTTTGATGGGTGCATGCTTATTTAACTTTTTTTGCCCTTGAAGCTTAATAGGAGGTTAGCCACTTAAGCCTTGGAAACACTTCTTCCATCCTGGCATAAGTGAAGCGATGTTCCACAAGTGGGCACAACTCTTTAAATGTTCCTTATGTGCACCAGGTGCAGTCTATTCTTTGAGGCAGCCTTTTTGTTTATTCTGGCAGCAGCCGGGCAGTTCTATCTTCTTCCAGTCTAGTAGTGATCTGAGGTCTGAGATGCCACTTATGCCATTTTGTTTGTGGGAGGGAAGAACATACTAGCCAATGGAACAATAGTTTCTACAAGGCTACCCTTCCCATACTGTGGGTTTGTGAACCAAACAAAGCCAGGATATGTCACTCCACTTGAACCAAAGATGGCATGAGCCTTCTTCCCCTGTGAGGAGCCCGGGGGACACCCCTGAGCCACTACTCCAGGGAAACTGGTTTTGCAACTGGTTTGCCCTCTCTGAAGGGGATGCCAGCATGTCTGCCTACACAAAAGAGTGCGATTGAAGCTGGGCCATCTGTAGTTACTGAACAGTAGCCATCCTGCTTGCTGGAGGTCACACCTTTCAGCAATTCTTTGTTCCCTTTTCCTGGTAGCACTTCAAACTTCCTAGCAGTGGGGTAGCAGGTTGTTTCGAGTGAAAAGCGCTACAGATAGAAAAGAAAGGCTGGCAAAGGTTTTAGCAACAACGTGGTGACGTTATAAAGTCACATTCCTATTAAACATCACCTTAAATTCGATCTCAGCAATGAGACATGTTTAACCACATGGCTGCTGGGCGTTTTCCCCCCCTGTGCTGGAAAATGCCATTTTAGTGGCACCATGACGAGCTCAGCTCGTCATCAGCACACAACACCTTTTGGTGATGACGAGCTGAGCTCGTCATCAGCATCGAAAGGGTTAATGCAAAGATTAATTTGATACCTGGGAGTAATATCTTTGGTGGTTACGAATGGAAGTTAGAACTTAGTTCAGTTGCTAGTAAAACTAATGCTAGCCAATGGAACCACTGGCCTTGCTAAAGTGAAAATCGCAATTTTGTGTTTGTACTGTTAGGTCACGTTAAGAACAAAAACATGCCCTTCTATTTAATATTAAGCACCCTACCCTGTGGGCTACCAATACCTTCCTCTAGGAGTGGTTGGCAATATTAACAAGCATTGGCATAGCCAAAAGGTCTCGCTTTTGGGACCTTCTAAGTATTTAGTTATGCAGCACAATATCCTTGGGGCAACAACATTAGCTGTTGCATGGTTAAACACTTATAAGGTCCCAAAGGCGAGACCTATTAGCTATGCCAACGCTTGTTGTAATTCTGTCACTGCACATGGGACTAAACAAACCCTACAAAATGGCCCTTTCAAGACTGCTCGTTTGACAGCCAGTCTGCACGAAAGGCCAGTTCAACATAGTGCACCTGTGATGTCTAGCATAGGTTTTGTACCGGAAGGCTACTCTTCCAGTACAAACTTTTTGCCTAGACCGAGCTTACAGCTCTTCTCACAATGGATGAAAACAAGTTACTTACCTGTAACTTTAGTTCCCCAGTATTGGTAACTTTCATAGATTCCCATGCTTTGTATCATTCCCCGTCGTCGGAATGGGAGTCTCGGTAACAAAAATACCATAGCTGTAGGTACAAAAGACAATGGAAAAAGGCCTAGGCCTCATTACCTTTTGTAGCATATCACTCTCTTTGTGTAAAAGAGACCAAACTTTTGGCCTCAGCCAATCAGAAGTGCCTCACCACTTAGAACCTTCCTGAAGGAACCTCAGAGCCTCAGATTTTCGTAGCCGTTGTGTACTGAGACACCATCTGTGCTGTAGGCTGAGCTTTCCCCGGGGAGGCGGGTGGGCGCATGGGAATCTATGAAAGTTACCAATACTGGGGAACTAAAGTTACAGGTAAGTAACTTGTTTTCTTACCCCAGTATTGGAACTTTCATAGATTCCCATGCTTTGTATCAGAGTAGCAAGCAGTAGCAAGATAATCACATTTTGCATCATAAATAATAGCAGTAGACAACATAACATTAGATACAAAATGTGAAAAAATGGAAGGTGGGAAGACAGGAAAGCTCACCATTAGTGGAAGAGGTTCCTCAGGACAGCCTGTCCAACTGCTGCATCTTCCTGCTGCAGAGATTCCAAGCAGTAGTGCTTGGTAAAAGTGTGAACGCTGCTCCAGGTCGCAGCTCTGCAGATGTCCTTAATTTGCACCCCTGCGAAGAGTGCTGTGGAGGAAGCCACAGATCTTGTGGAATGCGCTCGTATCTTTCCAGTCAGAGGCTTACCAGCAGCCCTGTGACAATGTAATATAGCACTTGTGATCCACCTTGAAACACCCTGTTTGGAGAGTGGAAGGCCTTTACTTGGTCCCCCGAAGGCCACAAACAGTTGGGTAGATTTCCGAAAATCCTTAGTACGCTGTAAGTAAAACTTCAAGCATCGCTGTACATCCAGTGAATGCAAGGCTTTTTCCGCCGGTGTGGAAGGCTGAGGAAAAAACGTCTTCAGAATGACCGGTTCATTCAAATGGAAGTCCGAGGGGACCTTTGGCATGAACCTAGGGTTAGTCCTCATGATGACAGTGTTCCTTTTGAATTGAAGGAAAGGTTCCTGAATGGTCAAGGCCTGTAATTCCCCTACACGCCGAGCCGACGTGAGAGCGAGGAGAAGAGCCAATTTCCACGAAAGGTATTTGATGTCAGAACGATGGACTGGTTCAAATGGGCCCTTCATGAGTTGAGAAAGGACCAGATTTAAATGCCACGTTGGTGGAGGTGGTCTCACCGGTGGATAGACCCTGAACAGACCCTTAAGAAACTGTTTGATTATCCTTGAAGACCATAATGAAGGTCCAGATTCCGTCCTCCTGAATCGTGACAAAGCAGCCAAATGAACTTTAATTGATGAGTGGGCCAGACCAGACTTGGCCAAGGACAGTAGGTATGGGAGGACCTGATGAGGTTTGGAATTGAATGGATCAATGTGTTGCTGTCGACACCAACAACAGAATCTTTTCCGCTTAAGGCGGTAAGTTTTGTTAGTGGAAGGGGCCCTTGCTTGGGACAAAACCTCCCTAACTTCCTTAGACAATGGCAGGTTCATAAATTCTCGCTGCTCAGGAGCCATGCAGTCAGGTGTAACGACTGAGGGTCTGGATGTAGAATCTGTCCTCCGGACATCGTGAGAAGATCCGGCAGAATTTGGAGAGGTACAGGAGAAGCGATCGACAGCAGATGGAGCTCCGTGAACCAGAACTGCCTCGGCCAAGCCGGGGCTACCAGGATCATCCTGCACGGTTCCATCTTGAATTTCTTGATTAGTCGTGGTATTAGAGGAATGGGAGGAAAAGCGTAGACAAATGTCTTCGACCAGGGTATCAAAAGGGCATTTCCCAGAGAATTTGGATGGGGAAGCCTGCTTGCGTAAGACCGGCATTTGCTGTTGGTCGGGGTGGCAAACAGGTCGATGTCCGGTTTTCCCCACCGGCTGAAGATTTGTTCCAAAATGTCTTGATTCAACTCCCATTCGTGGGTGACCGAGGATGACCTGCTCAGTTTGTCGGCGTTTTCGTTGAGGACGCCCGGCAAGTGTTCCGCCATCAGAGACATGTTGTGTCGAATAGCCCAATCCCAAATCTGCTGGGCTTCTTGTGACAATGGGCGTGATCTGGTTCCTCCTTCCTTGTTCACATAGTGCATGGCCGTGGTGTTGTCCGTCCTGATAAGCACTTGTGAACCCTCCAGGAGAGGAAGAAACGATTGCAGAGCCAGACGTATCGCCCTGAGTTCTAACAGGTTGATGTGAAGGCCTTTCTCCTGGGGCGACCAATGCCCACTGACATGAAGTGCCTGCAGCACTGCTCCCCAGCCTTCCAACGACGCATCCGTCGTTATCACTTGTGGAGACGGGTCGCTTGCGAAGGATAGGCCTTGGGACAAGTTGTCTAGGTCTGTCCACCATAGGGCCGCATTCTTCATTTCCGGAGTGATCGCCACTGTGTCGTCGAAGGAACCGTGGACTTGCCGCCATTGATTGTCCAGTTGTTCCTGCAAGGGACGCATCCTTAGTCTGCAATGGGGAACCAGTGGAATGCACGACGATATTACTCCCAGCAGAGACTTGTAGCGGCGAACTGAAAGAGACTTTTTTGATTGCAAGTCTTGGGCCATCGTTTGTAACTTGTGCCTCCTTTCCAGAGTGGGAAAAGCTCGTGAAAGCTTTGAGTCCAAGATGGCTCCCAGAAACCGGGCTCTTCTGGACGGGATCTGGCAAGATTTCTCGTCGTTTAGAGTGAGACCCAGGTTTCGGAATAAATTGGTACACGCTTGAACCGCCTGTAGCGCTGCCTCTCTGGACGGAGCCTTCAGCAGCCAGTCGTCCAGATAGGGGAAGACTTGAAACTTGTGCCTCCGTAGGAAAGCCGCTACTGGAGCCAGCACTTTCGTGAATATCCTCGGGGCTGAACGGAGTCCAAAGGGTAAAACCCTGAATTGGTAATGGCTCTTGGCTACTGTGAATCGCAGAAACCTTCTGTGTGCTGGGTGAATCGGAACATGAAAATAGGCATCTTCGAGATCGAGTGTGGCCATGTAATCTCCTGGGTTGATTAGTTTCAAGATGTCCTGGAGGGACACCATCCTGAAGGATAGAGAGATGAGATAGGTGTTTAGCCCCCTGAGGTCTAAAATGGGACGCCACTTGTCGAGCGTTTTCCTCACCAGGAAGAACCTGGAATAAAATCCCTGGTTTCTCTGATTCGATGGAACTGGCTCTATCGCCCCTTTTCGGAGCATTTGTTGAACCTCGAGCCGAAGGAGACGCTGGTGTTTTGAAGGAGTGGCTGTCGGGGGCTTGGGTGGCGGAACTTGAGTGAACTCTAAGGTATGCCCTTTCCGAATGATGTTGAGCACCCAACGGTCCGATGTTATGAGGGACCAGTTGTGAAGGAATTTGTTGACCCTGCCTCCAACTGCTGATTTCCTGGAGGAGGGTCCAGTAGGAAGAGCCAGGAGGCCGCTATTGGCGCTTGGACGAGTCCCGTCCTCGCGCACCTTGCTTTCCTTTACTGTAAGGCCTGGAGTAGTTGGTAGACTGGCCTTGCCGCTGTTGGTAAGATTGGCGGTGCTGTTGGGAACCGGATCCTGTGTTGGAATACCGTTGGTGTTGGAAGGATCCTCTATACGTACCACCCCTGCCTCTGGCTCCCTTGAAGGGGGACTTCCTGTACTGAAGTGTTCCTAAAGACCTAGCGGTCTCTGTATCTTTTTTAATATCTTGAAGGGTGTCGTCAATAAGTTTGCCGAATAGAGCCTCCCCATCAAAGGGAAGATCCAACACTTTGTTCTGGACCTCTGGTCGGAACCAAGTAGCTTTAAGCCACCCTTGGCGACGGAGCACTGCCGCTCCAGCTAGTGAACGAAATGCCGTAGTAGCAATATCCATTGCACAATCGATTATTTCCATCGATGTCGCTTCCCCCTCTTTCAAAACTTTCTTTGCCTCCGACATTGATTCAGGAGGTAACTGGTCAAGGTACGGGGAGACATCGCACCAAAGTTGACGGTCGTACCTTCCCAGGATGGCTAAGGCATTAGCCGCTCTCACCAGCAAACTCGCCATCGCTGAGAATCTTTTCCCAACATTATCTAGCCTCCGTCCTTCCTTGTCCGGAGGAGTTGTCAGCGGTGCCGAAGGGTTGCGCGATTTCCTCTGCGCTGCCTGCGAGATTACAGAGTCCGGTTTTGGATGACCTTTCAAGGCCGCTGGGGCATCATCGGTTGCTCTATATTTCTTTTCCAGACGCGGTAGTACCGGCACCACCGTCGCCGGGTGTGTCATGGTCTTTAGGCCCTCTTTCCATACATGATCCACAATCGGAATAGATCTGGCATTTTTCTGGAAAGGTTCCTTAAAGTCATATAAGAAGCAATCCGTGGTGACTTTAGGCATTGCCAACTTAAATCTTGCCGCCGCCCTCTCCATTAGCTGATGGAAACCTCCAATATCCGCCGGCGGGGAGTCCGCTGGCTCTGGATTTGGCGATGCGGGATTGTCAATAATGTACTCATCATATTCCGTGTCAGGAATAGAGACGTGATCCGAATGTTGATCCTCATCCGAAGAGTCATCAACATCATGCGATCTTGGTACCCCAAAGGAATCCTGAGGGACGGTTGTTTGAGGCTGCGGAGAGGCTGGAGCCGAGAGCGTAGGTGGCACCACTGACGCCTGAGTCGTGGAAGGCGTAGCAGGTGTTGACGTAGCTGGCAAAGGCCTACTGGCCTTAGACTTATAGTCCTGTAGCATTCTATGAAGATCCTGTAGGAAAGATGTTGGCACTGAAACCATTCCCTGGTCCGAGTGCCGTTGTTGATAGTGACCATGACTATGATCATGCTCCTCGTGGGTGTATTCGCCCTCTGAGTCGGTGTCCTGACATTTGACAAATAGTTGCGAAGGACTATTGGCATAACTGTATGCATCTTGGTCATCTTCCTCTGACTGACCCTCTTGCAAGAGCATTGTTGGAAGCAGAGGGGACACTGCCCTTGGAGAAGTCATCTCCGGTGTAATCCGCGTCACAGAAATGGTGATACGCTTTTCCGTGGCCAAGATCGTGGGTTCCGTCGTCGACGGTTGTACATACGCCGTCGAGATAGGCGTCGTGGACGTTGTCGTCGACGAGACTGTGGACACACCGGCCGTCGTCATGGTCATCGTAGTGGTCGTCGACGCTCTCGTCGACGAGACCATCGTCGACGACATCGTCGTCATTGTCGTCGACGGGACTCTCGTCGTCGACACTGTCGTCGTCGCCTTCGTTGGTACCATCGTCGACGGGTTCTTCGTCGACGGGTTCTTCGTCGACGGGGCCTTCGTCGACGGGGCCTTCGTCGACGGGGCCTTCGTCGACGGGGCCTTCGTCGACGGGGCCTTCGTCGACGGGGCCTTCGTCGACGGGGCCTTCGTCGTCGACGGGGCCTTCGTCGTCGACTGGATCTTGGGCATCGACGGGGCTCTCGTCGACGGCTCCTTCGTCGACGGCTCCTTCGTCGACGGCTCCTTCGTCGACGGCTCCTTCGTCGACGGCTCCTTCGTCGACACTTGTGTAGCCGGTGCCTTCGTCGACGGCGCCTTCTCCGCCGACGACGGTCTCGTCGCCGACGGGCCTCCAGTCGATGGCGCCTTAGATGACTTAGTCGACGGGTCTCCCGCTGTCGACGTCTTCGTCGTCGAGGACCTAGAAGTCCTCTCAGAAGACTGGCTTTGAGGCGTTTTGAAGGCTGTGGAAGTCTTCGCGCCAGCAGACTGCGTAGAAGGTCCATCCCTCTCCTTTACACTTCCGTGAGGAGATTTGCTGGGACCTTGGCTCTCAGACTCACTGGGGGTCTTTTTTGAGGCCTTAGAAGATCGACTGACAGAAGAAGAAGGGGAACCCCTACCCCTTTTCACTGACCTTCTAGTAGATGTCATCGATCCAGCATCTTCACTGTCGCTGGAGACAGAATCCTTCCTTGATTTAAGCTTTTGCAGCCATGTCAGGAGCCTACCCTCACGGTCCCGGAGGGTTTTGGCAGAAAAAGAGCGACAGATTGCACATTTATCCACTAGATGGTCAGGATAGAGGCAATAGATGCAGTCCTCATGCTTGTCCTCCACAAACAGCCTTTTCTTGCCACAGGAGGAACAAGGCTTGAAAAGCGCTTTTTTCTTCACAATCTCCGACATACTGGCAAACAGCAACAATCCTGAGAAGAATCCAAAAGATCCTGAAGAAAAAACTGAGAAAAAACCTGATGAAATCCTGTAGAAGTTGTAGAAGTTGAGCAGAGCTCAATGGAGACTCCCTAGCACAACGTGCGGTAGAAAATCTGAGGCTCTGAGGTTCCTTCAGGAAGGTTCTAAGTGGTGAGGCACTTCTGATTGGCTGAGGCCAAAAGTTTGGTCTCTTTTACACAAAGAGAGTGATATGCTACAAAAGGTAATGAGGCCTAGGCCTTTTTCCATTGTCTTTTGTACCTACAGCTATGGTATTTTTGTTACCGAGACTCCCATTCCGACGACGGGGAATGATACAAAGCATGGGAATCTATGAAAGTTCCAATACTGGGGTAAGTGTATTGTACAGTGCACCACACATGCAACGTGGGAAAAGTTCTGAAAGAGTACCAAAACAAATCTCCAATTTAATAACCGCCTCAAGGAGGTTTTTATTTATGGGTGTAAAACCCTTTCTACAATTGTTAGTAGATAGGGCTTTGCATCAAGAACCTTGGGTGGCAACACCAATGTACAATTCATGAAATGTGCCCTTGAAGTAAATTAGAGCAAACCAGCAGAGAGCAGTGCAAAGAGATAGCTGTGGTACTTTACACACTGCTTTCCACTGCAAATAAAGATTTGTGCTAAAAAGTAAATGAAAAACAAACAGTCTGCTTCACTTACGGGGACTGTGCACTGATGCAAAGTGTTGATAAATCTGTCCTTGAATGTTAAGTACAACGCCCACAGAGACACTGCTGTGTAGATGAGAAGATACTTGAGACATTTGTGAATTCCCAAAGAGGGAGGTCTGCGCCTGGGCTGTGGATCATCTTTTAATCCACCTAGAGATGGATTTGTTTGGAGGAAATGCAAAGGGTTAATGTTCTTGTAGTCTTTCTCCACTACACAAGAGAAGGAAAGTCCCAGAAAGAAATGTAAAAAGGAAACGAAAATCAATAAATCGAAGGAAATGGCTAAAAACTGCATGAAATGCTGTGTTTGTCGTGGAACGGGGTGGCTTAAAGACCACAACATTTGTATGGATGAGAGCTGAACAAACCCACAAGAGGAGCTAATGCATCCATGATATTGCCCTAAAGCACCCCACAAGCAAAATAAAGCATCCCTGCTCCAAAGAATGATGAGACAGATCTGGACTCTGCACCCAGTCTCACCCCAGAATCCTTAAAATGTCCCATAGGGGAGGTTGGTGTTTGTAGAAAGTAGAAGAATGTGAAGTGTCTCTTTCTGCAAACAGGCATGGATCCCACGATGGGGCGGATCAGGGCGGTTATTTGTAGCGGGCTTATAATACGAAAGGTGTGTGTCGGTGCAGCTGGACGTATTGCTTATTTTCCACAATAAATCACCCGTATTTTTGAGATTACATAACATAGCGCCAACCGTGAACTGAATAGCATTTTGCCACACCCGGTTTTATGAAGATTAAGGCACAGGTGAGAAGTGTAGCAAGGAAACGGGGATGATGAAACAAGTCAAAAGTTATGTTAGTTACTTACTATAGAGCTCACCTAGACCGTTGCAAAAGTTACTACTTGTATAATGATATATCTGTAAGAGACATTAGTTAGTGATAGATTCCTTACCTTAGAATATCCCCAGGCGTCAGACTAGATCCGGAAAGTTGCTTAGCAGTACCCCTGCGCGTCAGTAGGTGGCGTCCTGCGGCTCCGCGGCCGTCCCTGGTGTCGTATGCGCCGACATGAGGTCACGGAGACTACTTAGGCGCCACCCATGCGCTCTGGCATCAGTTCTGTACTGATGCCAGGAACGCAGAGCCATGCAAGATACTGACCACTGGTGCATTAAAACTAGGGCCCTGAAAGGAATGACCTTAACCTTAATAATCAGCTCGCAGCATGGGAGAATAGGAGGGGCGGTAAGGAATCTATCACTAACTAATGTCTCTTACAGATATATCATTACACAAGTATTAACTTGTGCATCTGAAAGAGACACTTTAGTGATACATTCCTTACCTTCGAATAGATACCCCAGCAATACCAACCCCGGTGGTGGGTCTGCGAACAGGATTACACAAGAAAGTCACTGAGAACAGAACGGCCAAAGAAGCAGTCTCTCCGGACTGGACTGTCAAGGCAGTAATGCTTGGTAAACGTGTGCAGCGAGGCCCACGTTGCTGCCCGACAAATGTCATGCAAGGGAACGCTGTGTCCCAAAGCAGTAGTGGCTGCAGTCGCCCTGGTGGAATGAAGCAAAACCAGAGGGGATGATGGAAGGAGTGTTGAACATTGCAAGCACTCACCTCCAGTCAACTGATCTGAGTTTAATCCATCATTCTTCAGCTCACTCCGCCACTCCAGTTCAGGCATGGCCATATGTAAATCAGTCTGACCCTATGCCTCATGGGAACAGTCCAGCCCAAACTGCCAAGCCATGTCGTCCCTGGAACGGAAACATGCATCCTGGGACCGGTTTTGGGCTCACAGCCCTCATCAGCCAGGCTATCTTGAATCCAGTGGCAAAGTGAGCAAGGGACCCACGTCTAGGCATACCCTGCCAACTTAGGGCGAACAAAGCAAAACCAAAGGGGATGATGTACGGAGTGTTGAATACTGAAAGCACTGGCCCCAGTCAACTGATCTGGGTTTAATCCATCCATCATTCTTTAGCTCACTCCACCACCCAGTTCCGACATGGCCATATGCACATCAGTCTGACCCTGTGCATGATAGAAACAGTCCAGCCCGAACTGCCAAGCCATGTCTTTCCTGGACCGGAAACAAGCATCCTGGAACCGGTCTCGGGCTCACAGCCCTCATCAGCCAGGCTATCTTGAATCCGGTGGCAAAGTGAGCAACTGACCCACGTCTGGGCATACCCTGCCAACTCACCCCCAAAGGTGGCTCCTTCTTAGCCAACGAGAAACAGACTACAATGCAGAGAACAAACCATCGAGAGATGGTCCATTTGTGCACAGCCCGACCTCTTTTGGCGCCCACGTAGCCAACAAAAAGCTGCTCATCCGCCCGGGACCGTTGTGTGCGTATCAGATACGACGAGGCGGGACAAAAGTGGGTGGTGATGGACGGAGCATCTAAACCAATCAAACACTCACACCCAGCCAACAGATCTGGGTTTAATCCATCACCGTTCTTTAGCCCAGTCTGCCACCCCAGTTCAGACATGGCCAAATGCAAATCAGTCTGACCCTGTGCCTCATGGTCAGGTTGGCGGGGTATGCCCCCTCTGCCTGGGACGACTCATGGTGGCCACCGGCCCTGGGAACCGCACCCATACCAACAGACCACGCACGTAACCTGGGCTTCATCCTAGACACCTCCCTCTCGATGACCAGACAAGTCAACGCCGCCTCATCATCATGCTTCAACATCCTACGAATGCTCAACAAAATCTTCCGTTGGATCCCCACCGAAACAAGAAAGACGGTCACCCATGCACTGGTCACAAGCCGACTAGACTACGGAAACACCCTTTACGCCGGAACCACAGCCAAACTACAGAAAAAACTCCAACACATCCAAAAGGCCTCAGCCAGACTCATCGTAGACATCCCCCGCCAAGCTCACATTTCCGGTCACCAGAGAGACCTCCACTGGCTCCCCGCCAACAAGAGAATAACTTTCCGCCTCCTCACCCACACACACAAAGCCCTCTACGACCTAGGACCCGAATACCTCAACACGCGCCTGTCCTTCTACACCCCCACCCACCAACTTCGATCGTCCAATCAAGCCCTCGCCGCAATTCCACGCATCCAAAGATCCACCATGGGAGGAAGATCCTTCTCCTACTTAGCGGCCAAGACCTGGAATTCCCTCCCCACCCACCTCCGCCTCACACAGAACAACCTCTCCTTCAGGAAACAACTTAAATTTTGGATATTTGATAAGTAAAGCTCCCCCCCTCCCCTCAAGCGCCTTGAGACCCTCTGGGTGAGTAGAGCGCTATATAAATTCAAACTTGACTTGTATCTGCATGATACATGGGACCACCCAAGGGAAAAAAGGTGTACTCACCCCTGGGCATTCTACTCGTTCTCGTGTGTTTCAGATAAGGAATGCGTGGAGCCTCCAGTCTAAGCAGCAAATGCAGGGAGATTATCAACGGCCCCCACCCCCGCTCCTTACCGTTGCTGTGAGCGCGTCTCACTTGAAATCGTCCTCTCTGACTGCACAGCGAGTCACCTCACTTTCGGGTGTTAACTATCGCAGTAACTCCTCCCGCGAGCATGGCCTAGTACCGGCCCTTAGAATGAAATCTAATGTGGGCGCCATCTTAACACCCCCTGCGTGCTAGGTAAATTCTTATTTCACTTTGTTTAACAAGTGCCTTATAGTAACCAATGAATTACAAGACTTAATAGAGATTGTTAACACATTACTCCAAAATGAATGATCAGCTCTTAGCTGTTAGTTTGGAAATTTGTTAGTTCGAAAAATTTTCTTACTATGAACATTTTTGCAGGTTTTATCTTGTAGTGCAATGGGTTGTGGGAATGACATACCATCAGTGACACGTAAAGGAGGCTGAGCGGTGTGCTGACATATATTTTGAAATAATTGTACCCCAAAGTGTGTGAATGATACTGTCATTCCCTTTACTTCTATAATGAGATCTAAAGGTGTATTATAAAGTATCTCATACTGGTTGACTGAATGTCAACTTCAGTTTGCGGTAGTTAATAAAGGTTAGCACTTGCATGTATCTAATGCTGGTTAACGATTGGCCCCGATGATGATATGGGGAGCACAGTTTACCTATATGTGTACCCCTTCATGTGCCAATCCTATTCCACTCAATGACATCGTTCAGTCCCCATCGATCTACTCCTTCTTGGTAGATCCAACGTGCCTCTTTTGTTGCCAATCGTAGTTCCATATTGTGTCTGTCTCCCACTACTTTTTCTAGTACCACCCATTTAAGGTTTTTGTGTGGTCAAACCAATATATTGGAGACCACACGGACAGGTGAGCCTGTAGATGACATTACTGGTGTTGCAATTACTTCCCATTCAACAGTGTCCCACTTGTCACGGGTTCTATCAATTCACATACCGAGCATCCCCCACAGGGGAAATGTCTGGGCGGTATCCCTGTTTCCCAGGTGTTTACTACAGGGCGGGTGTGGACCAATTTGTCCCGCAAGTTGGATTCAAGCGCTCCTTCATCTACAGGCTCACCTGTCCGTGTGGTCTCCAATATATTGGTTTGACCACACGGAAGGTGAAAGTGAGAATACAGGAACATTTGAGCACCCTGAAAGCTGGGAAATTGTCAACCAAGCTGGTACAACATTTTAAGGAACAGAAACACCATCACTAAAAACCTAAAATGGGTGGTACTAGAAAAAATCGTGGAAATTGGCCTACCAAGGGAGTCTGCAGTGTCCAAGCCACAACGAATGGCGAATCTAGCCGCGTCCTTATCCTCAGCCACAGTCTGAGACAGCACAGCCTGGACTTCCTCCGGGCACCGAGGCAACACCTCAGCCACAGAATCCCACACCACGTGGGAATACGGCCCAGAAGGCATGCGGTATGCGGTGTTCACTGTCCGCAGTCCTAAGCTGCCCGAAGAGAACAGCCGCTTGCAGACTGCTCCAATCCCTTAAAGTCCTTATCCAGCAGAGCTGTGGGTAAGGCAATCTGGGACGTAGAAGCCTGAATGACCAGACTTTCAGGTGTAGGATGAGTGGTCAGAAAGGCAGGGTCACCCGGCGCCGGGAGATGACACCTTGTGAAGTTCTTATCCACAGGCGGCCCCTGTGGCGGGCCGTGACCAAGTGCCTAACAAGACTTTAGTGAGGGCATCATTAAAGGGCATCAGCGGCTCTGAAGAAGTGGACGCTGGCTGGAACACCTCAGTGAGGAGGTTTGTCTTCAGGGTCACCGTGGGGCGATCGAGGTTAAGGACCGCGAAGGGGCCTCAAGCTGCGATGAAAAAAGAGGACTCACGGGTCACTCGTGGAGTGCTGGCCTCTGTACTTCGGTGCAAAAGGTGCTCGGGTAGGGGCTTCAAATAACCCAATGCACAACTTCGGGAATACCTCGGGAAGCAGGTGCAAAAATGCAGAATGTCCAGGAGTTCCGGTCCCACGTCTCTCGTGTCAGCAACTGGTCTCAGCTTTGCTGGGATCTCAGGTCAGCTTCAAGATGTCTGGAAGTCTGTGGCCTGTGTCGCAGATTCTTCGGGATCCGGCGGGAGCCTCGAAAATGCAAACCGGCAAAGATGTTTTTGTTGCCTGTTTGAACAGAGTGGTCACTGCTTGACAACAAGGGAGCTTTCTTCCCTCTTCCAGTCGATATGGAATGTCGAATGTCCAAGATATATGTTGCAGAGTTTCGTCCAGGGTAATCTAAAGTCCTAGGGACTGGGATCCTCTTCTTATAGCAAGTTTAGGGGTTGGACTAACTCAAAGAAGCCTCCTATGGGTGGACCTGGGGAGGGGGTGGATACACCCCTTCCCCTTGGTCCAGTTTCGCGCCAGAGCTGGGGCTGAGTGCCCCAGCAACCGGTTTGTACTGGGAAATGCATGGAGCACCTTGTGTGCCCGAGGCAGTGTCTGAAAAGCTTTCACTGAATGTAACCCACCCTGCCCAATACACTAAAGCCTGTCTGGGGAGGTGCTAGCACCTCCCTGGACAGGAAACCTATTGTCCAGACCTCCCCTGCCGGAGTTTCATCCAGCAGCAGGACGTCAGACTTGTGTCTGTGGCAGCAGCATCCATTGTGTGATGCTGGGGCTCTGTTTAACTTTAACCGGGTTTACAAGTATGTACATGTCTTTTCCCTCCGGAGAAAGGGGGGGTGGGGGGAAGAATTCTAAAGTGTTTGACACCTTACACAACATGTTTTGATAAAGGCAAAGTTAGAATTAACCGCGAGATTATAATGCAATTAAGAGTTTATGGTATGGCTATATCATAGAACAGCTATAAGGAGATGGTTCCGAAAGCTGCAGAGGGGCTCAGCTCATGCTAGGGCACCCTCTTACACAAAACCAAGCACTCTGTCTTCAGGATTGTCAAGGCCTACCATAGGAGTGACTTATAGGTTACTATGTGTCTATATACAAGGGTAGATATAGATATACTATATCTAAGTAAGGGGTGCTTACACCACCTTACCCAGGCTGCAAGTGCAGACCTGTGGTGTCAGTTTGGAGGGCTAACCAGGGGTGGCACAATACATGCTTCAGCACCTGGTAGGCCTCTGGGGTCCCTATGCCCTGGTTACCTAAGGTACCATATACAGGGGCTCATAAGGGTGACCCAGTAACCAATCTGGTATGTACCCAAAGTACATGGTATCAATTTAGAGAGAACAGCTAGGCTGTGGGCCAGATTAGCAGGGCCACAGCCATACTAAAGTCTAAAAAACAGTGAAACAGCCAAATGTGGGGGTAACCATAGGAAGCAGACCCTACTTTCATACAAACACCTGTGGGGAAAGTGGTGGCATTAAAAGCGCAAACAATTTACACACAGCTATAAACCCCAATCTCCTGGAAATGAGCCAACACACTTCACAGGTGAGCGGTAATAATGGTGGATTTTCAGTATTTTAATGACTAGGGATTATGGATGAAGCAGGATCAATTGTGGGAATTAAGAAAAAAACAAGCATTGGCCGCGTGGCCGTGAAAGTGATCGCAATGCACTTAATGATCAGTGACGGAAGAAAGACAGATGGCGGCTGCGCGCAAGCTTGAGGCCAGCAAAAGCCTGTGGTAGGACTTTCAAAACCCACTTACTAAATGTCTCGCAGAGCGGCACATGCGCTGGCTCAGGTGAGACCTAAAAAGGAAGGGTTTGATCCCGAAAAACAGTTTATATTGCTTTGTCGAGTTGGCAGGTTTAAAGCAGCCAAACTAGGCTGCAGTGGCAGGACTAGTATCACGTTTTTGCCTGGTTACCCTAGTGGTGGCAAAATTAAGTGCTGCAGTCCACTCGTGGCATTTAACTCGCTATTCCTAGTTACTTGTACCATATTCTAGGGACTTAAAAGTTACATCAGCCTATTTCTGCCTGTGGACAGGATAGCTAATTTAAAACATGTAGACACTGGTAAACATGAGTTCCTCAGCTCCATGATGGCTTCATTGAAAATAGGGATGTTTAGTAACAAACATCTCGTACTGGTAACCCCCCACTGATGCTACTGTTTGATTTACCAACATATGTACCCAGGAGCACCTTAGAGGTGCCCCCTGAAATCCCATCAGTCTCTGGTGTTCTTGCGGACTGCTTTGACAACCTGCCACCCAAGACGGTGTTCTGATCTCCTAGGGTGAAAGCCATTGCTCTTAGGAAGCCCAGAACAAAAGCCTACCTAGCAAGAAGGTGTAACACCCCCGCCCACAGAATGACCTGCCGATTAGCCTGCAAGCATCAAAGCTTCTGCTGCCTTTGGAATACAAATTTGGTCCCCCTCAAAGGAGAGGAAGGCCCCACCCACTCCAGAGCCCCCTTGGCGTAAAAATTAGCTAGTCAGGTAGGAGCGCCACCTTAAGGCTAGTACCACCACTAAGGTGGGCTACTGTGAGGTGGACATGATTTTTTAGAAGTAGACATTTTTGTGATTCTGGGACAGGGTTAGGCACACTTCCCACAGGAAGTGCTCATATAGGGGGTGTAGTGAACTACATTCCCCTAAATTCAGTATCTAGGGGAGTCCCTGGCACCAGAAAAGGACATCCTGATGACCCATGAAGAGAGAGGACACGAAGAGCCACAAAAGTAGAGAGGAGAGACGTAGCAGCTGAGCTGGTACCAGTCCCTTCATCTTGTCTGCATCACTTGTTAAAAACTGCACCAAAGTGGACTAGTCCAGGAGCTGACGACTCCAGAAACTTGGGAGGACTGCCTGTCTTCAATAAAGAACCAAGCCATCCCGTGGGACAGGGGAACTGTTCTCTGTATCCAGCAGCAACTGCAAAAGAAAGGACTCCAGAACTGCCAAATTCCAAGATCTGAAGCCACCACTGCTCCCGTCACTCCAAGGCCAAGTCAAAGTGGGTTAATGGCGTCATTAAGGTCCACCCGCTCCCCAGAACCCGAGTACATTGTGGTTTTACCCCCGTGGGCCGTCTGACATCACCTGCAGCTTCTGGTGCTCTAGTAAGGAAAAAGAAGATGCCTAAAAGGACCTCTGCACCAGTCGCCCCTAGGCCATGGAGAAGAGGACTAAAGTTGTCCCTATCAATCAATCAAGATATTTGTATAGCGCGCTACTCACCCGGAGGGTCTCAAGGCGCTTGGGGGATGGGGGTCCACTACTGCTCGAACAGCCAGGTCTTGAGTTGCTTCCTGAAGGAGAGGTGGTCTTGGGTCCGACAGAGGTTGATGGGGAGGAAGTTCCAAGTCTTGGCTGCCAGGTAGGAGAAGGATCTTCCTCCCATTGTGGCTCTTCGGATGCGTGGAACGGCAGCGAGGGCGTGGCTGGTCGATCGTAGCTGGCGGGAGTGTAGAAGGTCAGGCGGTTGTTGAGGTACATGGGGCCCAGGTCGCGGAGGGCCTTGTGTGCGTGGGTGAGGAGTCGGAACGTGATTCTCTTGCTGACGGGGAGCCAGTGCAGGTCTCTCAGGTGTCCAGAGATGTGGCTGTGTAGGGGGATGTCCAGGTTGAGTTCTGCGGAGGAGTTCTGGATGCGTTGGAGTCCTTTCTGTAGTTTGGCTGTGGTTCCGGTGTAGAGGGTGTTTCCATAGTCCAGTCGCCTGGTGACGAGTGCCTATGTCCCAGAGAATCGTGAGGCCTGAGTCTCCCAGTGGGTTAAGCCTGACTGGCCTCCTAGCCAAAGCCTGCAGCCTATTTTCACAAATACAGATATCCATAGAATAGCATGGGGCTCCTGAGGGGGCTTTGCACCTCATACCACTGGTGGTGTACTGTTCATGCTGCCTTGGACCTTGTCCACCACTCGCCTTAATTCCTGGAGATTGGTCCTGTAGGTTGATGTACTTTACCTGTGTGCAGAACTTGTTCTTCCTTACATAGGATAATAGTCCACTTTTTAAAGTGAAAAGAATTTATATTTAAAAAACACTTACCTGAATGATTTTTTTCTGATGCCAAATCGTATATAAAGGTACTTTGTATTTTTATAAATTGGTGTGAACTCGTTCCTGAGTCGTGTTGCCCTTTATTAATCGTGTACATTTTTCAATGTCTTGCACTCCTTTGTGTTAAGCCTAAGGATGATGGACCATACCACTCCCGCTAATAGAGGACTTTGGGATTGCATAGCAAGCCCCTGTCCACTCATTAGAGAACCCCTGCACTATTTACACAGTATATCAGACAAACAGCCAGCTTCCTACATGCTGAAAACCCTTTCTTCTGAAAAATGCCAGTTATCTCCAAGTTTCTGGATGCAGAGTTCTCAAAAAACAAACCTAGAAATTGCTCTCCTTGACCACCTTATGGGTCCAAAATCTAAATCTGTAAGTTGCCTCGCAGTCTCTGTACCTTTGTCTCTTGGAAGGCAAAGGATGCTAACCTTCCCCCTATAAATATATATATATGTATATATCAGGCTAATAACTACTTATAATTGCCAACATAAAAAAGTAAGACAAATAATAGCTAAAAGTTGGCCCATCCTGAAATCGGACATAACTTTGGCACCTGAAATTGAGGACTCTCCAAGTATCACTTATAGAAGAGCGCCATCTATGCGGGATGCTTTAGACAGGACCATGCCGGAAACTAACTAAAACCAAAATTAAGAGTGATTGGCTAACTAACAGAAAGGGTTTTACAAATGCAGCTCGTGCAGAGCTTGCAAATTTGGTATTAATATAAGGGAAATTCAAGATGCATTCTCTACTGGGTTATACCAATTGAGAGGTTTATTTTCGTGCAAAACAGAGTTTGCAGTTTATGTACTGGAATGCACTTGCAAACTCAAATGTATAGGCAGTACTAAGTTACCTGTATCTACACGCATTTTACAGCACTTGTGTGCCATTGTCAATTCAGATGGCAGCTACCCTGTGGCCCGCCATTTTAAACTTGTACACAAGAATAATCTTAAAGATTTAACTTATTTTGTATTGGATGCGGTGCCTAAAGAACTGAGAGGAGGAAATAGGGACAAAAAACTAAGACAACTGGAAAGTCGTTATATCATGGAATTTGACACAAAAATACCGAATGGATTAAATACAGGGGAGGATTTATACAATTTCTTATAAATGTTTTATAGCGGAACGTTTTAGGAAAATGAAATTGTAGTCCTTTAAATCACAATTATATCTTCTGTATCCTAATACTCTTATGTTGTTTTCGATCTCTTGTTTTTATGCTTTTTGTGTGTGTAAATGGTATTTTAAGTGAACATTTGGCCTTATTTATACTGGATTTTAGCTGGTTTTACTAACTATTTTGGTTTTACTGGTTTTTATCTGGTGTCTTTTGGGTGGAATGTTCACGTTTTTTGCTATTTGCACATATATGGGCAATATACTTGTGAACTTTGCCTGCCTTCAGTTTGGCGTCATGATTATTATGAGATCTCTATTTGGGCATTTGTCACTTTAACTCTAATGCATTTATATGAACATATCCAGGAAGTAGGGTGCATTCACTCAAATATACAGAATTGTGTATTTATATTGTTATGCATCATGAGTAAGTGAGAGTAAAGAATTATGCCTAGATGTATTTATGAGATGATCATATCTTTTGATTTTGCACTAGTCACTTTCAATCTAGTACGGTAATAATGACAGATGTAGGAAGATCTATACGGATGTATATATATATCAATTTATACTGTCACTAAAAATGATGAAGTAAGGTGATTGAAATGTGCCTATTATCTGTTAACACTAATTTTGAAAAAAGTTTTAAATTGCACTAAACAGGTTTTTAGTAATAACACTTATTGGAAAAATTAACTGTTCCTTTTCATATAGCTCCCTATGGATAGGGCTTGGAATTGGACTAGGTGTATAATATGACTTCTTATGGTGAAAATATATTATGTGTATAATGTTATGTTATGTTAATGGGCATTTGTTGAGCGCACTGTCACCATGAGTTTCCTGGCGCTGATAGGACACTGAAACTGAACAGGAGGGATTTTATTGGGAGTGTGAAAAGAGCAAAGTTTTTAAAGATTTCCTAAATGATACAAGGGAATATGAGGACTTAAGTGAGAGTGGAAAAGAGTTCCATAACTTGGGAGCCAGATGAGAGAAGCTGCGGCCACCTAATTTGGTAAATTTGAACCGGGGAATGGCTAGGAGCTGAAGATGAGTGGACCTCAAAATACGGGAGGGGCAGTAGGGGATAACCAGGGACTTCAAGAAAGCAGGAGAGGGACCAGTCAAGGCTTTGAAGACCAGGCAGCCGACCTTGAAGGCTATTCTTTCGCTAACTGGTAGCCAATGTAGTTGATGTAGTAAAAGGTTTGGCTGACTGCCATCTGGGGATTTTGAATGCCAGTCTGGCAGCCTGGTTTTGGATGATCTGTAACCTAGACAGCAGGGATTTGGATAGGCCGAGATACAAGGAATTGGAAAAATCCAGACGAGACATCACCAATGCTATTAGGACTTGTAGCAAAGCTTCAGGGGTCAAGAGTATCCTGTGTAGTTGGAACATGCAGGAAGATGTTACGGCGCTCACCTGGGCCTTGAGAGTGAGCTCAGAGTCAATAATGACACCGAGACTCTTTACACAGCCAGCAGGAGAAGGAGATGGACCAAGCTCAGATGGCCAGTACTGTGGGCCCCAGTGGGACGCGCTTCTCCCAGGGAGGAGGATCTTTGTTTTCCCAATTAGGGCACTAGGGCACTAGCCCAACATTGTGTTGAACTCAGGATTTATAAAAGATATATACTCTTTAATTATTGCAGCTATTATGGGCCCTCGCCCGGTACATCTTTAATCTGTTCAAAGCTAATTAGGTCAATGTTTAAGATTATAATTTTGAGATGTGAAAGACACATTTACCTATACACGTAATGTATGAAGAATCCATTCACTGAAAGTCTGTTTCCTAGATCCATTGAAAGAAGGGGAGAAGCTAAAGTTAATGGATAACAGTATTTATGCACTTTGGTGGTCATGACATGTCATGTGATAAAGTCCGGTGTTACCGGAAGAATCGCGTCATATTTGTCTGAGAAGGGAGAAATAAAGCACTTTAAATTGGAACCTGCTGTGTGGTCCGTGTCCTGATTTGGAGCAGTTTGTGCGGTGGAATTGGGAGTTCGTTTATATATTGCTAGAGATTACAACTGGGGGCTACTGTGGATGGAGGAAAAACCGGTCACTCTCTTCTTCAGTCATACTCAAAAAAGAAAAGAAGAAAAAAGCCAGTTCATACCAGGCTCTTTCTACAATTTGATCAACTATTATGGAGGTGGCTTTACCTTTCCAGCACACAGCTCCTGTTTTCTCTTCCAAACGTAACGGTGAAAAGAGACTGAAGAGGACACCAACGCATTTGGGAATTGTGGGCTTGCACTCTAGGTCAGTGCATCAGAATGACTCTTAGGGTCAACGCCCAACATTTTTTAGGTGATATTCAAAAAAAGTTTCTGAACCAAATCACGAAATGGCAGAATAATGCACCGCATGTGAAGCTAGAATAGGTTAATGGTGCAAAAGGACATTTACCACTAGCACCCTGGGATCACTGAGGGACAGAGACAGCCCTCATCAAGGCCTCTGATGAGATCAGGATGATAGTAGACCAGGGCGGTCCTTATTTTACTGGACTTGTCTGCAGCATTTGAAACGGTCGATCATTCCATTCTAATCGACCGTGTCTCTGCCATGGGCATTGGACATAAGGCCAAAATGCTATTGACCTCCTTTCTCGCCAATCGTACTCAATCAGTTAAGCTTGGCAAATTTTATTCTCCATTGTTCTCTCTGCCCTGTGGGGTGCCACAAGGATCCTCCATTAGTCCGACCTTATTTAATATCTACGTGTCGGACCTGGCCAGGGTCAATAAAGATCTCGGGATGAAAATAACCTCATACGCCGACGACACCCAATTGGTGTTGGCGGTACATAATGATGGTTTGCAAGTGGTGGCCAGCTATCAGCTCCTGGATGGCATGTAACTTCCTAAAATTAAACTCTGATAAAACAGAGGTAATGACCTTTGGCAGCTTAACCCCCGATTGGTCCTCAGTTTGGTGGCCAACTGATTTGGGACCTTCACCCCAACCGGTCACTAAGGTTAGGTATCTTGGTGTTAAGTTCGATGATAAGCTCTTGTTCATTCACCACGCAAATTCGGTTGTGTCCTCAGCCTTCTATATTCTCAGAATGATAAGGAAGCTTCTTCCCTTTCTTCCCTCTAGTGCAGGAAAGACTCATGTGTACGCTTGTGATGTCGAAAGTCGACTATTGCAACGGCCTCTTTCTGAATGCTCAGGAGAGAGTCTTTAATAAACTACAATCAGTTCAAAATGCTGCGGCTAGAATGCTTTCCGGCACTTCTAAATTTTATTCAATCTCCCCAGTTATTCGCCAACTACATTGGCTACCAATAAGAAGCCGAACCAAATTCAAGGCATTATGCATAACATATAAAGCAATCAATAACTCTGGACCAGAGTTCCTGAAAAAAGCACGTTGCCTGTATATTCCCACCAGAACACTTTGCTCTTCTTCAGCTCACTGCCTGACCATCCCGTGCACAAAGAAATCATCATGGGGAGATAGATCCTTCATAGTTGCTACCGCTAAACTGTGGAATACCCTCCCGTTATACATCAAGACCAGCCCATCTCTCCTGATATTCAGGAAGTAGATAAAGACATGGCTGTTCAACCAGTAAACACTCCTATCATTCCTATGCTCTTTTAAGCGCCGAGACACCTACGTGTATTTGCTCGGTATAGAAATAAAAAAAATAAAAAAATGTTGCACTCTACTGGATGACTTCCACTTGAAGCCCCAATGTTTAGACGCATGGTTTACTGGGGGGAATAGTGAGATGTTAGATATACAAACAGTTTACACTTCATAATTACAATTTCAACTTTAAGAGAAAAGGATTTAATTTACAGCCAAGTAAAATATTCACCAGTGGGGCGTGGCTTCGAGGGCGAAGATGGCGGCTCTGTAGAGCTCCTGCCGGCCCGATATTTATCCGCCTAATTATCCTGGCCCTGAACCCTTTACTCCATCTGCTGTAGTGGAGGTGGCTGCTCGAGACCGGGGGTGCCCGTTGGTGTGGTCACTGGGGCCCGGGACTGCGTTTGGAGCGCCATTTGCTGGCGGTGCCCGCCGGGCCTACTCGCTGCGTGGTGAGCCGGGACCTCAATTTTTTGCCCCGCCCGCCGGCTGGCTCTGGGCGCCGGGCGGACCGCAGGCGGCTGAGCCCGTGTGACTGAAGCTGGGTCGCCGGAAGAGAGGCGACGTTGCACCCTGCCGCTGATACATCCTGCGGAGTAGCGACCTTGTGAGACGGCAGCACGGATCCGGAGATCGCCCGGTGTCTGCTTGTCTGCTGGTGGCGAGGTGCTTGCGGAGTTGACGGCGTCCTGCCGGCTGGAGTGGGCGGACTGGCTGGGCCGAATCGGAGGTCTTGACTCTGGGCCTGAGATTGGCGGAGACTGCGCCTTGGCGCAGCGGCGCTGCCCGGGGTGCCTGCTTAAAGCTTGGCGTGCTGGTGGCAGGTGGGTGCCACGCGGCCTGGTGTGATCCGGACACCCCGGCCTGGGCCCGAGTGGTGGACATTCTAGCTGTGCGAACCCCTGTACGGGTGTGTCGCCTTGTTACCTCTTTCGGAGCCATGACTAGAGGCGGGGGTGGCACGACCGCCACCAAGCAGGGGCCCATCGACAAGTTCACTGGCCCCGGAGGAGGTGCCGGGACAGCCGGAGGAGGCCAGAGTGCCGGGCCGGACAACGCGGCGTTGATGGCGGCCATTACGCAGTCCCGCGACATGTTGGATGCACAGATTGGCACGGTCGGCGCCGATGTGATGTTGCTGCGTCAAGATCTCCGCAATGCGGTCGCCCGCATCACCGAAACAGAGACCAGGGTCGCAGAAGTGGAAGGAGATGTCGGTGCCCTTAAGAAGAAAGTTGCGGACATGGAGAGGATTCAGAAGGGCCTGGCGCTTCGCGTGGAGGATGCAGAGGGGCGGGCACGACGGAATAATCTGCGTTTTGTCGGCTTTCCGGAGGATTGTGAGAAAGGGCCCATGGATGCCTTCCTGGTACGATGGTTGGAGGGCTGGCTCCCCCCGAACACCCTGTCGTGCTGCTTTGTGGTGGAGCGCGCACACAGGGCCCTGACGCAGAAACCGCCGGCTGGGGAGAGGCCTCGCCCGATCATCGCCAAAATCCTGAACTTTCACGACAGGGACGTCATACTTCGGGAAGCGCGGCTCAAAGACACCTTGCTGTACGACAATCATAAGATTATGATATTCCCGGACTATACCAAGCTGGTCCAGCAGCAGCGACACTCATTCCTGGCGGCGAAGGCCAAGCTGCGTGGCCTAAAAATCCAGTACTCGCTGCTCTACCCGGCCCGCCTCCGGGTGATCTTCAATTCTAAGACTCACTTTTTGGACTCGCCGGAGGCTGTCTTCAGGTGGACAGATGAGGCGGTCAGGCTCCGACCAAACGTCCAGCCGGGGTTGCATTCCGGGCCCTCGCGCAGCTCGTCTCAAGACGAGAGCGACCCGCCCAGTAAAGGAAAGCGTCATCGCAAGTCCCGCTCGCGACGGAGGTCCCTGTCCCGAGACCCTCTTTTGGGGGACACGCAGCCCGACACGGACCAATCTGGCAAGGAATCCTGATCATCGTACGATATGGACGTCTACTGATTGCCTTTGATCTGGGGCTGTACATTGCGGCAGCCAGAACTTGGATGGTGGAGCGGACATTGACTGGTGCAGTATAGACTTATGTTTTGGCAGTGTATGGGGCCCTCGAGGGCTGATATATGTGTATGGTGCCTTACATATGGACCAGATGCTCGTAGGATGGGGGCTCGGGCACGATTTGTGGGCTGCCTCCTCATTTTGGGGTTGGGGAGTGGTTCTAGGGGCGCGCCCTGTTAGTTAGTGGGGGGACTAGTTGGGATCCATTGGTATGGCTGGCTTTAGGCGCTATGTTCTGGGCCTGAAGCACCGCATGCCACGACAGATACTTCACTGTTCTCTGAGGTATAAGGGTGGGGGGGGGGTGGGGGACTGGGGTGTTTGGTTGTTTGGGGGTTGGGGCTGGTCGACGGGGGTGGTCGGGGCTGTTCTATGTGGGGTGCACGTGATTCTTATGATATTTGCAATCGGGGTGTTGAAAGCCTGGGTTGGGTTCTGGGGGTCGCAGAGACTTGCTCATCGTGACAATGGCTGATGCCCCACGACCGGTACTTTCTAGTACCTCTATGCGGATTCTGAGATGGAATGTCCGGGGGCTCCTGGACAAGATCAAACGGGGGGCTGTGCTTCGCTGGGCCAAAAGGGATTTGGCGGATGTGCTCCTCCTTGAGGAAACACACATGTTGGGTACTAAAGCATTGAGTCTGCAGCGGTTTGGCCTCCACCAAGTGTTTCATGCCGGGTTTACAAGGGGCTCGAGGGGGGTGGCCATTCTTGTCCACAGGCGGTTGTCTTATACTCATGAGCGTCATTGGCTCGATCCTCAGGGTCGGTTTGTATTTGTGCAGGGGAAGATTGGCGCAGAGCCGGTGGTGCTTGGCAGTGTGTGTGCCCCTCCCCCGCTGCAGTGGTCCCTAGCGGAGAAACTGTTTGCCTTGTGGACTGAGCTTCCCCACTCCCTGGCGGTGATTGGAGGTGACTGGAATGATGTGGTGGACATAAATCTGGACAGGCAGAGGGGGCAGGGGGTCGCGGCTGTGGCCTCGCCCACGCGGTTGAATGCCATGATTAATGGACTGGGATGGGTAGATGTGTGGAGGCATCTGCAATGCGGGAAGCGGGAGTACACGTATGTTTCAGCAGTGCATGGCTCCCTCTCACGTTTGGATTGTGTGTTTGTGCCGGGGGCCTTCCTTGACAGGGTGAAGGGGGCGGCGATCCGGCCTCGCGGGCTGTGCTATCACTCCCCTGTAGCAGATCAGATTGACTTATGCAAGGCACGCCAACCGTTCCGGTGGCGGATGTCCTTGTGGCATCTACAGCGACCGGCCTACTCCCAACATATGCGCAGTGCGATTGCCCACTATTGGCAGGACAACCTCACGGAGGGGGTGGACGCGGTGACGGTTTGGGAGGCTATGAAGCCCGCCTTGAGGAGTGTTGACATCGCCTGGTACGCTTCTGCTCGCCGAACTCGGCAGGAGAACATTGTTCAAGCGGCGGAGCGGGAGGAGGTGCTGGAGACACGATACAGGGGAGTGGGTGATGACGGGACACTGCGGCTGCTTCTACAAGCGCAGCAATCTTATTCCTCGGTCTTGCTGGATGAGGCCCGCCAGGCGTGGCTGGCTAAACGTAGTAGGGTGTACCAGTAGGGAGACAAGTCCTGCACCATGCTCCACAGGCTCTGTCAGCAGACTCTGCAGCCGCTCACCTTGCCGGGGCTTACAGACGAAGCAGGAGCGGTGATAACAGACCCTGCGATCGTCGCAGCGAGCTTTGCGCGCTATTACGCCCTACAGTACGCCTCTCGGGAAAGCCTTTCCCCCGAAGACATTGAGGGGTTCCTCGTGCATGTCCCTCCTCATGCGGTCTCGGATGAGGTACGAGATGCCTTAGATCTCCCTCTGACGGCTGAGGAACTAGGTGACGCGCTGGGTCAACTTAATGTGGGTAAGGCACCGGGACAGAGTGAGTTTCCCAGCGAATTCTATAGGAAATTCCACTTGCAACTTGGGCCGCATTACAGGTGGGCGTTGGAACTGGCGCGGGAGCGTGGCAGCCTGCCCCCGGACTGGCATCAAGCCGAAATAGTGGTCTTCCAAAAGCCGGGCAGACCCCGCGACCGTCACGAGTCCGATCGTCCCATATCCCTCATCAATTTTGAAGCCAAGCTCCTGGCCAAAGCGCTGGCGAACCGCCTACTTCCACACATCGCAGATCTTGTCCACCCGGACCAGGCGGGCTTTATGCCGCACCGGGCGACGAGACACAACATTCGGCGCGCGCAGGCCGCGATAGACGCAGTGGGGGCAACCGGGGATCGGGCAGCTGTTGCTTGCGGACATTGATAGTGCGTTTGATTCGGTCAGCTGGACCTATCTCTTTGCCCTGCTGCCGCTTCTCAATCTGGGGCCGGTGTTCATCTCATATGTGAAATTGCTTTATACAGACATAACTGCCTTGGTGCGTGTCTCTGGGGCGATTTCCGAGCGGTTCCCCATTGCCAGGGGCACTCGCCAGGGGTGTCCCCTCTAACCGTACCTTTTTGCGCTGGCCATGGAGCCCCTGGCCGCCCGAGTGCGTCGGGATGCACTTTATCGGGGCTTTGTATGGGGGGCGGACCACTCGGATCGCATAGCCCTGTATGCGGACGATGTCCTCTTCTTCATGACCGATTTGCACCGCACGGGCCCTCGGATACTGGATATGATGCGGGAGTTTGGTGAAGTGTCGGGCTTTTTCTTAATCCACGCAAGTCGACCCTGTGGGTGTTGGGGGTGAATCGGTGACGTGCCCGTGGGCCGCGACCCTTCGGGTGGCAGTCGATGGCTTGAAATATTTAGGCGTCTTCCTCTCGGCCTCGGCTACGGTGGCGTGGGATCTTAACATGCAGCCAGTGTGGGATAGAGTTCAGATGGATGTCAAGACTTGGACGCGCATGCCCCTCAATATCTATGGCAGATCCGCCATTTTCAAGATGGTAGCCCTGCCACGGCTTCTCTATCAACTGCAGAATCATCAACATAGAATAGACCCGCAGTGGTTCCGGCACGTCAATTCGGTGCTGGGCCGGTTTTTGTGGGCCGGGGGTGCCTCCAGGGTGGCACTGCGAACATGCTTTCTCTCTACATACTGCGGCGGCTTGGCGTCCACGGACCTTCTGTCCTATTACCAGGCCTCCCACCTCCTGGTGCTCAACGAGTGGTGGTATGGCGACCGTAGCGATCCGGCTTATGCATTGGAGCACTCTCTAATGGGGGGTGCCACGCTCCATACCTTATTGTACTCAGCCAGACGGAGGAGGACGCTGCCATGGGTCACCCAAGTAGTCTTCCCGATCTGGCGGCAAGCTTTGCGCCGTATGGGTTGGTGGGGCAGACTGACCGCTGAGACTCCGTTGTGGCATAATGGTTTGCTTCCAGCGCTGGCGTCCCTGTCCGGGTTTGGCAGCTGGGACGCGATCGGGATTTCGTCCCTTGGTCATGTCCTCACTGGCACTACACTTAAGTCATTTCCGGACCTTAGCTCTGAATTCAATATGCCTAAGTCCCAATTCTTCCGGTACCTCCAGTTCCGTCATGCCCTCGGCCCTAGCCTGGTGGGGTTGGATCAACTCCCTGACTTTAGTCCCATTGAAGCGAAACTCTTTATGAGGGACCTGGGCGACAAGAATGTTTCTCAGATATACCGCTCCCTGGTTACGCACTGCTCCCCTTCCCTCCTGACATTGAAGGCCTCCTGGGAGAAGGATGTTGGCCCCTTGGATGAAGATGACTGGCGTGAGGCCCTTGAATCCCCCCGGGGGGCTGCTATAGCCGTCCGTCTTAGATTTATTCAATTTAAATACCTTCATAGGGCATACTATACTAGGGAACGATTGTGGAGGGCGGGCCTTATTGCCGCTCCGGAGTGCCTGAGGTGTGGAACTGAAAGGGGGACGCTCTTCCACACAGTGTGGTCTTGTGGGGGCCTGACCAGATTCTGGGCTGGGGTCTGGGACTGCCTGTCGGAGGTGTTGGGGTGGGACCTTCCCCGTACCCCTAGACTGGGCCTCCTCCATGTCCTGGAGAACGTTGGGGGCAACATTTACAAACAACATCTTTTGCTATTGGGGCTGGTGGTGGCCAAGCGGGATTTGGCTCAGGCCTGGAAAAGCGAACGTGCCCCCCCACTCGGCGCCTGGAAGGTGGGATTGGACTTTCTTATGGGGCTGGAACTACCTGTCTTTGAAGCCAGAGGGTGTCCCCGAAAGCACTACAAAATTTGGAAACGGTGGGCGGACTACAGGGGGCTTACTCTTGACCCCCCGATTGACATTGATGATGTGCTACCTCCTGATGTGGACCCTGTACCTTAGGTTGTTGACCGACACCTGCATTGCTTTCCTTCTAATGTTGCTACTCTGTGAACACGTGCACTGGGCTAGGGTGGGATAAGGGGTGGGTAGTTGGGAATGGGTGTTGGGGGGAATTTTGGGGGTGGGTGGGGCAGGGGTGGGATGGGGTTTGTTTCTTAAATCTGGGTTCATTGTCATGCTATTACCTGCATACTGTTGACAGTATCCTCCTGATTGTGGAGAACTGTATTGATACTTGCTTGAACTATCAATAAATACGGTTTTGAAAAAAATATTCACGTGTACAGACAACTATCGAAAAAAAGTACCACCTAGTGTCTTCAGGATCAGAAATAGGAAAACAAAGATATTGATAACTTCTATATTCTACAGTCTAGTTTAAAATTGGGTGGGTCATACGGCACATGTAATCCTATGACAAAACTTTTCATACACTGTAATCTTTGGGGCAAACCTAAAGTCAGATCTTAAAAGGTTTTCACAGAGGTATTGACCTATTGATAGAGTTATATGGTAATCCTGTAACTCGATTACCCAATATACCCCTATTTCACCTCGTTTTAAATTTACAGTGTGCATCTTTTCTATAATAAATTTTGTTTTTTGTTTTTGGTGCAACACTGTTTTTTAGAATTTTTGTTTGGTGGCACTGCACTCCAACTCTCATGATCTCTGGACACTTCTACTCTTCCCAGAGGTTGCCTCGGGTGAGGCTGCCATATAGCACGTCAATTGTCAACCTGATGAATATGCCATGACGCTAGAGAAGGGGCGGACAAAAGATAAACCGCACGTTTAACATCTCAGCGTCTATGAGGGTTGTCAATAAATAACCAATGGTTATGGTAGATACAAGTGCCCATTCCCATCTGTGATTATTGAAGGTACCTATTCAGGGGAACTGAATGGACGCAAATTCCTCTTCCCTCCTATGATCAGAATTTCACAGAGGTACTTCACAGTCTCTTCAAAGGCTACAACTAATGGATAGTATTTTGGTTTACAATGAAGTGATGTTGGTGATTCTGAGGAATGTTCTGAATAATGTTTTCAGGGATGAGCCCTATACACCTGTCAAAAAAATGTCCTAAAGAAGCACATCATTCAAAGAACTGAACACCCTATGATTTGAGAAATGCAATTCCTGGTGATCTTCGTGGTGCCGGACGAAGTTGTGATGCATTTAAAGGCACATACATTGGGAACAAGGGAATCCTGTAGCTTATAGACTGCTGGAGAGGACCAGTGAATCCCAACCACTGCTTCAACTAGTGATAACCTTTGGATCACAAGGGAAAGGGAACTATTATTGAATTCATTAACTCTTTGGGACACAAAGAATGTAGGGAAAACTAGGAAGATTAAACCACTGTGGTAGACATTATAAATGAAAACATGAGCATAACAAGTTTCAAGCATCCCCTCTGTACCATTCCTGGTAAAATACCAGGTGTGGGCATGTGCGTAAAATACAGAGTAGTTCTGATATGCAATAATAAATTAGGTTAAAAAACAGGAAACATTTCAGAAAATCATACCTGCACAGAAACTGTATTCCTGATGTTTGGTGGAAGAATCTGCACCATCTCTAGAAAGCAGCGGAGAAGTCCTAGTGTCCAAACACTTGTGCTGGTGTTCTCATCTTTATTTTCATATGAAAAAGGATCAATAATGTATACTACAATTGCAGGGGGGTAAGAGACTGCATGTGAATCTCCATCAGTGGGTACTCCTACTTTATCTCGATCCATAGTGCTGAAACGGAAGCAAATTCAGATTACAGTAGCATAGCACAGTCACAATTAAAAAAAATACCATGCAGTAATGTTTTGAAAACAGTTTGTGTTGGCTACTGTTAACCTTATCCAGTCAGGACAGATCATGCACCATCATAGCCTAAACTCAGTAGGAGCTGGAAGATGAGGGGAGAAGAAGAAAAATCTAAATTTATGGTGCAGAGAAAAAGACCCCCAACCAGCTAGTCTAAGCTGCTAGAATGAGCTGAGCAAATATGTCTGCAACCATGTTTACCATTATTACTGATTTTGTGAAAGTTGATTAGAGAAAGCTGGATATCTCAAGCTGGGAGTGAGCCCTTCAAAACCATTTTTTATCTGGAGTTCATATTAAGATAACCAATTCAACAGCTGAAATACAAATTAGTAAAGTTCTTCGTGAGTAGAAGAGAAGTTTTAACATTAAACTAAAATGGAAATGAAGCCAAATGTGGATCTAGCTGACCAGATGAAACTGAAGAGAAGGAACATAGGACAGTCGTACCCCAAAAGGGACTACTTTTGGTGAGGAGTCATCAACTATATCTGGCCTGTCAAATATTACATGCAAGCAAATGCAGCGATACCCCCACCAATTGCAATGATGGAGGGACAGTTTAAGAGCAAGGTGGGTCCATGGGACTTAATGAAGTAGATGGCTTGCCCTAGGATCATATAACGGACTATAATAACAGTGCCAAGAGGTTGTTCAACTGAGCTTCCTGAACTGAGCTGCTTAAAGGGGATCTTTGTGCTCAGTGAAGGCTTCAACTGGGCACTCACGACCTTCACCAACACTCCCTCACGACAGTGAAAGTTTGAAAGGACCACTGTTAAATTTAGGCAAATGCATCTGGCTGGGGCTTCCTTAGAAAAGGATAAACAAATGCTTTTCTTAAAAATTATACTAGGTATGTAGTCAGCAACAGATGTTTAAATTTCCTTTTTTGGTTACTCAATCGCAGGTTCTTTCCATTCATTGAATTATTGGGTACCCCGACGCCTAGTGGGTGAGAATGCAAACAGCTTCTATTTAAGTGCAATTAGCACAAGCATGTGACACACATGATACATATCCATTGCTCTGTATAGGCAAACACGATAACTTACCTTTAGTAATAAGATATATCTGTAAGAGACATATATTAGTTATACATTACTTACCTTAGAATTACTCCAGGCATCAGACTGGATCCGGAGAATGTTATCACTTAGCGTTACCCAGCGCACCGGTAGATGGCGTCGGTCGACTCCACGTTCGTCATCTGCATCACCTGGATGACGTCGCAGTATCTACTTAGATGCCGCCCCTGCGCGGTGACGTCAACGCCAGAAGCGCAGAGCCATGGAAGACACTGACCACTGGTGCACAAAATGAGTGCCCTAAAAAGAAGTCCCTTACTCTAGAATTCAGTTCGCAGAACGGGGAGGATGGATAGGGAGGTACGGTATCTGTAACTAATATAGGTGTCTTACAGATATATCGTTCCCAAGGTAAGTAACTTGTTCATCTGAAAGAGACTATTAGTTATAGATTTCTTACCTTAGACTAGATACCCCAGCAATACCAACCCCGTAGGTGGGTCTGCGAACTAAGTTAACACCAGAAAGTCATGGAGAACTGAACGGCCAAAGAAGCATTCTCTCCAGACTGGACTATCCAGGCAATAACGTTTAGTGAATGTGTGCAGGGATGTCCACGTGGATGCCTCGCAGATATCACCGAAGGGGACTCCAAGTCCCAAAGCAGTAATGACCCTAGTGGAATGGGCACCCACAGCCCTCCCGGAGGCTCCTTTTTTGCCAAGGAGTAACAGATCTTAATGCAAAGGAAAACCAATCGAGAGTTGATCAGTTTTTGCATGGCCCAACCTTTCTTGGCACCCACATAGCCAACAAAGAGTAAATAGTCAACCCGGAATTGTTTTGGGCGATCCAAATAAAAAGACAATGCACGGTTTGGATCCAGACGGTGGAGTCTCTCCTCCTCCTTGGAAAGATGCGGGGGCGGGAAGAAAGTGGGCAAAATGATGGTCTGCGCTATGTGGAAAGAGGTAACCACTTTGGGAAGAAAAGAAGGTCTAGTTCGAAGGACAACCTTGTCCGGATGGACAGCAAGGAAGGAATATGCAACTTACCCAGAATGCATCTGTTCTTGGCAAGTAGAGCTGTAGATTTACATGCTTTGCATAGCCTGCCATCTAGTGTTGGGTCCGGAGGCTTGCACTTTGTTTTTTGTCGAAGTCTTTTCCAGTCGCAAAGTAGGTGACTCCTCCTTTCGGTGATAGTGAGCATGGGCATAGACTCCATTGTTAGGATTGTTTTCCCGCAGAGTGTGGTACTGGAGTTAGTAAGAGTAGAAGAATACTGATGTCCATGTGTATGTATCTAAGTAAGATATCAGTGCAGCAGGTATAGGTACCTGGGGAGGCGGGTGGGCACATGTGAATATACAGCTCTACATGCCAAGAACAGATGCACACTGAGTAACTAGCATTTTCGTTCGAGGCATGTGAGCTGTAAGATCACATGCTTTGCATAGTCTAGATAGCAGTAATCTTTCAAAGCGGTGGCTAACCTGTAGCTGTTGAAGTGGTTTGAAAGAGTATACGTAGAACTGCCTGGCCCACACTAGCTTGCCGTCTTGCTAACATATCTACACAATAGTGTTTTGTGAATGTGTGAGATGTAGACCATGTTGCAGCTTTTCAGATGTCATCTATGTGGATGTTTTTCTAAGAAAGCCATAGAAACCCCTAGTTTGCGAGTGGAGTGCGCTCAAGGGTGAATTGTTAATGTTTGTTTTGCTTTTGCATAGCATGTCTGAAGGCATTTGACTATCCACCTAACAATACCTGATTTTGAGATGTGATTGCCTTTATAAGGTGGAGCAAATACCACGAGTTGTCTCGTTTTACGGAAAGGTTTTGTCCTCTCTATGTAGTAGAGTAATGCTCTTTTAACCTCTAAGGTATGTAGAGCACGATCTACCACAGAATCTGGTTGATGGAAGAACACAGGCAACTCAACAGATAGATATGAAAGGCTGAAATGACCTTGGGTAAAAGTTTAGGATTAGTCTGAAGAACTAATGTGTACTTGTAAAAATGGTTCCTGTATGATTAGTGCTTGAAGCTCACCTACTTTCCTCAGTGATGTAATAGCTATGAGGAAAGCGACATTCCAAATGAGAAATTGCAGCTCACATTTGTGCAATTGCTCAAAGGGTGAACCCATTTGTCTGGTGAGGACAATATTGAGATTCCACACTGGGGTAGGTGGAAGTCTTGGGGAAAGTCCTTCCATAAATGCCTTATTAACAGGCACTTTGAAGAGAGACAGATGTCTATTTTGAAGGTATGTGGCTATTGGAGCAAGATGTAAGCGTATGGATGTGCACGCTAAATTTGAACGCTGCAGATGCAGTAGATAGATGATGTTTTGAACGGAAGCATCAAGCGGGTTGATTTGATTGTTATTACAATAAATCACAAACCGCTTCCACTTTGCTGCATAGCAAGCCCTTGTAGTAGGACGTTTACCCTCTTTGTTAATGTTCATGTAGTCTGGCGGAAGATTGAGGTAGCCATACATAGTGCATTGCCTCTGGACAATGGGTGTGGATACCTGGATGCGAAGCTTGGGCATTTTGCGTTTTGGTGTGCGGCGAACAGATCCATGTCTGGGAAGCCCCACATCTGAAAAACGGGAGGTGAACTCTAGGGTGGAGTTCTCACTCCTGGATCTGTTGTAAGTCTGTTGAGCAGATCCACAATTTAATTGTCTACTCCTGGAAGGTTTTCTGCGAGGAGGTACATTTTGTGATGTTTGGCCCACCTCCAGATGGTCAGTGCTAATTTTGACAGTTGGAGAGACTATATCCCCCCCCTGTTTCTGTATGTAATACATTACTGTCATGTTGTCTGTGCGTATCATGACAGCTTTCCAAACCAGGTGGATTTGAAAGGCTTAGAGGGCTAGAATTATCGCTAGAGGCTCTAGATGATTTATGTGAAGCTGCTTTTGATGCGGGCTCCACATGACCTAAATAGTGTTAGTTTGG
The DNA here is from genome assembly GCF_964263255.1 of Lissotriton vulgaris. Taxonomy (NCBI): domain Eukaryota; kingdom Metazoa; phylum Chordata; class Amphibia; order Caudata; family Salamandridae; genus Lissotriton; species Lissotriton vulgaris. The sequence continues at coordinate 282,625,607 of NC_141687.1, forward strand.
AGATAAGCTCTCCAACCAGTGAGCAATGAGTCTGCTGTTAGCATGGTCTGTGGAACCGGGTCGATAAAGAGCCGCCCTTTGGAAAGCTTTTGTGGATTCTACCACTGCACAGAGCGATGAGTGGGGCCGTCCACCAACACTAGATCTGATAATTGACCAGAGATTGATTCCACTGACGTGCTAAGTATTCCTGGAGGGGACACATTCATTTGAAGTCTTGTATAAGGGACTATTAGGATGCAAGATGCCATCATGTCTAGTAACTGCATGAATACTTGAGCTGGTAATGAGTGTTGAGGCTGAAACTGGGATAGTAGAGTGAATGTTGCAGATTCTGGCCCGATTGCGATAGGCCAGAGTTTTTGTGTATCTATAGCGTCTCCCAAATACGCTTGCGTGTTAGAGGGTTGGAGATGGGACTTGGATAGATTCACTGAGAATCCAAGATCGTGGCGCAGCTGCACTGTTTTGTGCGTATGTCGTAGACAGTTTGCTTAGGAGCTTGCTTTTATGAGGCAGTTGTCTAAGAATGGGAAGACATGAATGTGTGGTCTTCGTAGATTAGCTGCGACTACTGCCAGGCATTTGGTGAAAACCCTTGGGGCAGTAGTGACCCTGAATGGGAGTACTTTGAATTGGTAATGTTGCCCCCCCCCACCACAAACCTGAGGTATTTGCTGGGTGTATTGGGATGCTTAAGTAGGCATCCTTTAAATCTAAAGTTGACAAAGTCGCCTTGCTGAATGAGCAGGAGTACTTGCTGGAGTATCACCATATGAAAGTGATTCGATTGGATGTACAGATTCAGGTCTCGGAGGTCTAGCAAAGATCTGAGAGCCGTTTTTTTTTGCAATTAAGAAGTATATGGAGTATACACCTGTCATTTGATTTTGTAATGGGACTAGTTCTATAGGTCCCTTTTGTAACAGAAAGAGAACTTCTTGTTTGTGAAGGTTGAGATGTTCTTGTGACATTGTGTGTGATCTTGGAATACTGTGTGGGGACAGGCAAGAACCATAATGGATAATTTGTAAAACCCATCTGTCTGAAGTGATTGTATTCCAGACGGGTAGAAATTGGGAGAGAACTCCCCCAACAGGAGTGGAATGATCGGGGGGGGATGGGGTGGGGGGGAGTAGAGGAAGGAAGTCACTGTGTGGTGTTTGCAGGAGAAGTGCATGTTGAGTTGCCTCTGCCTCTTCCCTTGCCCCCTTTAAATTCTCCTCTAAAGTAACCTCTTGACGAGGGCAATTGATTATTGCTCTTGTAAGTGGAAGAGGGATTATCTGATAAAGTGTTTTGGAGCCAACCCTGTAAAAGGAGGCACAAAAGGATCCTCGATTGGGAAAGGATCACAACCTTGGTATGATTTTTCGTCTTCCCTAAAGAAGTGTCCACTGTAAGGCCGAATAGGTGCTCTTTATCAATGGGTTGGTTCAGAATAGAGGCTTGGACCTCGGGTGTGAACCAGGAAATTCTGAGCCAAGCATGTCTGCGTAGCAACACACTGGTGTTGACTGCACGGGCTGCTGTGTTTGCTGCGCCTAAGGCGCACCTAATAGAAATATTGGTAATTAATTTCCCCTCCTGAAATAGATCATTGGCTTTGGTTTTGTGCTCATCGGCTAAAAAACGCATTAAGTTTTCTAAATCATCCTAGTGAGCTCTGTCGTAGCGAGCTAAAAGCTTGTGCAATTGCAATTCACTAGTAATTGGCTGCTGGCGATGCTATTCTTTTGCCCAAGGCATCAATTAATTTAGACTCCTTATCAGGAGGAGGGGCATCTACCGTAGTTTGTAAGTTTGCTCTTTTGCAAGCGTTGGAGGCTACAAGAGTCTAATGGAAGTTACCACTGATGCATGTGGGGTAGGTAGGTAGGTGCCGGTTTGTACTCTCTTAATTTTGGGTGTGATCCTTTTTATTTAAATTTTTTTTTTTTTAAACCTTTATTTATTGGTATTTTCTTCAAAGCTTACATAGTACATACGCATCCAAACACTGCAGCAAGGAAGTATCAATCTATTTATCTAAGCCTCACTTTTCCCAGCACGTCTTTCAATTCTAACCTTTGTGCGCTTCCTCCCCCCAACAATCCAACTTACAACTCACCCCCACCCCCCTCCCGTCTTCCCCTCCCTCCTCAGTTTCATAGTTCTTACAATAGGTATTCTCTGCGAGTTGAGCAGAATCTGGCATCGAGTCTGTGACATATTTCAGTACATGAGTTTGTTATCATGGGTACTAGCAAGCATGAAATACTTCTTGATGTGCATCTGTCCATTCATCTCACTGCACTGCATTTTATCCACCTTCCCCCGCCCCCTTATGATCTTTCCCTTCCGCTCGCCCTATTCCCGGTCCTGATCCAGCACTTCCTTTTCTCACACATCAGTGTTCAGGAGGACACTAGTGACACAGGGGAGGCCCTATGTCACTAGTGTCCTCCTCAGCTCTCTGCCTAGCAAGGTATGTGATCAATGGATCCCATATATCTTTCGGCCAGGATTTTAACGGCAGTTGCTCTGCATAGGCTTGTAGATTTTCCTGCCAAGTGGTCATATCAAATATCCAATGTTAGAATTTGTGTGCCCTTTCCCTTCCCCACCTACATGCCTCCTGCCTGCGTGCTAGCAGCATGCCCATTATGAGGAATTTGCAATGTGGTGTCACTCCCCACCAGGGGCCCAGTAGGCCCCTGGTGGGGAGTGGTTCAATATGGATCCCCATCATTTCATTGAGGCCCCCAAAGACCTCCCCCCAGTATGCAGCTACTGCAGAGCAATTCCAGGCTAAATGCATAAAGTCTGCCGGGCCTTGCTTGCATCCAAGGCATTTGTCGTCGTCCCTGAGGTGGAGTATGTGTAGGCGTGCCGATGTGTGGTATAGTCGGTGCAAGAACTTAAAATGCAGCACTCGTAATCTACTACTGCCAGACACCAATTCAGTCTGCTGACATGCCCCCTCCCATTGCTCATCATTAAGCGGTTCGGTTAAGTCTCTGTCCCACTCTGCCATGGCCCTGATTTGCGTAGTGGGGGGCGCCAAGCGTTCCCGGGCATATAGCATTGAAGTGACATGTGCAGGGACATCCTTCTGCAATATCAAATGAAGTGAGGTATATGTCTCTGGTTCTTTTGGGAAGTCAGAGTTCTTGGCTCGTACGCTCTGTAGGAGTCTGGTGTACAGAAATAAGTCCATTAATGTGTAAGGCGCTTCCCCAAAGAATTGTTCCTTAGTGCAGAACTCTCCCCCAACGTACAGGTCTCCCCAGGTATTATATTGTAATCTAGTCATTAAGTTCTGGCAAATTTTTTCCCTCGTGACTGGTAAATGCGGGCTGTTACATAGTATTAATCTCGGGGAGTAGAGTTGTGTTACCCCTTCCTTTTTTGCTAATCGTGCAGTCCACAGTGGTCGGGTCTCTGTCTCTCTCCTTGTAAGGCATAAATATATATCCCGATAGGGGCCATGTGTCCATCTTCCAACGCAAGGTATGGCATATAGGGAGGAGGGTGATACCAATACACCGCAAAGTGCGCCTGCGCACTGTAGTACTATTGCTCAAAATCAGGCACATCAAATCCTCCGTACCTATATGGCAGCGTTAGTAGGTCTAGCTTCAGCCTGGCTTGCTTCCCTCCCCATATCAGCCTGATTAACGGAGTTCTCAGTGTGGTGAAAAAGTGTGTTCCCGGATAGTAGGATAGGTTTATGAATAAATATAAGAATTTGGGCATAATCACCATTTTGATTAGTGAAATCCTTCCGGCCATCGATAGGGGCAATTTGAGCCAACTTGTGATGTGATCAGTCACCTTATTCATGACTCGCCCATAATTAGCTCTCAGTAAAGTATCCCTGTCCCTGGCGTATGAATCCCCAAGTATTTAAATTCCTCATCCTCCCACTGCAGCAGGTAATCCAGAGGAAACAGGGTAGTACTGTCTGTTAGGGGGAATATAGCTGACTTCCCCCTGTTCATTTGTACTCCTGCAATAGCTCTAAATTTGGTGATTTCCCGCAATACAGGATTTAAGTTGACTAGCGGCTTATGTATGTAAAGGATGATATCATCAGCGTATAGGGAAACCAGGACTTGCCTGGAGGGGTATATAAAACCCCTATGATTGTGATGCTGCCTCAGCTTAGCTGCAAGGGGTTCCGCCGCTATGGCGAACAGTACAGGGGAAAGAGGGCACCCCTGCCTCGTCCCTCTGGTAATGGGGAAGGCATCAGAGCGGGACCCATTGAGGAAAACTCTAGCACTCGGTGCAGTATAAAGTAGCTTGATCCAGCTGAGAAACGACCCCGGCATTCCCATTCGCGCCAGTGTACCAAACACATAGTCCCACTTCACCGAGTCGAACGCTTTGGTGGTGTCAAGAAAGACAGCCACCGCGGCGCATTTGGGGTCTATGTCCTGGACGATTGCCAACAGAGTCCGAAGGTTGTGGGCTGTGGCCCTGTTGGGCACGAATCCCGCCTGATCTGGCAGCACTAGTTTTTCTAGGAGGAGGTTCAATCTGGTGGCAAGTACTTTCGCAAGAATTTTAGTGCCGCTATTCAGCAGGGACAGGGGGCGGTAGGAGTCGCATAGATCAGGGGGCTTACCGGGCTTGAGTAGACACAAAATGTGAGCTTCTCTTATGGTTTCAGGCAGGGCACCTTCTTTCAGCGCCTCATAAAAGACCGCTTTGAGAATGAGGGCTAAGATAGAGACGTAGGCCTTATAAAAATCTATGGGTATCCCGTCCGACCCCGGGGATTTACCCGACTTCATACTCATTATAGCCTCAGTGATTTCGTCAACTTCAAGATCCAGAGCTAGGAATTTACGTTGAGTATCCCCAAGCCAGGCGAGCGCTATATCCTCAAAATAGTCCTCAGGGTTTAGCACCTCTTGTCTCTGTGAAGTGTATAATCTTTTATAGTAGCCAGTGAGAGTGGACAATTGATCCCGCAAGGCCCTGCAAGGAGTGCCCTGTTCATTTTGCAGTTCAACTACATAATTGCGGAATCTAGGAGGTCGTACCGCCACTGCTAGAGATCTCCCTGGTCTATCCCCTTCTCCGTATACCCTGGCAGTGCAATGTTTCCCTCCGAGTTTACAAACCCTCTCAGCTGTCTCTTTATACTCCATCATTTTCTCCCTCATTGTAGCCTTAAGGGTCCCTGACTCGTCCCGGCTGTGGATCTCCCTCTCAAGCTCTTTCATCTCTTTCTCCGGTGTGCATAAGGTCCGACGCAGGTCTTTCAGGATGCCTCCCCCCTTAGCTATACACCACCCCATCACAGTCACTTTAAAGGCCTCCCAAATGGTCGTGAGGCTATCTACTGATCCTGTATTCCTGGGGAAAAATTCCAGTATCTCCTGCTCTATTTCTGCCTTGAACACAGCATCCTGCAAATGTAAAGGATTGAGTCTCCAATTGCTATGCGGTGCCACTTCCACAGGAGGTGTCACGCTTACTATCACAGGGGAGTGGTCTGAGAACGTTTTGGCCAAGTGAGTAGTCTTTACCACCCAGTGCACCATGCCCTTCGCGAAAAACACAATCCAGTCTGGCCCAGGTGCCATGCTTGGCTGAATGGTGCGTCCCTTCCTTACTGGACGTCCGTCAGTGGATACTATGTCCTGCAGGGTGGGCTGCGCTGTGTTATGGTGTGCAGCAGTGGCTAGGGATCTATCCAGGCTGGGGTTAACTACGGTGTTGAAGTCTCCCCCCCCATACAGTGTAACAATTGTTGAGTGTATGCAGCTTGCCCTCTAATGTAAGCATATGATGCGTGTCGTCAATGTTCGGGCCATAATAACTCGCCAACACTATGTCGTGTGCATGAAGCCTGCCCCACATCAGACAATATCTCCCATCAGGGTCTAAGTCTGTCCCTCCCTCCCTCCACAAATCTAACTCCATGTTTAATTAGTATAGCTACCCCTCTGGAGTATGAGGGCTATGATGCAAAGCAGCTATGTGCTGCCCATCGGGTTGCGAAACAGGGTGCACTCCCTTTTGCCAGATGAGTCTCCTGTAGGAGGGCGTGCGGACATGGTGCCTATCAAGGTACCCTAGTATCTGTCACCGCTTCCTGGGGTCATTCAGCCCCCTCACGTTCAAGGAAATGATGTTGAGATCTGTACTGACCCTACTCACATCAGACATGACTGTCAGGATGTGCCTGCTGTGTATGATCTTGGTCTCTTACTCCACTTGCATACTCACGGTAGAATTCCCTCACATTATTTCGCCCTCTCCCCCCATCTCCCACACCGTCTACCCCAACTTGCCAGGAAAAAACATCCCATCCCCCAACAGTACCCATCCATAAACATAACTGCTGAGCTATTAGCCCCTGCCACATTTAAGGAGCAAAAACACCCCCAAGGGGAATACCTTTAACATGGGGGCCGCTAGGGGCTCCCGCCTTTACCACTCAGCCTTACTTTCTCACCCATCTACGACCTCCCAAATTCAGGGATCGTTCCGACTGGATGGAGGCAAGCAGCCGGGCGGCTGTCTGAGTCCTGTCCTCTATACAACAGTTTATACATCACCATTCAGCAGAGCGTCTTTTTAACGATTCCATGTCCAGCCGTAGAGATGTCAGCCCTCCGTGTTCAGCAATCTTCAGGAGGGTTCCGCCAGCGGCGAGGAGGATCTCGATCGGCGTCGTGCATCCTCGTCCCTGGAAGTCGATCGCCTGTCGTGCTTGAGGTAGTCCTCCGCCTGCTGTGGAGTATTAAAGATGTGTTGACGCCCTCAATGGTGTATCCGCAACCTAGCAGGGTATAGCATCGCATACTGAAAGCCTTGGGACTGCAACTTTTTCTTCACAGCAAGAAATTTGTGTTGGGCCTCCTGCACTGTTTGGGTGAAGTCGGGTAGAACGATAAAGTTGTATTCTCGTACTTCACCTCCCCTTTTTCTTTTGCTAGCCGCAGCCGTGAGTCTATCGCGGTAGTTTAAAAATCGCATTAATACTGGGCGTGGAGGAGCGCCCGGAGGAGGCTTTTTCGCTAATGATCTGTGGGCTCTTTCAATGACCAGCTGGGCAGAGAATGCATCTTTCCCGAATAGGTCAGTGATGAGGTGCTCCATGAAGTTTCCCAGCCTGCCTGTATTGGTGGTTTCAGCGAGACCTACGTTGTTTCTCCTGGAGCGAGCTTCCAACTCATCGTTCTTATCAGCTATACCTTTCAAAAGCTTATCCATTTGCGACATATGCGGTTTACTCACCCCCGCTTCATCCTTCATCCTCCAAGTCCGACACCCTATGTTCCGCTTCTTTCAGCCGCTCTTCGTGCTTGTCTAGCTTAGCAACGACGTTATCCAGCCTGTGGCTCATCGAGTCAATTTTCGAGTCTATGGAGGTGAGACTCTTCTGCATACCCACCAGCAAAGCCTTCCACCCTTTCTCTCTCGTCTCCGGAGGGTCATCGTCATGCTGATCCTTAGATGCGGAGGGGGTGCCTTATGGGCGTCGAATGCCAGCTTGGACTGTCGTGGCTCCGTTCTACCCATGCCAGCAGTGTCCACAGTCAGACCTCGGCTGCAAGTTGGAGGAGTAGTCACACAATCTACTGTCCGGAACCCTCGAGTCCAGCCCTTGTGAACTGCAGGTCGCCAGCTCCGATATCCCCCGTTAAGCCCAATCGCAGGTGACCACAGCTTATTTGGCAATAATTCCTGGCCTCAGGAGTCCTGCAGCTTTCAATCTCAGTGTTTGCCCCTCTTCTCTGCCTCTGGGCCTCGACCTTTCACACTGTTAGCGTTCGCTAGCCTGCCGTTGCTATAATGTCTTTAGTCCCTGCATAGACTCTATGCAATGTCCCGGCCTCAGTATGCTTAATTAGGGGTAATGAGCCCACCACAGGGTCAGTCTTTTTTTTTTTTTTTGGAAAACCTTTATTGAAAGTTCAAATCACACAGCTATTCAGCCTTACATCCCTGAGGCTAGGCAGCATTGCAGGAAACGGATAAAAGGTGCGCACAAATTAAATCAAAGGAGCACAACAGGTTTAATTTTATATTATAAATATGAGAAACCTAGAAAATACCAACAAGAAGGAAACACTAAAGGAAAAGAAATGGCAAGGAACAGTACATAAGCGGCAATACACAGTTCCGGGAGGCGGCGGGGCCAAACGGCTCCCTGTAGTAACCATACTGGTAGAAGCAAACAAAATGGGGGGGGGGGGGAGGAGGGGGGGGGGGAGAAAGTCAGGAGTTCAATTAAATAAAAAGTTGGGTGGAAGGAAGGGCTAGGGAGAAAGACGAACCTCCAGCGGATCAGTATCGGGAGGTATGCAAAGGAAGGTCACCCCTATATTCGTTCCAGGCCCCCCAAACAACTCCCCACCTCCTGGGCTTCCCCTGGGCCACATACACAGTCTTCTCACGGAGCATGCACCAATCCATATTGGTCTTCCACAGGTCGGGGCACCCCACTTCTGAGCGATATCCCGCTTGGCCACCATGTTCCCCAGAGTGACCCATTGGTTTTGGGCAGTATTGTAGTCAGTTGGACCCCACACATTCAACAAGCAGCGCCGGGCTTCCGCAGGCAGGTCCACCCCAGTTACCTCACGCATCACTGCGTTCCCAATAAGAAGCTATAACATGGCACTCCCAGATGATATGCAAAAAAGTGGCTAGTTCTCCGCGTCCACGCCTACAAAGACCGTCCACTGAGAGTCCCATATGAATCAACCTGGGGCCAGTCACATAAACTCTGTGGAGGATCTTCAGCTGTACTAGACGAAATCTAGCCGAAATTGCCACTTCTTTGGGGGAAGACACCGCACACTGCCAGTCCTCATCATCCAACTCAATTCCATCACGCACCCACTGGTCTCTCACACTCAACAAAAGATCCGTTCGGACATTTATCAACTTTTTATAGGTCAGGGAAATGGCACTGTCCGGCATATGGCCATCCAGCACCCTATCTTCCAGCGGAGATGATTCGGGGACCTTCTCTCCAACCGGCAGTGCAGCCGCAAGGGCATGTCGCAATTGGGCGTATCTGAAATACTCTGTGGCTCCCAGTTGAAATTCAGTTTTCAGAGCATCAAAGGACTTTATCTCCCCCCTGGCCATCACATCAGCTACTTTGGAGATTCCAATGAGGTCCCACCGGTCAAACCCCTTCGTGTGCCACAACCTGCCCAGCAAGTCAGAATCATAGAGTGGAGTGGCCAAAGTAAGTCTGCCCTTCCACCCCAGTGTTTTCGTGATGGCCCTCCAAATGTGCACAGCAGTCTTGGTGGGACCAGTCATTTTTCAATCCAGAGATCTTGAATATAGCGCTCTGTAATACTTCCCATCGTTCAAGAGCCAACGATCCATGGCGTATCCCGGGCTCTCAGCCGGTCCATAGAAGCCATGGTTAAGAGCGGCCAGTTGAGAGGCCCAGTAGTACCGACGGATATCAGGCAGAGCAATGCCGCCATCGTACCAAGGGATCGTCAGTTTGACAACAGCAATACGCGGCCTACCCTCCCATAAGAGGGTCCGCTGCAGACCTTCAACCTCCTTGAAATATTTGGAAGGGACGGGGTCCTGTGTGTTCTTGAGCGCGTACAAGAATCTCGGCAGGGACATCATCTTAAACAATGCCGCGCGGCCAAGCAGGGACAGCGGCAGCCTTTTCCAGCCCTCTACATCGCGCCGAAGGCGCGCAAGAGGGGGAAGCAAGTTATTAGAGTATCGTGCCCGGGCATCAGTTGATATATAGATGCCCAGGTACTTAAATCCCTGCGGTGCGACCTGTATAACACAGCCCCTAGGAAGACGTGGGGTGTCTCCACTAAGCACGTAAAGGTAGGATTTTGACCAGTTAATAACTAGGCCCGAATATCCTCCAAAAGTACTCAGCACGTCAAAGGCCATAATCAAAGACCGGCAAGGGGAAGTAAGGTAGAGCAGGATATCGTCCGCGTACAATGACACTCGGTCCTCAAAGCCCGGAGACCACTTAATCCCACAGATGTCTGGGTGGGTACGTATCCAGGCAGCGAGCGGCTCAAGCGTTAAAAGCAAAAAGGAGCGATGACCGCGGACAGCCCTGTCTTGTACCTCTGCGCAAGGCAAAGGAAGCTGATACACGGCCGTTGACCGTTACATTGGCCAGCGGGGAGGCGTAGAGAAGCCTGACCCAACTAATAAAGTCGGGGCCGAACCCAAACTTAGACAACACCGCCCACAGATAATTTCATTCGAGGGAATCAAACGCCATCGTTGCGTTCAGTGATGCCAAGACAGTCGGCTCACGAAGTTTGCTCACCCGCGCCATGACCGCGTGAAGCCTCCTAAGGTTGAGAGCGGTGTTGCGATGAGGTATAAATACCGATTGGTCCGGGTGAACCAGATCGGCGATCACACCCACCAGCCGGTTGGCCAGTAGCTTAGCCAGAATTTTGGGTTCAGCGTTTAGCAGGGAGATCGGGCGGTACGACCTACAAAGGTCCCTAGGCTTTCCCTCCTTGTGAATAACCACAATAGTAGCCAATCGCTGATCCAGCGGAAGCTCACCAGCCTCACGAGCCTCCAGGAACATACGCCGCAGGGGTACAGCAATGGTATCAGCCTTAATCTTATACCTCCACCGGAAGACCGTTGGGGCCGGGAGCCTTGCCAGAGCGTAAAGAGCGTATCGCAAGCGCCACTTCGTCCGCCGCAATGCCCCTGTCCATATCATCACGTTCGGTATCCGACAGGCAAGGAAGCTCAATTCCATCTAGGGAAGAGGCCGAGTCCAACTCAGTCGAAGTGGAGACCGAAGTGTAGACGGTCTCAAAATAGTCGGCAAAGGCCGAAACTATAGCGCTGGGATCAGTAACAACCACCCCGTCTTCACCCAGCACCTCGGGCCATCTCCCGCCTATCCAGCCAAGCAATAAGCTTGCCCGCCTTGTCCCCTGCGTCGTAGATCCTCCCTTGTTGTTCTCTGCCCATCGCCTTGGCATCGTCAGTAGCAGTGGCCCGGTACTCCGACTGCTTTAAGGAGAGGACATGCAACAGGGCAGGTGTCGGATCTGTTTCCAATCGAGAATCAAGATCCTCAATTTCCGACTCCAGCCGCACCACAACCTCATCCCTGCGCCTGCGCACCTCGGCTATTAAGGAGAAAGCTTCTCCTCTCAGGACAGTTTTGAAGGCTTCCCATAAAGACAAGGCCGACGATACCGAGCCCGTATTCTCGGAGAAATACAGGTCAATGGCTTTAGCTAGGAGGTCACGAGTTTTGGGGTTGCGAAAGTACCAAGGATTGACCGGCGCTACTCTAGAGGCTGCCATGATACCAAAATCAAACGACACCCAGACCGGGGAATGGTCCGATATGCCTCTGGCCATCAAGCGGGCCCCGGAGACGGCCGAAGCCTGGACTGTCGGAGCCAAGATGTAGTCAATCCTGGAAAGGCTTCCGTGCGCACCCGAATGAAAGGAGTATTGCCGCTGGGCGGGATGGAGAAGTCTTCAACAGTCAATAAGTCCCATGGTACTCAGGAAGTCTGGGAGCCAAGATTGTGCACCGCGAAGATCTCTGGATGGAAAACGGTCAAGGGTCCCCGACACCACTGCATTAAAGTCTCCGCCAACTATGAGCAATCCCTCCGGCAGGCCCAAAATGGCGCCCCTAAGATCCTGAAAGGTCGTCGATTGCAAACCAGGGGGGACATAAACAGAAACCAAAACCAGGGTACGCCCCTCCCATCTACCCATGACGGCAACGTAACGCCTCTATCGTCAATCACACTAGTCTCCACCTCCAATGGGAGAGACATGCGCACCATAATCCCCCCCCTTCGGGACCCCGAAGAGAACCCCGAGTGAGCTACCATTTTAAACACTTTCCTATTGAGTGCTTGGCACGTATTGCCAATGAGATGCGTCTCCTGTAACAAAATGACATCGGGTACACACCTTTTAAACATTTGCAATACCACCCCACGTTTTACGCGATCCCCCAGCCCATTCACATTCCAACTCAGTACATTTAGCGTCTTACCCCCCATCATCAAAGCACAGGCCCACCCACCACTCCCAGAAAACAGTCACCGCAACATAATAAACAGGAGAATAGTCACCATGCCTTAAGAAGTAAGAAAAAGAAGAAACACAAATAGAACATTCAGACCAACCACCCCCACCCCTGCATTAGACTAAGAAGCCCCCCCAACTAGCAGTGTGCCTGTCGCCCCAAAAACTAATCTACGGAAAGCCCCCCGAGGAGAAAGGAGACATCCTACCCCCCCCCCGGTATCCCCCAATCCTGAAAAGAGCAATAATAAAGAAAGAGCAGTAGTCCGTGACTGATCGCGTGTGCAGAGCCATCCACCGAAGGAAGTCCGAGAAAAATTGTTCACTCCTGAAGCTCAGGTCCGCCCGACGCCCCCTCCGACTGATCCTCAGGGGCACTCCGTCGTTGAGGCAAGGTGTTTGCATGTAGCCCAGTGGCAGTGGGCTGGCGCGCTGACGCTCAGAAAGCATTCTGCACCTATTTCCTGCATTTACTGCATTTTACTGTATAGCGCCCCGCTGATTGCGAGCGGCCGGCGCTTTCACACAACGCAAGTGTCTTAAACTTCTATTTTTAACCCATGTATTTTTGTTATGCAGGCAACTAACATCCCTTCTTACTTTTGAGGTATTCTGCTGGTTGGGGGCTGTTTGTGACCGCGGGTCCCCGCCGGTAGCGGCCGCCATCTTTGTTTGGGATCGTGTCACTGGAGTGGAGCCCTGAACTCCACCCTCGCTCCGCCCCTATTTAGGAGCGCGTTCTGATCCTTGCTCCGTGTTTGCATGTAGCTCAGTGGCAGTGGGCTGGCGCGCTGACGCTCAGAGAGCATTCTGCACCTATTTCCTGCATTTACTGCATTTTACTGTATAGCGCCCCGCTGATTGCGAGCGGCCGGCGCTTTCACGCAACGCGAGTGTCTTAAACTTCTATTTTTAACCCATGTATTTTTGTTATGCAGGCAACTAACATCCCTTCTTACTTTTGAGGTATTCTGCTGGTTGGGGGCTGTTTGTGATCGCGGGTCCCCGCCGGTAGCGGCCGCCATCTTTGTTTGGGATCGTGTCACTGGAGTGGAGCCCTGGACTCCACCCTCGCTCCGCCCCTATTTAAACGGCCTCCATGTGTCAGCGCAGCGGACGAGCGCAGCGGGCGCGACGTAGGCGCGCCGGAGTTGCGCCTGAGTTAAGCCCGTCTGCGCCCGTCCGCGGCAGGCCGGGGCAAGGGGCATGTCACTCTGCTCCCCCCCTTACCTACACTCGCTCTGTCCTTGTCTCTGTCCACGACCCCGCCCTCCCTCCCCCCCCATCCGTCCCTAAACTGTTACTTCACAACCTGTTTACGACCAGAACTTCCTTCCCGGAAATCTTTCCTACCTTTCCCGACAAATGTATTCTCACTCCGGACCCTGAGGCCCGGACCCCATCACTCTCTTGCTCCTCTTCTTCCCCACTGTCCGTGACGTACCTCAATACCCGGTCTCTGGTCCGCCATCGATCTGAAATCTTCTACCTTCTGGATTCAGAACAGCCTGACGTCTTGTTCCTGACTGAGACCTGGCTTACAGATGACTCGTCTCCAGATATCTTGGCAGCCATCCCCCCAGGTTATTACATTCTGCAGACCAATCGCCCTACTGGCAAAGCGGGCGGCGGGGTTGCAGCTATCATCAGACACCCCATTAGGTTCTCCCTAGTGCCCTTTCTCAGCATCTCCTCGACAGACTGTCTCGTACTAAGACTGGAGCAGCCTGGGTCTTCGCTCATCTGTGTGCTGATTTACCGTCCCCCTCAACCCATGCCTGACTTCTCTACTCAGTTCGGCAACCTGATCACCCAGCTTACCATCAGCAATTCCAACGTGTTGGTCCTAGGCGACTTTAATTACTGGCTGTCAGACACTCACGAAACCTCTGACTCGCGTGCCTTCTCTGATCTAATGCTGAGTCTCAACTGTACCCAACACATACATGCACCTACGCATGTTAAAGGCCACACTTTAGATCAAGTCTGGACCACCTCTCTTGCCATTTCTGTTCCCCTCATCTCCCCCTGTCTCTGGTCAGATCACCACCTCATTACCTTTTCCTTAGCTATGTCCCCCCGTATCACTGCTGCCCGCCAATCCAATTTCCTGGCACGGAATTGGAATAAAGCTGATCTCAACAAATTTACTGCTCTTCTGAGCTCATCGTCCCCACTCATCACTGGACCCAATACCTCCACTGACCTTCAGTCCAAAACCCTCACACACTGGCTTACCACTGCGGCCGATTCTGTGGCACCTTTAAAACCTGTCAAGACAAGGCGAAGACATGATGCCCAAAAGTGGTTTACCGCTGAGCTCAGCGCACACAAACTCAGTCTCCGCCAGGCAGAGAGATGCTGGCGCCGGGACTACTCCCTCGAATCAAAAGAGATTTTTTCGTTTCGGTTGAAGGAGTACAAGAAAGCAATTACTGCGGCCAAATCATACTACTTCTCAAGCAAAATCTTGAACTCCTCCAATAAATCCAAAGATATTTTTTCCATAGTGGATGAACTATCTAACCCGGAAAGAGTCGCCCTAGCCCCCCTCCCTTCCCAATCCCTGTGAGACTCCCTTAACCAATTTTTTGTGGAGAAAATCATCAAAATTAAAACCAGCATCTCCATTTCTTCACCTGCTCCCACACCTACTTGTGTCCTAGTCACTCTTATACTCACACTCTTACTCACATCCCTCTCATTTCAAAGGATAACTTTTTGTCACTCCTACACAAAGTCTCTTCTGGTTCTCCCAGCGATTGTTGCCCCCCCTCGGTTCTCCGAGAAGCTTTCACTTCCTGTCCAGACCCCCCCCCTTGCTCTTTTGAACAACTCTTTGACCATAGGGGAGGTTCCTGGACCCTTCAAACAGGCCGAGGTGGTTGCCATTCTAAAGAAACCCTCGGCAGACCCCTCCATCATGAGCAACTATCGCCCAATTTCCCTTCTCCCTTTTCTCAGCAAAGTTTTAGAGTCGCACGTCACTCAGATTTTCAGTTCTTTTGTGGAAGACTCTAGTGCACTGGACCCCCAGCAGGCTGGATTCAGACCCGCGCATTCAACAGAAGCTGTCATTCTTTCTGTCATGGAGGAACTGCGCAGGGGAGCGCACGCTAACATCTGCCAGGCTCTGGTCCTCCTGGACCTGTCGGCCGCCTTTGACACGGTCGACCATGATATTCTGGTCGACCGTGTCGGGGAGGCCGGCATCCAGGGTACCGCTCTGGCCTGGGTCCGCTCCTTTCTGACCCAACGCCATCAAGCTGTCAGACTATCCCAGTTCTCTGCTTCCCAGGTCAAACTTACCTGTGGTGTCCCACAAGGTTCTTCCCTATCCCCCCTCCTTTTTAATTTGTATCTTTCCCCACTTATTCGTGCCCTCCGACAGTTCAATGTCACAGCGTTCAACTACGCTGATGACATACAACTAATTTTCAACATTGATTCCTCTGCTGATTCCATTTCTACCTTCCAAAACACCCTCTGCTTTATTAGCAACTGGATGAGCTCAAACCACCTGAAGCTCAACCCCGACAAGACCGAGCTGGTTCTTGTCGGGGGCTCTTCCAACCCTTGGGACTCCTCCTTCTGGCCGGTCAGCCTCGGCAGTCCACCCCGCCCTGCCAACTGTACCAAAAGTCTGGGAGTCGTCGTCAGCAGCGACCTCTCTATGACGCCCCAGATTAGCGCGGTAGTCTCCTCCAGCCATTTTCAATTAAGGAAAATCAGGAAAATCTCCCGGCTACTTACTTCCGAGGCCCTTACCCTGGCCCTGCTTGCGCTAGTAATATCGAGGCTCGACTACGCCAACGCGCTCTATGTTGGCATCCCAGCCTACCAACTTAGGCGGCTTCAGCTGATCCAGAATCAGGCTGCCCGCCTGATCCACTCTCTCCCAAGAGATCAACACGTCCGCCCCCTCCTAAAAAGCCTCCATTGGCTCCCGGTAGCCGCCCGCTGCAAGTTCAAGCTGGGCTGTATCATTTTCAAATCTCTTACCGGTCAGGGCCCCCTCTTTATTTCTTCCCTCCTTCAACCCTACGTCCCTCCTCGCACTCTCCGGTCTTCCCAACTGGCCCTGTTATCCACTCCCAGATACAAGAGGAAGAAACACGGCGGGCTCAAGTTCTCCTTCCTGGCCCCCACTTTTTGGAATTCCCTCGCTCTGCCCCTCAGACTGTCCACTCCGTACCCCAAATTCAGATCTTCCCTTAAAACTTTTCTCTTTACTGAATCCTACCAATAAACGGCCTCTGTTGCTCCTTCATCTGCTCTCTTCATTATGGCGCCAAGAAACCTAATGGTGTTAGTTGCGCCTTATAAATTTGTTTAACATAACATAACATAACATAACAAGGTGTCCAACCAGTCCCCAGCAGCCTCCGGCATGTCAAAAAACAGCGCCCGGGCGCCATGTTCTATCCGAAGCTTCGCCGGGAATAGCATAGAGTACTTCATCCCCATCTCCCTCAGCCTACGCTTGACGCCCATAAAGCTTTGCCGGCGTTTCTGCACCGCTTGAGTGAAGTCGGGGAAAAAGTTCACATCAGCATTCTGAAATTTCAACGGACCACCTGTCCTCGAAGCCTGCAGGATCGCATCCCGGTCCCTGAAATTGAAAACTCTGGCAATGATGGGGCGCGGAGATGCTCCCAGTTTCGGTTGGCCACCAGGTAGTCTGTGCGCCCGCTCCACCGAAAAGAACTTGCTCAGTCCACCGGGAGCTAGGTGTTTCAGCACAAGCGTCTTCTTCGGTGCCCTCCGGTACACCGATAATACGGACGTTCTGGCGTCTTGCCCGTCCTTCAAAATCGTCGAGCCTGCGGGCAAACAGCATGTTCGTGGCCTTCAGGTCCCGAATCTCCGACTGAAGGTCGGTCACATCAGTAGTCAAGCTCGACGCCTTTATGTCGAGTGACTTGACTATCGTTAGTCTTGCCGAGGTTGGCCCTGATGAGGTTGACTTCAATCGCCAACGTGTCGACCTATTGCGTTAACACTTCGTGCTGTTTATGCATTTCGGCCTTGATGCCCGCAATGGCTCCCATAACATCCCGGAGGGTGGGTTCAGAGTCGTCCGGCGACATATCACGCTGCGCGTCTTTAGTACGGCCTGAAGCTCCAGGCGATCCCTTTGGGAGGGTGAAGCGTTCAGAGATGGTGGGCTGCGAGAGGGAAGGCTTCCTGCTGACCGTGGGCTTCCCTTTGTTGGCCCTACGATCCTCAGTGACCTGGTTACTCCTTATAAGGCCCCCAGATCCCTTCGGTCTGAGAATGAGCGTCTGGCCAACATCCCCAGATACAGGAAGACACGGACCGGTGGCCGACGCTTCTCCGTGAAGGCATCTGCCGGGTGGAACTCCCTCCCCCGTACCCTTAGGCTGGAACCTAGTTATCTGATCTTCAGAAAAAACTGAAAACGCTCTTATTTCCAAAATAAAGCCCCTTCCCTCTTTTCTCCCCTCTCCTCTGGATAATACAATCAATATAGCGCGGGGATGCCTTCGGGTCACCAGGTGCTCTACAAATCGTTAAATAAATAATAAATTTGTCCGGGTCACCTCTGCCCGCCATGTTGGGCGACGGGGGTATCGTAATCCGAAGAAGGATCCAGCCGGCACTGCAGCCTCCAGGCGGCAGAAATCAGTAATCGCCTCCACCGCCTCTCCAGCACGTCAATCCACTGGGCAATCTGGTCTGGTCACCAGCGCAGAGCGGGGCAGCTCCCACCTCCTCGGACTGCCACCGCGTAGGAGCACCACCGTCGCCCTCGTAGTGCCAGGCTATTATGGCGTCGTAGTCTCCAACCTTCAACACGGTGTAACTCCGCATAGGAAACCCGGATCTTGATCGGAGAACGGGCCCCGCTTCAGCAACAGCACCGCAACAGATTCCCACTAATGTGGGACAGGATAGATAGCAGGATTAATGCGGAGGATCGGAGGGTCTTCAGAGCTCCGAGCTCACGCGGCCATCTTGGTTGCCCGCGAAGCTCCTCCCCCTAGGGTCAGAGTCTTTATATCTGTGCACCCCCAGGGCCAAGGCGTGTTGAGACTGCCACCACCCAGCACCAGTGCGCCAACTTCAGGATCCTCAGCGCGGGCGTGCGGGTAAACGTAAAATGGCAGCTGTCACCCTTGTATCCCGTAGCCAGCTACTCTCACCTCCTCTGTTCCGCCATTCGCCTCCTGGCACAGGTTATCGCCCCTTCGCAGATGCTTCTTTCCAGCCTCAGAGGGGTTCCCCAGCGATGGCTCCGCGCCCGCGATCAGGCAGTCCCGGGGCAAAGTGCGCTAGTTGCAGACTAAGCAGGGCCGCACAGAGACCTCCACAGCCTTGGCCTCACGTGATCTCAGCCGCCGCCTCACTTCACTCTACTCACTTCTCCTGCGGCAACTTATTAGCTCGTTGCCGCTTCTGGCTTCCCGATTTACAGCTGAAAAATCGCCCGCAGCCACCGGGGGCCCTCCCGAAGGTTTGGGTGCTGAGGGTTTGAAAGGGTACAGATCCAGATTGTGGTCTGATCGGACCTGTATTATAGTCCTCCGAGGGGTCATTCGTGCCCTGTGGCCTATCCCCATCCCCTTCATCTTGTGTATCAGGTGATAGAGGTTGTGAGGAATGTGTGGATGTGATGATCAAATTTGGGTCAATGGGTGAAGGAGGTGTAATGGGGGGAGGAGAAGGGTTAGTACCCACATTTTTTTGTTTTAAAGGAATGTGGTAGTGTAGCAAGGTGGCTCTGTATATACTATACAAAGTGAGGTATAGTGTGCACAGAGTCCAGTGGAACCCAAAAGGTAGGCAGAGGTAAAGTTAGATAGCACCTCACTCTCTATTTGTGTTAGTGTGGTCGAGCAGTAAGGCTTTATCAGAGGACAGTGTTAAGCATTTGTTGTACACACAGTAAGCAAATGAATTCACACACTCAATAAGCATTTGCAATGCAATAGGTCTTGCATTATTAAAGTTAGAGCTATTGGCATTGTAAATGGCAATGCCTTTTATTTATGTTTTTGCTTTTAAAACATAAATAAAAGGCATTGTCATTTACCATGCTAATAGCTTAAACTCTCGCAAACGTGAGACCTATTGCACTGCAAATGCTTGTTTAAAGGACGCCCCAGACACTTCTTCCCCAACCTACCAACCTTCAGCGATAGGACAAAACTGCAAGCTTATCTTAGCAAGTCTATACCTGAATACAGCGTGCTTCGAAGAGCAGCACATGTACAGTAGTAAGTACTGCGGAGCCAGCACAACTACACCGCTACAGCCGGGGGGCCTTTATTGAATCTGAATTGTTGCATCATTTGCATCCTATTTTTATTCCTAATAAAAAAACAGTATTATGGAGATGCCTCTTTCCCACCCCCTTCCTTCATCTCCCCCTCCTCCCCACACCGGTGATCTTACAACCGGACCCTCAGTCGCATAATACCACAAATAAAAATACAGCGTTGGTTTGATTTTGCATGGTATTCAGTACTGACGGTATTGAAATGGCAAGAAGTTCGTTCAGTTTGCTTAGCCGCTTACAGTGCTTGCTTAGCTCACTCAGTAGTTAGTAACAAACTCACTGTTTTATTTACTAACTTCAATCTTACCGTTACCCGTGTGGTGGGCGGATGGTACGGCTCAGAGTAACTAAATTGTTTACGCAATTAGGCGGTGGACCTGGTGTACTGCTGCCATCAAAATTCAAATAAAAGCGGAAACTGGAGATAACTACACACTGTGGGTGGTGTAATGTGTGAATACATAAGAGATGTGAAAAGCAAGGCTGCGGTCATGTTCCCTGCAGAATGAGCTAACCTACATATAACTTCAGAGGGAACAAGGGGCACTTACTTTGATGAGAAGCGTTAGAGGTTAGACCAAAGACCCGAGAGGAACAGTCTATAAATATGGCAGCAGATGACCCAGAAAACGAGACCTATTGGCTATGCCAATGCTTGTTTAATGAATGTAGAGGGCTCCATTGGTTAAAATTCTGTTTTTGGCCCATATGTGATGAATGTTAGGTTTATGCAAATGTGATTTATCTTGATGCAGTTATTTAAAAAATCAGTTAAAAAAACGGTAACTTGAGCAGGCAGGCCACACATGCATAAACTCACCCATCTACAAGTGCACTCACCCTCACATACATCCATCATTCACAAGCACATACACATACCCATTGACAGCACACACTACTACACATACATAGATACATACACACACACGCTTGCGCCAAACGCAAAAAAAAGGAAAAGGTTAGTGGGCCGTATCAGTGGTCTTGGGGGAAGGGCGCCATGAGTGGTAGAACCTCCAAGCGTTTTGCTGTGCTTAGGCGGTCACGCCCACAGGGCAGTGAAATCCTCAGCCCGGCAAAGTTCAGGTCCGGCAGCTAGGAGCCTACAAGTTCATGTACAGCGCCTGGCTGCCTGATCTCAACTGAACATGAAGCATGTCTGGCACAGCGACATTTTCCCAGCCTGGTAGACACTCTTCATGTTTGCAAGAAGTCGGTGGCATCAGCCCTGAAGGACGGACCACACCTGTTAAAATATGAAATAAATGCAGCCTTTATGTTTTTAAAAACATTGATGGTCATCTTTTGTTTTGTGAGGAGGTGGAAGAGCCTGCTCCATGCATCCGGCTGCCTGTGCAATGCACTAGTAATCCATAGATGTGATGACCACAATTGATGAGGATGCTATAATTGTCACTTTCCACGGGGCTGCTGCTCGTAGTCTTGTGGAACTTTGTTAAACTTAAAAGGAAGTTGTACATTTTGGAACTGATTTTTGCAGTAACGCCCTTTAAAAGCATTGCTATGTAGGAGATTATCCCCAAATAAAAATCAGCATGGTGTTACCATGGTACATACTGAGGTTTCAGCCTCGAGAGCTTAATGCACTTCGATTCACCAAAAACACTCAAGGTACTGAAAAGTACCTTCACACTCTTTAACCTAAATTGCATCTCACAAATTGCACCATAAGACCCCGACTCTTTTGAAGAAGTGATCACACTCTTTTTCTGGCTCCATCACAAAAAATTGACTTTGCTGAATTTCTATAATAACTGCATTTTTAATATAACACAACAATGAAAAGTGTCTGTTTTAGATTCCACCTACACTGAGTTATGTCGGGGCCAGCATTTTGTTATGGTTGCACCCTCCCTTATGACCAGAATTACTTTCATTGTGTTACCAGCATTTTGCCAATCGTGCCACCTATGCCAAGAGTTTCTCAAGTTAACCAACACTATCAGTTATCCATGGATACTGATAACCAAGAGCTACCGCTAGTATGCCAACACCAGTATTTTACCATTAGTGCTTCTTTAAGTCAATAATTACCTTCAGTATGCCAAAGCAAACAGACTCACAAGCATAACAGCACATTCTTACTTGCACACACTCGTATACACTCAGTGATGCTCATTCTCTATTAGTTATTCATCAGCACTCACGCTCACTAATACTTGCATTCTCATTGTTACACTCATTCACAGTCTCTTAGACTTCTCACACTTCTAACACCTCCTCACATCCATTCATATTCATCCAAACTAATGCGCTCTCATTCGCAGTTTCTTACTCACTGTGACTCACTTGTACTTTTATTAACAATCAGTCCCACTAGTTACCTGTTATTTGCTGTCACTCACTTTCCCACACACACGCTCACACATACACGTGCTGTAACTTTCACAGTAACACACCCTCACCCACAAACATACACACAACATACATTAAAAAAGTTTATTTACTTACTTCTGCTGCCAGTAAAGCTCCATTTCCAGCTCCTGGTGCTGCAATTTTTATAACTAATAGTGAATAATAGACCAATATTCCCTATCAGTATAATACAAAAATGGCACGAAACCAGAACCGTTTAGCAGGCAATTTATGAGTAATGCCCATGCGAAGGTAGTGGCAAAAGTCGCAAGGGGCAAGTCTGGAGTTGCAGATGCAGCGCTTTAATGTTGTTCATGTAGTGCCTGCTTTGAAACAAAGGGATAATGTTTTTGTCACGTGAATAAAAAACTGACATCTCAGCTGTGCAGTCAATTATTGCACCCCAAGACACTTTCGCTACTTGGTGGTTCATATGCCTGCCATAGCCGCCCGTATCTAACCTGCAGATCATAGCGTTGCATCCCAGCAGGGCGACTTAACTTTTCCTTGGCAAACTGGGTAAAAGAATACAGTTGAACGGAGTAGGAAGGCTTTTTTGTGTGTGGAGGCTTTACTTGAGTGGAGACTTGTCTGCAGGCTCCACTCTTAAATAACAAGTTGCTAGGACCGAAACCTTCCATGGGGCGGGACTTCCGTCTTCGGAAGCCCGCGCACGCCCCCACGGAGAGAAGCAGTGCTGGTGACGCGGGGCTCCCGTCCCATGCCCGAGGGAGAACCCCGCGGAGGCTGCAAGTAATGGTGGTAAGTGGGGTGGGGGGGGGGGGGGGGGGGGGGGCGGCTTGTTTGTATGTGGAGGTGGCGGCGGGGAGGTGAGGTGGCGGCGGCCGGGAGGGGGGGCTCTGGATGTGTGTGCGTGCATGTAGGTGCGCTCCTGTGTGTGTGCGGCGGGGGTTGCCGGTGAGTGGGGGTAAGTAGGGGGGGTGCGTGCGTGTGTCTGTGCCTTCCTGCCTGCGTGTGCAATTGTGTATGTGTGTGTTCAGGGACGTGCACAGCGCCGGGCTCAGTATAATACAAAAATGGCACGAAACCAGAACCGTTTAGCAGGCAATTTATGAGTGCTCCCCATGCCAAGGTAGTGGCAAAAGTCGCAAGGGGCAAGTCTGGAGTTGCAGATGCAGCGCTTTAATGTTGTTCATGTAGTGCCTGCTTTGAAACAAAGGGATAATGTTTTTGTCACATGAATAAAAAACTGACATCTCAGCTGTGCAGTCAATTATTGCACCCCGAGACACTTGCGCTACTTGGTGGTTCGTATGCGGAAGTGGCGCTGGCTGGGGGGGGGGGGGGGGGTTTCTGGATGTGTGTGTGCGTGCATGTAGGTGCGCTCCTGTGTGTGTGCGGCGGGGGTTGCCGGTGAACTGACATCTCAGCTGTGCAGTCAATTATTGCACCCCAAGACACTTGCGCTACTTGGTGGTTCGTATGCGGAAGTGGCGGTGGCTGGGGGGGGGGGCTCTGGATGTGTGTGTGCGTGCATGTAGGTGCGCTCCTGTGTGTGTGCGGCGGGGGTTGCCGGTGAGTGGGGGGAAGTAGGGGGGGGGTGCGTGCGTGTGTGTGTCTGTGCCTTCCTGCCTGCGTGTGCATGTGTGTGTTCAGGGACGTGCACAGCGCGCGCATTCGCGCACCCAAATCCGGCAGAAAAGCTTGTGACACCCTCTTGTCTCTCATTCCCCCGAGACAGGCAACTAAAAGGCTCCAGCTGGACGCATCCTTCGGATGCAGTACTAGCGAGCCCTAAAAACTGAACTTCAGACCAATTGTTTTTATATAAAAATATGAACTTATTTTATTTCTAGAACCAAGCCAAGCACAGGTAAGTGAAATAAATGCATTGCAATATATTATGCAGTGTTTACAAATGAATAAGTTCAAATGCAGTTGTTTGAAATACATGTAAGTCAAGGTTATTTAAATAACTGTACAGATTACTTTTTAGTTACTATTTAGATTACTTATTCTACTCCGTGTTATATGCCTAGATATCACACTGGGACATTTCCTAGAGAAAAGCTAAGTAAAATCAGTTTTGCACAATTGTTATTTTTGATGTTTCCATACAAATCAACTCCACACTTAAAACATGTTTCAGTGAAAAACTGTCAATAGGTTCCTGTAGAGAGAAATTAAGTTAACAGTTACCAGGTAAGTAATCTGTCTTTGGGGTTGAGCTTCTGGGATTACAAAAAGGTTTACCCCAGGCAGGCCACGTCAGGGAGCCCGGGAGGGGTCAACCCACAGAGAACTCTGGCTCTGGAGCACTGGGGGACTTCGCTGGGACAGGTGGGCCGCTCGAAGTCGCCCCGTAGGAGACCGGTGCAGTGGCGGTTCCAGGTGTCCGGTTTCTTTGTCCTTAGCAGGCTCAGAGTCTGTCTTGGGAGTTTTCTTTTGAATAGAGCTGCTGTTCACAGGAGATCAGGTCTTTATTGAGGGCAGTCACTCCTCCTAGCGTTGTGGAGGTCGTTGGCTGCAGGACAAGGCGATTTTTCGGGAATATGCCTTCTTAATTCAAGGCTGCCCCTAAATACTGTATTTAGGGGTCTCAGGATCAGTAGCCAATGGGATACTGAACTTAGGGTGACTACAGCCTTAGTGTGCTCACCCCACATGTGGGAGTGAGCACAGTCCCTAATCCTGATTGGGGAGTGTCTGCCATCTGCAAGATGGCAGGCACTGAAGAGTGGGCTTCACCTCGCCTTCCCCACCTGAGGGGTGGGGTTCGCAGAGGTGGGCACACCTTCTGGGCGGGCTAATTTTTCCTGCCTGTCGTCCCGCCAAAAGGAGGAGAGACAGGAAGGGGGCCTGCTCCTGATAGCAGTAGAGGCTGGGCCTTTGAAGCTCCCCTGCCACAGATGGCTCTTCCTGGCCCGGGGAAGGTGTAAACACCTCCGCCCAGTAAAGGCTTTGTTTCAAGCTCAGGGAGCGACGCTCCCACCCCAGGGGTTCAGAAACAGGTCTCATGGTGGCAGGCTGGTGTGTACCAGTCAGGGAACCCACTAGAGTCTGCTCGTTTTTCAGGGGGCATCTATAAGAGGCCCTCTGAGTAGATTTTTCATTAAACCCCACAATTAAACCCCACACTGGCATCAGTGTGAGTTTAATGTACTGAGAAGCTTGATACCAAACTTCTTAGTTTTCAGTGTAGCCATTATCGGGCTGTGGAGTTTGTAATGACAAACTCCCAGCACCATATACTCTTAATGGCAGCTCTGCACTTACAATGTCTAAGAACGGACTTAGACACTGTACGGGTACAGGGCTCATGCACCTGTACCCTCATCACTGGTATAGTGCACCCAGGTAGAGAGTGACTGATCTATGCCAGGGCAGTGGGTTGTAGGCATGGCACACAGGGATGTGTGCTATGTTGACTCTTCTCTTTGTTTCGCACCAAGACACGCAGCCTGCAAAGGCAGTGTGCGTGTAAAGGTACAGGACCTCTAAGGGTGGCACAATAAGTGCTGCAGCCCTTAGAGGTCTTCCATCGTCACAGTGCCCTGGGTACCTGTGGTACCGTTTACCAGGGGCTGACTTGTGGCCAGAGATGCCAATTGGGTTTTGATTAGGTTTGGGGAAAGAACCCAGGCCGTGGGAACCTGATTGGCAGGGACCCGGGGCACATCAAGTCAAAGTGCTTCAGTAGTC
The DNA here is from genome assembly GCF_964263255.1 of Lissotriton vulgaris. Classification (NCBI taxonomy): domain Eukaryota; kingdom Metazoa; phylum Chordata; class Amphibia; order Caudata; family Salamandridae; genus Lissotriton; species Lissotriton vulgaris. The sequence continues at coordinate 282,650,991 of NC_141687.1, forward strand.
TGACAAAAAGTGTGTGGGGGGTTACTGCAAAAGAAACCTAGCTTCTCACAGGTAGTCCTCTTGTAAGCCCATTTTCCTTTTCTTTGGCAGTTTCATATGAATATTTTCAGTATCTGCATAGATAACCACTTATTTTTGTTTCGGATCAGTGTTTGCACGTGGAACGTCGAAACAAGGTTCGTTAGATGGAACAGTTATTTCCCCTTTGGGCACCGTACTTTTCGGCATCGAAAGTTTCGAATTCAAAGCTTTCAGCTACGAAGATTTACTCTTCGGTAGTGAGGGAATGGCCAGAACAACGTGCTTCGATTTCAATGCTTAAGGTTTCGGTTCAGCATCAACATGGGGCAGACTCAATCCCAAGCCGGAAGGCTTTCCTTTGTGTTTGGGTGCCGGGCCGTAAGGCGGGGCGTCCAAAACTTTCTCGGTGCCGACCTGGACCCAAGGGTAGAGGAGGGACCAGAGCCTATTTCTTCAACAAATGTTGGGGCAGGGGGGTGTCTGTACACTCAGTACGCTGACCCAGTGTCACTTGCTCTTGTTCTTCCATGTTCTTCTTCTTGGATCGGCACGTGTCGCAGTCTTGTTCGCCATGTGCCGGGGATAGACAGAAATTGCACACTTCGTGCAAGTCAGTCTACGGAAAGTTAGCGCAACACCCAGAACAGAATTTCAATGGAATCTGTTCCATTGACTGCTAGCGAGCCTGACGCAAGTAGGCCGAACGGCTCTCAATGAATCTTCCGATCGAAGACTTTGACTCGGTACGATACACAGAGAAAGGGAAACGTGATTGCGAACAATACCGTTGAGGGTAGTGGATTGCGTGTCGAGGTGAACCAAAGAAACTTTCGAACCGGAGCACCGCAATTCACATCCGAACCGGATGGCGGGAAAAAACTCTCCAACAATGGATTCAATGCCCATGCACACTGTCGCCGAAAGAGGAGTCATCTACCTCGTGAATGGAAAACACTTCTTAGAAGAGAAACAAAGTGCAAACATCCAGACCCAACACTAGATGGTAGGCTATGCAAAGTATGATCTACAGCCCACATGCCTCGAACAGGAGGTTTAGAAGATAGAGCCTGAAGCACACTCACCCTGCGAGTAGAGGTGAGGGCAACCAGAAATGCAGTCTTTAAGCTCCAGAGTCTGAGAGGACAATTAGGTTGTGGCTCGAAAAGAGCACACAGGGTTAGTTAAGACCAGATTCAAGTCTCACTGGGGCATTACGAAAGGAATAGGAAGAAAGGGGTGAGTAATGCCCTTAAGAAACCTATTCACAATAAGGGACTAAAAAATAGAAGGCTGATCAGGAAGGCGAATAAAGGCCGAAATATAGCCATTAAGGGTGCCCAAGGCAGAGCCCTGCTAGGCCAAAAATAGAATGAAGAGGAGAACCTCTGAAAGAGGGGCAGAAAGGGGATCAACAGCCTTTTCTGTGCACCATGCCACAAATTTGTTCCATCTACAGGCGTATATGGTTTTAGTGGCGGGACGCACGGTTGCCAAGATGACATTACAGAGTTCGGCGGAAGGTCAAAAGCTGTCAACTGTCGTCGCTCAATCTCCAAGCAAGGAAGTGGGGGCTGGACAGGCTCGGTGGAAGACAGCCCCTTGCTGCTGCGAAAGAAAATCCCCCCGAAGAGGCAGTCTAATCAGAGGATCGATGGCCATGTACATGAGTTTGGAGCCACAAGAATGACTTGGGCCTGGTCGCGCTTGATCTTCTTCAGCATTATCGGCAGAAGTGGATTAGGCGGAAAGACGTATTGAAGACCGCAATTGTACTTGCAATGAAAAGCGCCGCTGAGAGAGTGCCTTCTTGGAAATTCCAACTGGCAGAACTGTTGACATTGTGCATTTGGTGGCGAACAGATCTAACCAAGGCTTTCTCCACTGCTGAAAGATTCCTTGCACAACCTCAGAGTGAAAACGCCATTTGTGATTCATCATGCACCGGCGGCTGAGTTAGTCTGCCCTGGCGTTTAGAGAACCAGCCAGGTGTTGAACAACCAGGGCCATGTCCTGATGTTCCAGCCTCGTCAAAGGCAAAAAGCATCTTGACAGAACGCCACCCGCCCTGTTTGTTGCAGTACCACATGGTAGTGGTGTTGTCCGTGACCACCTGCACTACTCTTCCTCTGTCAGAAGGAAGGAATGCCTTCAGTGCAAGACGAATCGCCCGGAGCTCCAGAAAGTTGATGTGGAGTCCGGACTTCACCGGAAATTAGAGGCCTCTCATCTCCGCCTCTCCCATGCTGCAGCCCCATCCTAGGAGTGATGCATCTGTCACCACTGTGAACTCTAATAGGGGAAAGGAGAGGGATCTGATGTTGACCCAATCCTGGTCAGTTAGCCACCACTGCAACTGGTGTGCAGTGCCTTCCAAGATCTAGACACAATAGGAATGATTACCCGGATGTTGCACCACCTGGCATTATCCATAGCAGAATGCATGAGGCTCAGCAGTCTGTCAGTCTCACAGAAATCTGGGATAGAAGCTGAAACATCGGTATCATAGCCCGAATATCCCAGCCGCGCTGCTCGGAAGGATAAGCACGAAACTGCTCTTTATCCGGAACGGCTCCGATGAAAGGGAGCCTCTGAGAGGGAATCAGGTGTGACTTTGACACGTTAATAGTGAACCTCAGCGAGTGCAGGAGGTCAGCTGTAGTCTGGAGGTGGGACACGACAGCCTGGGGCGAGCTTGCCTTCAACAGCCAGTCATCGAGATAGGGGAAGACTGGGACCGCTGATCTGTGCAGATGAGCTGCGACCACCGCAATCACTTTCGTGAACACCAGAGGGGCACTGGTAAGGCCAAAGGGGAGGTAAACTGAAAATGCTTGTGTCCTACAGTGAACCGTAAGCAACGCCTGTTGGCTGGGGATGTCTAAATAAGCATCCTGCAAGTCCAACGATACCATCTAGTCTCAAGGGTCGAGGGCACACAGGACCTGAGCTAATGTCAACATTTTGAACTTCTCCTTCATGAGGAAGCAGTTAATATTCCTGAGATCCAAGATCGGATACAAGCCTTTGTCCTTCTTGGGTACCAGGAAGGAGTGGGAATTACAGCCACGACCTACTTCTGGCACAGGGACTCGCTCAATACCTCCCTTGACCAGGAGAGCTGTAACGTCTTGACGGAGAAGGGCCAAGTGATCCTCCGTCATGCGATGAGTTATTGGTGGCATGGAGGGAGGGGTTGTCTCAAAAGGGAGGGAGTAGCCCCTTTGGACTATCTGCAAAACCCACCTGCCTGACGTGATATGCCAGTAGGGGAGGTGATGGAACCTGCTGCCCACTGGCAACTGGTGGCCCTGAAAGGTCGGGCTAAGAAGGTTTGGAGGTAGCTGCAGGGGGAGGCATTGGTGGACTTGCCCACCCTCTGGCCCTCAGATCCACAACGCTGGGTCCCACATCCACGGCCACGCAGAAGCTGGGTGGTTTGTGCAGCCCTGTGTGGAACACATTGGGGTACCCCATCCATGGCCACGAAAGAGATGAAAGGCAGACTGCATGGGGCAAGAAGTAGCTGCAAGGCCCGTGGACGTAGTTCTAGAGTCCTTGAAGCGCTCAAGCGCGTGGTCTGCCTTGTCGCCAAAAAGGCAACGGCCATCAAAGGGCATGTCCAAAACGATAGATTGGACATCCCCAGAGAAGCCAGAGGTTCTCAGCCAGGCGCAGCGTCTCAGGGCTCCGACGTGGAAATCGTCCAACCCAGCGAGTCGCTGTATCCAGACCACACCTGAAGGTGAACATTGAGGAGTCTCAACCCTCAGCAACAGCGTGGGCGAGCACGACCTGGGCCTCTTCCGGGCACTGTGAGAGTGTGCCCTCTTACTGTATGGTAGCCCCCACTTCATACTGAACTGCTGAGGTGATTTGACTTAGTGTGCCCTGGGCTCCTGCCAATCAGGTACCCAGGGCCTATGTTCTTTCCCTAAAACTGAATTGAAAAAAAAACCCACTTGGCATCTCTGGCCACAGGTCAGTCCCTGGTAAATGGTACCACAAGTACCCAGGGTACTGTGACCAAGGAAGTCCTCAAAGGGCTGCAGCACGTATTGTGCCACCCTTAGAGGTTCTCTACCTTTACACACACACTGCCTTTGCAGGCTGAATGTCTTGGTGCAGAACAAAGTGAAGACTCGACATGGCACACATCCCTGTGTGCCATGCCTACAACCCACTGCCCTGGCATAGATCAGTCACCCCTCTAGCGCTGTGCCCTATACCAGTGGTGAGGGTTGTAAGAAAGTGGCTCTATATATACTGGACCAAAGTAAGTTACAGTGTGTATAGATTCCCCAGAGGTATGACTGAGGTTAAAGTTAGATATAACCTTACTCTCTAAAGTGGTAGCTTGGTTGAGCAGTAAAGCAGTATCAGATGACAGTGTAAAGCATTTGTTGTACACACTCAGTCAGCAAAAGGTTTCACACACTCAAGAACTGGACTCTAGGCCAATTGTTTTTATATCAAGAGATATAGATGTTTTATTTTAGAACCAACAGGTATCAAAATATACTTTTCTCAATAGGAGTGACTTTAGGTAATTACTTTGCAGAAAGGCAATAGACTTTGTAAGTACAATAGCTACAGTCGTTGCAAAAGGCAACACAATTTAACATTGAGCTCAATGGGTTTTTTCTACATAAATGCAGTAGATTACTTCAAGGATTACCTTTCTAACAGGACTGGATCCTGGATTCAGTCCCGGGACATAAGCTGTAAACAGTTAAGTAAAATCGTTTTTGTTACAGTGATGATTTTTAAAGAAAATAAATGTATTTTCCAAGTTGACACTTAGAAACTTTTCAATGAAAAACTAGCAATGTTTTCCTATGGAAGGAAATTCAAGTCACAGGTAAAGTAGGTTCTCATTACTTTTGTAATCTAGTACTGGACTCCTAGGTTCTGCACTGGGACCTCTACCTAAGACAGGTAAGTAATTACGGTTTGATAGTTGTTACGATTTTTAAAGAATATTTCTAGTTTGCAAAAATCGTCACTTAGAAGAAATTTCACAGAAAAACAGTCAATGGTTTACTACGGAAGAAAATTCAGGTTACGGGTAAGTACGGGGAGGATTACTTTCTCGGTTCAGTACCGGGCTAAAAGGTACAATACTGGCTTCTCTCCTGATCCCAGGTGAGTAATTCAGAATTCGGCTGATTTTAGATTAATATTTTAAGGTTTCATAACTCCACACTTAGAAGAAATTTCAAATGAAAACCAGTAAAAGTTAACCTATGGAAGTTAAGTGAGTTATCGGCTTTTAGGTAAGTACTCGACTGGTGGAGTTAAGGTTCTGGGCATAGACTCAGGGGTCTCCCAGGGTCGGAAAGGTACAGTGGTTACACCCTCAGAGGCACAGGGGCAGCCGGGTGCAGAAAGAAAAGGCCCAATGCAAATCAATGGAGGGTAGGGGGTGTGAGAAAGTGCCATCTTTCTTGCCTTGGAATGCCCCTCTTTTTTCGGAACTGCTGATGTGCTTTGACTGAGTGTGCCCTGGGTTCCTGCCAACCAGGTACCCAGGGCCGGTGTTCCTTCCCTAAAACTGTGTTGAAACTAAAACCCAATTGGCATCTCTGGCCATCTATCAGCCCATAGTAAATGGTACCCTAGGTACAAAGGCAATGGTGACCAGAGAAGACCCCTGAGAACTGCAGCACGCATTGTGCCACCCTCAGGGGCCCTGTACGCTGACACCCACACACTGCCTTTTCAGGCTGAGTGTCGAAGTACAGAACTAAACAAAGAGGCGACATGGCACACACACCTGTGTGCCATGCCCACAGAACACACTGCCCTGGCATACTTCAGTCACCACTCTAGCTGGATGCCCTATTCCAGAGGTGTGGGCACAGGTGCATGAGCCCTGTGCCACTACAGTAACTAGGGCCATTCCTGGGCACTGTAAGCGCAGTGATGCCATTGACAGTAAATGGTGCTGGGAGGTTGTCATCACGAACTCCACAGCACCATAAAGGCTACACTGAAGTCTGACAAGTTTGGTACCAAACCTCTCAGCACATTAAACCCGCACTGATGCCAGTGTGGGATTTAATGTAAAATGCTTCAGAGGGCATCTTAGAGATGCCCCCTGAAAACCTAACCTACAATCCACGTCTGGGCTGAGCGGCTGCAGAGGCTGCCACACAGCAGACATGTTTCTGGAGCCCTGGATGGAGAGCCCCCCCCCCCCCCCCCCCTCTCCTGGGCCTGCAACAATGAACATCCTGGGCGAGGTGCTAGGTCTCCTCCCCCAGGATGGGCAGGGGGAAGCTTCAAAGGCATGCCGCCTCTGAACTTCTCCAGACCATTTGCTGTACCCAGCAACTGGCCCCCACCAGTTCTGACCCCCACTCTGGTGGGAAGACTGGCGGGAAGAACTAAGTCAGGAACGGGGGTGTGCCAGCCTATGCCAACCCCTCCCCTCAGGTGGGGGATATTAGGAGGAGCACGACTCCGGGCTCCGGCCATCTTGAAGATGGGGAGCCCTGCCCAATCACAGCTAGGCTCCTGGCCTCCTCCCACAGGAGAGGAGCAGGCTAGGTGGTGTACCCACCCCAGGACAGGGACCTATTGGTCCCTGCACTTGCCCTACCTGTACCGCCCCTAAATTCGGTATTTAGGGGCTCCCTGAACCTTCCTTCCTCAGATCCAGATTTCGAAACAAGAAGGAAGATCAAGGAACACGAAGACCTGCTGTGCAGCTGCTAAAAAGGAGAAAGACACCAGCTGATTTGGCCCCAGCCCTACCGGCCTGTCGACCCTCGAACCTGCTCCTGTTAAACCCCGGCATCTCCAGTGGTCAGCAACCTCAAAAACACTGGAGGACCTGACTGCCTTGTGACGGACTACCTGGGTCTCCACCGAGCAGTGGTACAGCTCAAAGCAAGTAACAAGCCCTGGCATCAGCCCGTAACCGCGAACCCTGCACCCTCTGCACCCGCCAAGCCTGGCCTGTGCATCCCAGTGAATCAAGACCCCGAGGACATCATCCCCCCCAACCCCCCCCCCCCCCCCCAGCGATTCTGACCTGGACTCCAGTGCCCAAGGACCCTCCTCGACGACCCAGACGATGCCTGCAGCCTCAGGACAAAGGACCCCTCCGACCGCGCCCAGCAGGGGGTAAGATTTCCCGACCTCAAAAGACACCCCTGCACCCGGCGCCAGACGGCCCCCTTTGCCCAACTCCTGGGTGCCTACCTATCCTCCAAGATCCCAACTTACCCCTCGAAGTGTTGGTCGCTCCAGAAGGTCCACCATCCAGAGCTGCAGCTTTTGTTCCCTTTTCAAGATCCTCATTGAATAACATTGAGCCCCCGACGGCTCAAAAGCACTCTGCACCCCGCGGCCCGAGTGTCACCGGGAATGCAGCCTTTGTCCTATCCTACTTCCCCATTTGCCCTGAACAAGTGAACAGGAGCAAGCTCCCACAGCCGCGTGGCCTTCTAGCCAGCAGCCACCAACCGAAGGCCCCCTGCCTCTCAATGGATAACATTGGGCCTAACTACCTCTGCACCCGGCCGCCCCTTTGCCGCCGAGGGGGTACCAACTGTACTTACCTGACCATGGGGTACCACTGAGTCTATGCCTAGAACAGCAACTTCATCAGTCGAGTACTCACCAGGAAACCGGTAACTCACTTACCTGCCATTAAATAACATTGACTGGTTTGAATCGAAAAATCTTTGAAGTGTCTACTTTTGAAAACGTAAAATATTGATATAAAATCATCCGAATTCCGAAATACTCACCTGTGTTCAGGAGAGGGGCCAGTACTGTACCCTGTAGCCCAGTACTGAACTGCAAAACTAATCCCTAGCGGGTTTACTAGTAACTTGTATTTTCTCCATAGGAATCCATTGTCTGCTTTTCTATGAAATTTCTTCTAAGTGTCTACTTTTGAAAACTAGAAATATTCTTTTAAAGTCACACGAAATACTGAAACGTAATTATTTACTCATTTTAAGTTGAAACCCCAGTGCTGGCCCTAGGAGCCCAGTACTGGATTACAAAAGTAACAAGATCGTACTTCACCTAAAACTTGAATTTTCTCCCATAGGATAACATAGCCAGGTTTCTGTTGAAAAGTTTTGAAGTGTAAACTTTTAAAATAGCTTTTTATTCATGAACAATCACTACAATACCTAAAACGTTTTTGCTAAACTGTTTTCAGCTTAGACCCTAGGACTGAACCTAGGGGCCAGTCCTAGAATTACCAAAGTAATCTACAAAGTAATCAACTGTGGTTATATAAGGAAATCCATTGAGCTCAATGCTAAATTGTGTGTAGAATTGTGTTGCCTTCTACAACCCCTGTACCTATTGTATTTTAAAAGTTGATTGCCTTTCTGCAAAGCACTCATCTGAGACCTCTCATATGGAGAACTGTACATTTTGATACCTGGTGCTTCTAGAAATAAAACAACTATATCTCTTGATATAAAAACAATTGGCCTGAAGTTCAGTCTTGCTGACTGAGTGTGTGCAACAAATGCTTTACACTGTCCTCTGGTACTGCCTTACTGCTCGACCAAGCTATCACTTTAGAGAGTAAGGTCACACCTGGCTTTAACTCCCGTTATACCTCTGGGGTTTGTGGACTCTATACATACTGTACCTTATTCTGGTCCAGTGTATTTAGAAACACTTTCTCACAGGAAGCCTTTGGTTGGTGGCTGCAAGCAAGCAGGCCACGCGGCTGTGGGTGCTGAGCTCCTGGTCACTTACTCAGGGCAAGTGGGGGAAGTAGAGTAGGGTAGAAGTTGCACTTCCAGCAGCACTCTAGCGGCGCGGGGTGCTTTTCAGCCGTCGGGCGCTCAATGTTATCCAATGGGAAAGTTACATAGTGAACAAAGGCTGCAGGCTCGGGGACGGAGACTCTTCAGGTGTGACCACCACTTCGAGAGGTAAGTTAGGATCTTGGAGAAGAGGTAGGTACCCCAAAGAAGGGCACAGGGAACCGCAGGGCGCCGGGGTGTCTTTTGGTGTCGGGAAATCTTACCCTCGGCTGGTCGCGGTTGGAGGGGTCCCAGGTTCTGAGGCTGCAGGAGTAATCTGGTTCGTCAAGGAGGGTCTTTGGGCACTGGACTTCTGGTCCCAGTCGCTGGGGGCGGGGGGGACGTCCTAGTGGTCTTGGGTCACTCAGGCACAGACTGGGCTTCGCGGGTGCAGAGTGGGCTGGATTTGCAGTTCCTGGCTGGCACCAGGGGTATTGCTGTTGGAGTAGAACCACTGCTCGGAGTCCCAATCTTTTGGAAGGTTCAAGGCAGGCAGGTCCTCAAGGGTTGTCGAGGTTGCCGTCCGCAGGAGACACCGGAGATTCACAGGAGCAGGTTCAAGGATCAACAGGTCTGTAGGGTTCTGGGGCCAAGTCAGTGGGCGTCGTCCTCTTGTTAGCAGCTGCACGGCAGGTCTTGTTGTAGCAATCGGGATCTGAGGAAGGAAGGTTCAGGGTGCCCCTAAATACTAAATTTAGGGGTTTTACAGGTTGAACAAGGACCAATGGGTCGGTGTCCTGGGGTGGGTACACCCCCTAGCCTGCTCCTCTCCTGTGGGAGGGGGGCAGGAGCCTAACTGTGATTGGGCGGGGCTCCCCATCTTCATGATGGCCGGAGCCCGGAGTCGTGCTTCACCCCGCTTCTCCCACCGGAGGGGTGGGGTTGGCATAGTACAGCAAGTGGCCAGGAGAAGCTCACAAAGGCGGTATGCCTTTGAAACTTCCCCTGCCCATCCTTGTTTCAGGCCCCCCGAGAGCGGCAGGCTCTCGACCCAGGGGTCCAGAAACATGTCTGGTGGTGGCAGCCTCGGAAGCCACACAGTCAGGACACTGGGAGTTCGTTAGGGTTCCGGGGACATCTCTAAGATGCCCCCTGTCATGCATTTTACATTAAATCCCACACTGGCATCAGTGCGGGTTTAATGTGCTGAGAAGTTTGATATCAAACTTCTCAGTCTACAGTGAAGCCATCATGGTGCTGTGGAGTTCGTAATGACGACCTCCCAGCACCATATGCTCTTAATGGCAGCACTGCTCTTACAGTGCCCTGGAATGGCCCTGGGTACTGTAGGGGCACAGGGCTCATGCACCTGTGCCCACACTACTGGCATAGGGTACCCAGCTAGAGGGGAGACTGATGGATGCCAGGGCAGTGAGCTTGTGGGCATGGCACACATGGATGAGTTCCATGTCGACTATCTATTTAGTTCTGTACTTAGACACTCAGTCTGCAAAGGCATTGTGTGGGTGTCAGGGTAAAGGGCCCCTAATGGTGGCACAATAAGTGCTGCAGCCCTTAGGGGTCTTCTCTGGTCACCGTGTCTGGGTACCTAGGATACCATTTACTAGGGGCTGACAGGTGGTCAGAGATGCCATTTGGGTTTTAGTTTCAACACAGTTTTAGGGCAGGAACACACACCCTGGAGTGGAGTGGTGTGGTGTGGCTCACTGGTTAGAGGCAGCAGACCCGGAAGCAGAGAACGGCCCGGGACCAGGGTTCAATTCCCGACGCGGCAGGGTCGTGGACCAGGGTCAGCGGACTCGATAATTCTCGCCTCGGGGCCTACTCTAACCAGGGATTACACTCGGCAACTCTGGGCATTAGCTTGCCTCATCTCTACAACGGCCCCCACATTCACCGGGGATGCCTGGTTTCACCTTGGAGATACCCAGTAGGGACCATCTCACAGGGATAGCCAGGACGGGTTCCCCAGCGGTCTACAGCGCCACGACGCCTCAGGGCAGCAGTGCGCTTTACAAGACACATTACATTACATTACATTACCTGGTTGGCAGGAGCCCAGGGCACACTCAGTCAAAGCACATTAGCAATTCAGCGAAAAGTGGGGGGCCTACCCATGCAAGAAATATGGCACTTTCTCACAAGGGTGCAGGTGAATAAGCCCTATACCCCTACAGTGTCTTAGACATGGTGTTTTAGACATTGTAAGTGCAGTGCTGCCATTAAGGGTATATGGTGCTTGGAGCTTGTCATTACAAACTCCCCAGCACCATAGTGGCTGTACTGAAAACTGGGAAGTTTGGTATAAAACTTATCAGCAAATTAAACCCACACTGATGTTGGTGTGTGATTTAATGAAAAATGCACTCCGAGGGCATCTTAGAGATGCCCCTTGAAAAACGACCCAAGTCTAGTGTCCTGGCTGAGTGGCTGCTCGCGAGCTGCCACCACCAGACATGTTTCTGGACCCCTGGGTTAAGAGACTGCTGCTTTCGGAGGTCTGGAACAATGCACATCCTGGGATGAGGTGCCAACCCTCCTCCCCCAAGATGGGCAGGGTCCACGAAGGGAAAGCTTCAAAGGCTTGCCGCCTTAGTGAGCGACAGCAGCCATTTGCTGCTTTCAGCAACTGGCCCCTACTTTGGGCAGGAGAATCGGCAGGAAAACTAAGTGAGGCATGGAGGTGTGCCCTCCTTTGCCAACCCCACCCCTCAAAGAAGCGAGGTGAAGCACAACTTTCAGTCCCCGCAGCAGATGGGGGGACCCAGCCAACCACAGATGCATATGCCCCCTCCCACTGAAGGTTGGCATAATAGGGAGTGTACCCACCCCAAGGAAGGGACCCATTGGTCCCGACCATTACTTCTCTGTAATGCCCCAAAATCTAGACAAGAAGGACCCAAGAAGCTGTAATAAAACTAAGACGACACTGACTGGCCCCAACCCTACCGGCCCTGTCCCCACATCGAAGCCTCAAGAACCTGCAGGACCTGCTCTACCTTCCAAGCCCAAGACTGTGTCCTGTGAGCACTGGATCTGTTCGCCCATAGAATCTGGCTCCAGCTATATCCTTGAGTTTGCACCACTCTGCACCAGACACACACGGCCATAGTTAGAGTGGCCCAACATCACGAGGAGGTCGCCTTGGTGATCCTGGACTGAGATCTGGTGATCTCGGACCTGCCTCAACTCTCCAATCGATTGCTGACTTTCTGGAGGATCCCCCACTGACCACAACCGGAGCTGGTAAGAAAACCAGATTCCTAAAGACACCCCGGCATCAGATGTCCCACAGACTTGGGTGGCCCAACCGATGGTGTCCCAGCAACCTCAGGTATCCTAACTTACCTCTCTAACTGGTGGTGACCTCCAGAATATTTTCGGCCAGCATGCAGTCTTTGTTGCAACTGGAGAATCACCATTGAAATCAACAGGGCACCCAATGCCAAACAAGCACCCCTGCACCCAGCCACCCCTGCAGGTGTACTTTGGGTGCTAACTCGGATCTCCCTTTGCCCTGAGCCTAACACCAGGAGCTTTGCTCCCACAACCATGTGGCCTGCTCGTGAGCAGCCACCAACTGGAGCCCCCCTATTCCCGTTGGGCCTCAGCACCCGGCCGCCCTAGTGCCGCTGAGGGTGCTTTGAGTGCGCATATTTAACCCTGGGGAAACACTGGTTCTAACCCCAGAAAACCAAAAAGTCATTTTCATATAGCTTGCTTGTATTGTTCAACTTGCCTTGAAAAGTACCATTTACTCTTAACTGTGCCAGGCATACTTGGTTCTAGAAAATAAATGTAACTAAATATATATTTTTTATATTTCTCTTTATTAAACAGTTCGACCAAAACACATCACGTGGTTACAAGCAGGTGTCTCCATCGTTTTAATATTTTTGAAAATTATACACAGTTATTGAATTAGGTGAATTAGGTGGATCAAGGGGACTCAAGCGCTTCAGTATCTCTCGAACGGTCTGGAGGGGCACAGATATCCCCCCCCCTGTAATAGTTCCAAGCTTCCCATACCTTATTCCATTTCCCCGGGCATCCCCTGGCCATGTAGACTGATTTCTCCCTGAACATGCACCAGTCCAGATTGTCCATCCACCTCCCAGTCTGAGGCGATTGGCTGGCCCCCCACAATTGAGCAAAGTTACGTTTTGCTACCATGAATGCGAATGTTGCCCATTGTGTTGTGTAAGTGTTGAGGTCCGTTGGTTCCCAGACATTTAATATGCATCTACGAGCCTCTGGCTGTAAGTCAATCCCTAGGACCGCCCGCAGCGTGCGATGGACCGCTCTCCAATATGATTGTACGTGTTGGCAGTGCCACAATATATGAATAAATGTTCCCAGTTACCCACAGACCCTTCTGCACTCTCCACTTTCTGAATGACCCATTCAAACTAGACAGGGACCTGTAACATATGTCCTATGTATTATTTTAAGCTACACCAGCCTCAGCCTTGTCTGGATTGCCACCACACGCGGAAAAGAAACTGCCTCTTGCCAGTGTTCGTCGTCTAGTTCTAGGCCGTCTTCATTCCAGTTCCTTTTGCGATTAAGCAATGGATCATCCATGTTATTTATTAATTTACTATAGTCCAATTGTAGTGTTGGACAGTGCACTGCCACTTGAGTTATAGGTTGCTGCCTATTTTCCGTGCTCCTAGGTGTCACCCACTACTCTTGAGTGACTGTGTCATAAACCGGTCTGCAGAACATTAAATTTAGCTCTGTCTCCCAGGGCATCAGAATGTGCTGATTAACCAGCTAAAGTTGCATACAAATTCTATTTGAAACATGAGTTTTGTTTCTTGTGTGAATTTATTTATTGTTCCATAATTCCACTTTACGTTTAGATGTTGTAGTCACATCTCATTATACATCCATTATTTCATCAAAATCACAGTTTTAACAATCTGTGTCAGTTTCCCTTCATTCCCCAATGCATTTCGGCGCCATGCGCCTTTGTCAAGGGATAAATTTGTTGAAAAAATAACAATAATACATGCCATTACTCAAGTTATTTGCCACCGTTCTACATGTAAAATACACAAATATCACTTGTTTAGCTAGTAACTACCTGTTTTCACATCGTACATCAACATCGCTTACAATTTAGAAAAGCTTAAGCGTTCTACTGTGTTGCCCTGATGTAATTGTCATTCGATCGTTTCGTGAAACTCTAAGTAAAGCTCGGTGACTCACAGTTAGTAATTCCAGCCTACCCCCTCCTTTACTCCGCTTCAATAGCAGACTTCATTTACTAATCTTTTAGCGTTTGATTAAACCTCACAGCGTGCAAGAGAACCCTCCTTGGAGAGGGTTAAAAGGATAGTCTCGGAACCGGAGCAAGTAGAAACTCAAACAAAACTCATGATGGAAAGATTCAAAAACAGAGGATATCCAGACTCAATATTAGAGCAAGCTAAGGAGAGAATTGCGCAAAAGAACAGAGAAGAATTATTCACTCCTCGAGACGTCAGAGAAGACCAACGTGTCAGCAAGTTTGGGGAATGAAGGGAAACTAACGACACAGATTCACACAAGAAACAAAACTCATGTTTCAAATAGAATTTGTATGCAACTTTAGCTGGTTAATCAGCACATCCTGATGCCCTGGGAGACAGAGCTAAATTTAATGTTCTGCAGACCGGTTAATTTACTATAGATCATAGATGGTCTTCTCTGGAAGATATCACTCTGATAAAGCCCAAACCACTACAAATAGAGAGTAGGGATCTATCTACTTTTACCTCTGCCTACCTTTGGGTTTCCACTGGACTCTGTGTACACTAGAATTCATTTTGGTATCTATACTACTATTATAAAGAGAGAACTGTGTCCTTTGAGCCAGGTAAACTCGAAAAGTACACCACCAATCCAAACACCCAAGACATCTTTGGAAACCTCAGGGCAAGCAGAAGGACATAGGCTATATAAAAAAAAAAAATATACGTTCTTTAAAAAATTTAAGAATAAAAAAAAAGTAGTCCCTTGCAAGTAGCTCCGGCCGCGACGTGCGTGATGACATCGGGAGCGCGGGGAGGAGCGGCGTTCAGGAGCAAGAGGAGCTGCGGACAGGCGGGGAGGAGCTGCGGACAAGCGCTGAGGAGCGGCGGAGCAGTGGAGCGGTAAACTCAGAAGCGCGGGGAGGAGCGGCGGCTGAGGTAAGTGAAGCAGCCGCGGGTGCGCACCGAGGGACGGGCGTGGGCAATGAGTGCTCGCAAGCCTTTTCCTCAAAGTCGGGACGTCGGGGGGAACAGCGGACACTAGCGTGGGCAGAAGCGGCCAGGACCAACAAAACCGGAGCAAGGAAACACTAAGTACGCTCTGCTGCTCCCGGCCACTCTGCTGCGCCTCTCCTGCTGCGATGCTGCCCCCAGCCACCTTCTGCCCCAGGCAACGCCGGGGCGGGCTGCTAGTAGTATATACAGAGCCAGCTTCCTACACTCTGCTCTCAGGAGGCCCAGAACAAAAGCTTAGACGGAAAGAGGGTGTAACATCCCTGCCCACAAGATGATCTCCTGATTAGCCTCCATGGGCCAACGAGCTTAAAAGAAAGTACCACCTTTGGAATGCAAATCTGGCCACCAGTCCCTGGCTAACTTGTGTAGACCAGCCTGCCTCCGCAGACAGATTTCTGACCACTTGCAGGTGACAGCCTACACTCAGAAGAAACAATGCCTGCTGTGGCCGGAGCTTTTGTCACCACCTACATGCAGGATGGCAAATCAGACAGGAGGCGTGAAAGGCCTCTGGCTCCTTTGATATGCGACCACAGATTCCTCCATACCTGCAGCACAAACCTAATACCTAAAAGCACTACTGTACCCAAGCCCCACAGCACAAGGAAAAGTGGATCACTGGAGTGTACGTACCCGAGCATCTCAAGTATCGAACACCCTGTGAGTTAACCCAGACTGGCCCCCAAGTCCCTGCTTGCATCCTCTTTCTTAGGACTGCCTCCCACTGAAACCAACGGGACACACTGCCGAAAAGCTCCTCTGCATCCGGATGACCCCCCGCCCCCCGAGACGACTTAGGTGGCTTGTTGGTGATGCCCGAGTCCTTGCCCCATACTTATTTTAACTCCAGAAGATTGGTTCTGTAAGTTTCTGCTAAGTACCCGTTTTCAGCATATTTGTCTTTTCCCAAAGGATAACGTTACAGCATTATAGATAGTAAATTTTCTGCAAAACTGATAACTTAAAAAACAAAGTTCTTGGTGTCAGAAAGTATATACAAAAACATGTTTTTTTCTAAATTGCTGTGGATCTCCTTGTTGATATTGTGTGTGTATCTTTTATGGACTGTGTGTATGCGACAAATGTCTAACCCTGCTCTTTGATAAACCAAAGGCTGCTCGACCACACAACAACAATATCGGATTGATAAGCAAGCCCCGTCAACTTATAAGGAATTCCTGGACTCTCAACACAATATACTTTGTTCTGGTATATTATATAGAGACTCAGGTACCTACAATGACAGGACGTATTTTTTATGGTGGTCACATTTCTCTTAGCAGTCTCACCACTTTGGGCGATGAGTTATTTGATCAGTGACCTTCACAACATGGCGATTGGGGCTCTCTGGCGGAGTTAAAAAAAAGACTGGTTCAAACATTGCTACATAAGGCGCTTAAACGGAGAACCTGAGACAAAATACATCACCATAAGGACTGATCAATATAAATAAACAAAGGACCTTCTTGGATGACAAGGAATGCCATAAAAATAGGTAGTTGATTGCATGGAAATGCACCCGCGATTTGATTGATGCTTACAATGAAAACACTAAAGAGACTCTCGGATAACCTCTTAGTTCAGATAAAGACAAGCAAAAATACCCTGATAAGATTTCAGTCTCTGCATTCAAGATTTCAGTCTCTGCATTCAAGATTTTTAAGTCTCTGCATACAAGATTTTTAAGTCTCTGCATTCAAGATTTTTAAGTCTCTGCATTCAAGATTTTAAGTCTCTGCATTCAAGATTTTAAGTCTCTGCATTCAAGAATAAATTAGAGTAGATGAAGTTTCTGAAATTATGGATTTTTTTAACTAACTTCAAAATCCAGAAATTCCAAAAGAATCTTTAAATAAATCTCATGAGCAAATGTATCCTTGCTTCAGAGAAGACTGAGCAGGAGAAGATTTCATTGGAAACCTCAGCATTGGGTCATCTGATACCAAAAGCAGAGGAAGGCACATTGCAAATAAAGGGAAGGTGGGGCCTCGAGAAGGGGCAGACAGGTACAGAGGCCTTATGGTCCAAATACGCATCAAGATCCATATTAGATTTGGTTCAGTGCGTATAGGTTCACCCAACAGATGAACACACAATTTTTCCCCTAGCAAGCAACCGTGAGACCACCTGAGGCAGGGGGGGCCCAGAGAAAATGAAAAGGACAGAAGCTATCTTGGGAAGTTATGGAACCACCTCCACGTACCAGCAGGAATTAAGGGAAGATGTTAATGCAATACTGAATTTGATTAATTGACTTAACTTAAGCTCAGTAACAAGTACTTACCCACTACAAAAATTGGCATCTTTAGATTACGTAGGGAAGTTGCCGAATTGTCTCGGAATATTTGTTTACACATCTTTAAAGATCAAGAAGCAAGTGGTGAGGTAGAAAAAACACTGGTCTAAAAAAAAAACAAAAAAAAACGTACACTTCGACTCAAATAAAGACATCCGAGGTGTTGGTTTGAGGAAGTGGTCAACAATGAAATAGATACATTGAAATTATCGAACCAGAACCACTTCCACAGTATCATAAAAGAAGACCGAAAGACAATCACCTAAATTTGACAAGCAAAAGACATTATAAAACTGGTAGATGAGGGAGGTGCAATTGCTGTCCTCCCTTGTGGGATGTACAAAGATGAATGTGGAGAGAAACTATAAAAAATGTGGAGAGAAACTCTAAAAATTACCAAGGGATCAACTGTGGATGCAGCAGAAGTAGTAATATTTCTAGGGGATACAGGACTAGAACACAGTTGGATCACTAAGAAAAAAAGTTGAAATCCTGTACAATCTAGCCCCTCTAATACCTTACTTATTCTCTCAAAGGAACATAAGGGTTCTGCCCCCCCCGGTCTAATTAAATAATTAAAATATCAAAAGATGTGACGTTGTAGTGCCACAGTAGGCAGTAACTGGCTCGATCGAGGCAAGCACACCAGAATAAGACTGAATGGGACTTCAATTCCCCAAGTTCCCCAGTGAAGCACATGTATGATGTGCGACGTCGCAAGGCCCCATACTGACCTGGCCAATTTAACCGCAGCAGCCACTGGGCACAGAATCAGGAGAGGTAGTGCACCAGCGGCTGCTTTAGGTGAACAAACGGAGCCAGAGCCTTGATGAACTAAGGTGGGGGATATGGTGGCAGCTGGCAATCTGATGAATGTACGGAGAAAGCAGTAGTGCCCATCTGGGAGTGGCTCATATGAGATGCTTGAATGTATGGGGACTAGAACATGTGCAACCAACAAGCAATGGCATTTGAAACAGTTACACTTCTCTATTAATGTGGCCATGTTTACTAATGTTACAGAATGTAATTACCCCAATATCTATCACAACAGGGGGGTGGATTTTTATTCTCTAGCTACGAATGAGTAGCACAGTAGGTTTAACGTAGGGATACTCAATGTATGCAATATTAGGATTGTGACACTGCATATTTATTTCTTTGGAGTAAAGAGAAGATGTACCGCCACAGAGTCAGTAATTATGACAAAGTTGTGCTTTATTGTATCAGTCCATGAGCAGCGGAAATCAGAGAAGATTCCTCCACTAATTGATTTGATGCAACATTTAAGCAGAGAATAGGAGCTGTCCTAGTTAGAGATAGGTTTTCTCCCATATTTTACATTCTGCCACCCATGTTTTGTTTCACACAGGTGTGTCACTACAGGAGGTCCCCCTAACCCTGCTCTCAGTGTGACTGCAGGATGGGCATGTAAGACTTACTTTCTTCCCTACATGTACAAATTAATAATTAAGGACAGACAGCTGTACCTTTTACTGCCTTGATCAAGGCCCAAGATCCTCTTTCTGAGGATCTTATGGAGGTCGAAGCATGCTGGGGATTGACAAGTAGAGACTTTGTTTGTGATACAGGTTCCTGGTAACATCTCCAAATTTGTTTTGAACCAGCCCTGAATATCTGTAATAAAGGGAACCCTTGGGCTTACGCAGAGGCTGTTTTACATAAAAATCTGGTCCCTTTATATGACCAAAAAACATTTGCTCTGATCTCCCTGTCAAAAAGGTTGAGACTACTTTTTTTTGTTACATAGAGGACCTTTCAAAGGGTTGACTGCCAGTGTTCTCGATCGACCTCGATCAGCAGGGTTTCCTATGATGCAGCTTTCCCTGAATCACTATTGGTTTTGTTGTCTGGGCAGCCTTCTGTTACAACAGTTTTGGTTTGGAGCCAGAACATCCCTGTGCTACCTTCCTTTGCTCGAGTCAACTGCGTCCTCTGAGTACTCCTCCCTCAAGAGACAGATTTTGCAGGGATGTCTCACTTTGCCATGTCATAGTGCGCCTACCACTGTTTCCCTCTTGCTTTCAAAGTCTTGAGCCAGTACTCTGCAAGCAATACAACACTTGGTATCGAATAGTCTTTCAGGAGACACAGGTTGCAGACCTTGCATGCATCATTTTGGGAGCACTTATGGTGCCACTGAAGGCAAAATCTAACGGAGTAAGTTCCTACCCTCATTTACCCCCTCTAAAGGTGCATGCTGTTTTACCGGTGAAAAACAGTGCTGTCCCTCACAATTATCGTACCCAATGACATTTTGTTGGTTTTTCGTTTTTCTTCCAAAAACTCAGTGAAAAGGTGTGAGCACTTATGGTGAAAATCTTCTGCATTACCTCTCTTCTTCCAGACCCAACAGCAGAAAAAAGAATACAAAGATGGCGACCAAACAAATGGGCTTCCAGTGTAGGCGTCTGATGACATAGGGGACGGACATAGGTCATGGATGCAGCCCAGCGGAGCAATAGAAAAAAGAAACAATCAATATAATTCTGGACTACAGTACTAGACGGCGGAATAACGCACAGCATGTTAATCCAGAAAAAATGTGCGCTGCAAAGATACCTCAAAGATGGTAGGAGCTGGATGCCACAGAAAAGCGGAAGTAGGAGTGCATGGAGGCATTTGGTGAGTAGTGATTCATGTATCTTGAGAAAGCTCAGCTTTTCAAATTTTTAGCCAAAAGCAACAATGGTGTGCCACACGCTGACTGGAAAAAGGCACCATGATAAGCAGTGATGGTCAAGTTGAAATTAAGTGACACCTTGCTGTAAGTGGCAAATAACAGATGCAAGAGTCTCCAGTAACCCCGGACTAAGACAGACAAGGGTAGAAGAGGCATTAGTTATAGCATACTTTAAAGACAAATTCATTTAATAAAGCTTCCAATGTTGAAAGTACTCTGGCACCATAATTTGATTTCGCGCAAGCACTTCAAGAGAAAAGTCCAGTAATTGATGCAATGGTCACATGTCAAGCAAAAGTACAGATTACAAGCTGTTAGGACAGAGGAGAGAAACACTATTTGCTAAGTGCAAAAGCAATTTAATTGGTTTATGATTTTGGAAAAGATGATCAAATAGTTCTGCCAGACACAGAGAATTATGTTTCCACCCTCAATTTGTGACTACCAAAATTAAGGTTTACAAATCAGGCTGAGCGCTTTGCTCAAAAATCTTGCTATGTCTGTCAGTACTAAAAAGGCCTGAGTAGGAGACATGTTTGCAGTTCTAGCAGCCTGCCTATTGCAGCAGTGTCAACTTGCATCCTAGGAGACCTGTCCACCACAATAAAAGTGGTACCATTAGCACTCAACCAACCCACCATCGTGGACTCAGCAAAATCTTTAGGCATAACACTCGACACCAATCTCAACATGCAGCAACATATCCGCAAGGCAACAAAGAGAGCGAACTTCCAAATCAATACTCTGAGGAAACTTAAACCCTTCCTCCCAGCCAAAGACTTCCAAACCGCAGTACAAGCACTAGTCATCCCTCGAATAGAATACGGCAGCATCGCCCTCTGCGGACTCCCCCTAACTACAACCACACCCCCAAGAGCTTCTCTAAACGCTGCAGCCAGACTCATCACTGGGTCAAAAAAGCACTCCCATATTACCCCTGACTTGAAATCCCTAAACTGGCTGCCGTTTGAAGCCAGAATACATCTGAAAATGGCCTGCATGACACACAAGGGGGTACACCTAAACTCACCCGGCTACCTCGCTCAGAAGCTGACAATCTCTGGCGGAGCTAGAAACACTAGAGGCACAAACAATCTTCTGCTGAAACCTCGAAGATTCCGGAAGGAAAAAACATATAGGCGCTCCTTTTCAGGAATGGCGCCTAGGATCTGGAACTCACTCCCTCCCGAAACCAGGCTTATCTCTTCCACTACACTCTTTAAAAATGAAGTAAAAGCTATCCTCATGGCTAAATACACTTGAACTATTATCTCGAACTCTCTTAATACTCTGCACCGATCTGTACTACATGTTTGACCCCTTTGCTTATTTGTATTAGTTGTCTTATTACTCACATGATTGGATTTGCAGCCACCTGTAGGAGAGTAGGGTCTGCAATCCTATGATCACCCAGATTTTTTGCTTTTGTTTCACTGGTTTACGACTTTCTCTGGCTGTGGGCCTGCCAATCAGACCCACAGCCTGGCTGTTCTCTTTCTAAATTACCTCATGTACCCTAGGTGCATCTACCAATTGGTACTGGGCCACCTTATCAGACCCTGTAACTCAGGGCATAGGTGTACCCAGGGCTGCCAGGGGCTGCAGCATGTATTATGCCACCCCTGGCTGGCCTCCTAAATTCGACACAACTGGCTGCATGACAGCTGGGGCAAAGTCGTGTAATCACCCTTTGCTGTAGGTGTAGTATACCTATACCTAACCCTAAAATGGACACACAGATTCCTATCAGTCACTCCTATGGCAGGCCTTGACAATCCTGAAGGCAGAGTGCTTGGAATCGTGTGAGATGGTGCTCTGGCATGAGCTGAGCCTGTCTGCAGCTTGCGGAATCAAGTCCTAATAGCTGCTCCATGATATCGCATACCATATACTCTTAAGTGCATTATAATCCTCGCGGTTAAATGCTATCTTTGGTATTGCTTTATCAAAACATGTCGAGTAAGGTGTCATACGAATTGGAATACTAACCCCTCGCCAATTCTGGCGACGGGGTTAGCATTCCACCCTTCTAGAGGGACACGACATGTATGTAACTGTGAACCCCGGTTAAAGTTAACTGAAGCCTCAGCTCCACAAAATGGATGCTGCCACCACAGACACGAGTCTGACCCCCTGCAGCTGGGAGTCCTTCCAGTGAGGGGAGCCTGGACAAAGGGTTTCCTGTCAGGGGCGGTGCTAGCACCGTCCCAGACATGGTTTTGTGTATCCTGGGTAGGCAGGGCTTTACAGGAAGGTGACTGCTGAGTGGCACCCCGGTGCTCACTACGCATAGGCCGGTCTGAACCAGTTCCAGGGGCACACCAGCCCCTGGCCTGGGGAAGTCCGGCATGGCTGAGGGGTGTAACCACCCCCACCTAGTCCCACCCATAGGCAGGACCTAGTCACCGGGTCAGCCCCCTTTTTTAGTATAAAGATGGGAGCGGGCCCCCTGTTAAAATTAGATCATCTTTGGAATCAAGATACCACTTTCTTCGAAAGGACTTCACGATTTCTTCTTCAAGATTCTCCCTTGTGGCTAAGGAGTAGTCACCCTGCATCAAGCGGGCACCATCCTAAAGAACACTGCGGTCTGCTGCAAGTCCTTCTTCACGAATCCGACGACCCAGCTCGACGAGACCCGGCTTCCCTGGCACCTCTGACCTCTACTCACCTCTACAGCCAAGCTGAGAACCGTGAGTGCGACGAGACCTCAAGGGACCGACGATCGCCAAGACTGCACGACATCTTTATTGCAAGCCCACCGAGTCTTCCACTGGTGAGTGCTTTGGGGTCCGAGAAGCCCCGACCCTGCGCAGCTCCAGCACCCAAGATCAGCCCCCCTGCATCTCCACGATCTGCGTGGGGCCCTTCTGCTGTTTGCTGTGCACCGCGTTGTGTGGCTACTAGCCGGCTGGCTTGTGGCCTTCTGAACGACGCCCGACGACAACTCTTCTGCTGGTCTGGTTGCTCCAGGCTGGCCCTTGCTTCCTTGTTCAAGAGAGGCACCCCGGACCCTCCTGGTCCACTCCAGACGCCATTTTAGGTCCACCGCGTGGGCTTGAATTTGCCAAGGCTTTGTTGCCCAATCCTGGGTCCAGCGACGCCGACAGCTTCTATCTTCGTGGGACAGCTCGATCCTCCATCCTGGTCGCCGACAACGCCTCCTGGTCCGTGAGATCTTCGAGTCAAGCGTCACCCACTCACCTAGTCGAGGTGGCTACCATCCGGTGCCCTCCTGGTGCCCACTGACTACTGGCTAGTAGTCTCGAACTTGGTCCCCTCTGCTTTCAGGTGTCATCTATCTTCAAGATCCAGGCTTGGATCCGACTGAACTTTCTTCACTGGTCACCGGCCAGCATCTTTTCTTCCGGCTCCTGGTCCGTCTACGAGGATTCCCGACGTCTTTTCAGACCTATGCAGCTGCAGCCCCTGGGCTAGGTAACTTCGGCATTTCGGTGCCCCAGCATAGCCTCACTATCCAAGGGTCAGAATCTACTTTCGTTTTCTCCCTACCAGGTCGGGTTCGCCCGAGAACACTAACTTTCTAATTCCTAGCTACCATAGACTTTTGTCCCGCATCTCGCGTGAGAGTGCACACACTGCACCCGAGTCCCCTAGGCCTCCTAGAAGTAATCTAACGATTCCCTAGTCAAGTCCTAGCGATTCCAAAAGCTATTAGTACTGTACTCACCTGCTAGGAATTTCGCATTCCACTTTCAGAGTATATGGTTTTCCGTGCCCCTCGGGCATTTGTATATACTGTGCTAACTTAAGTATTTTTGTAAGAGTTTTGGTTTGTGCTTAGTACCCTGTCCTCATAAAGAGTACAGGGCTGTTGTGATCTTTAATAAATAACTGTTTATTTTCATAACACTTGTGTGGTGTCCTTTCACTGGGTATTCAAGGGGTATATGTGTGGTAAACAGCTGGCTTAACACGCCCTCTCGAGTCTTTAGCCTTAGACTGCTCGTATCCATGCTACTAGGATAGCTGGTCTATAAGGTTGACTTACAACCAATCATCAATAAGGGTTGCTGGACTGATACATAGTGTTCACTAGAATAGTGAGCACTGCATATCAGGCCACCTTCTCACATTGGTGAGCAGCGGTTGGGATTTGAGCTTGCTGTTGTTTTGCCACACGTATCCTAAGAATATCTTGTTGAAAGATCACATAAGTACTGTTAGGTACACATAACTAAAGCTTAGAATACTCTGAGTTCTACTGAACCAGCTGTTGTAGCTCCTCAAGGCTTAGCACACCTTGGCTGCAACTCTTAGCAAGGGATCAGTAGGTAAACACATAGTGTAGGTAGGTGCATCACTTACACCACACTAGAAACAGTATGTCGGACAAAGGAGGAAACACTGAGGTTCCCCTTGTGTCAGTTGACCCTCCACAGGTCATCTCTTCAAGATATACTGCGCTTAGCTTCCATGAGTTACGACAAGTGTGTACCTCTAGGAAGATTAAGCAGGGGTCTAACCCCACAACTGCCTTTCTGATTGGTCTCTTAGAGACTCATGATGCAAGGAGGGCTGGTAACCCAGACCCTTCTAATTCAGATGGCAACATGCCCTCCTTACAGGGTCCCTTTGATGCCCAGGACCATCCTCTTCAGGAAGCAGATGATGCTGATGATGAGGAGGATGATTTGGTATCAGGGGATGAGGCAGAAAAGGAACAGGTAGAAGTCAACAGACTAACCAGGTCCAACTTAAGCAGACATGAGATGGGCACTAGGGGACCCTTGGGGCCACTCTCAGGTCAGCTTAACATTGGGAATGGACGAGATAGATCTCTATCAAGAGGCTCTATCAGATCCCTTCATACCAATGGCTCTCAACGTTCCTCTCAAAGGGGAATGACATCTCCCCAGAGGAGAATGTATGAAGCTAAGGAAAAGGCAGCCAATCTGAGGATTGAAAGGGAAGAACTTGCCCTGGCCAAAGAGAGGCTTGCCTTTGCTAGAGAGCAACAATTGAGTGGGACAGTCCCCACTGGTGGCAGCATTGTACCTAGCAATAGGGAAAGGAGTTTTGATACAAAACACCTTGGTAAGATAGTGCCCCCCTTTAAACAAGGGGATGACATCCACAAATGGATTACTGCTTTGGAGAGGGCCTGCACTGTGCAAGGTGTTCCCCCAAGTCAGTGGGCAGCTATCTTGTGGCTCTCCTTTGAGGGTAAAGGAAGAGACAAGCTCCTCACCACAAGGGTGGAGGATGCTAATGATTACCAAGTCTTGAAAAATGCACTGGTTGATGGGTTTGGCCTAACCACTGAGCAGTACAGGGTGCTGTTCAGGGATACCCAGAAAACTCAGTCTCAAGATTGGGCTGACTTTGTAGATTGTGCCACTAAGGCTTTTGAGGGCTGGTTGCTGGGCAGTAAGGTTACTGATTATAAAGGATTGTACAATTTGATGATGAGAGAGCAAATTTTAAACAATTGTCAGAACCAGTTGTTGCATCAGCATCTTGTTGACTCAGATCTGACCTCTCCCCAAGAATTGGGAAAGAAGGCAGACAGATGGGTTAGAACAAGAGTTAAACAGAACCAGGGCCAGAATCAAGGTGGTCAGAAGAAAGCAGACCAGAAGGGTAAAGATTCTAAGGGGGAACAAAATGACCAGAAGTCTTCGACAGGTCCCCAACAACCCAAAGAGGGTGGGGGTCAGGCTCCCCAAAAGAAGAAAGAAGGCCAATCTAAAAGGTGGTGCCAATACTGCAAAAGTAAAACTCACTGGTTTAGTGAGTGCACCAAGAAAGGAGGAGGGCAGACTCCTGCCACTGCAGCCCCTAAGGCACCTGTGCCCCCTAGTACAGCCAGCAGTGGTAGTGCACCTCCCAAGGGTTTAGTAGGGTTAACCCTGGGTTCTGAGGGGTGTGACAACTTAGTTGGTACACTCACTCAGGCTGTCCTTGTTTGTACAGGGGATGTGGATATGTCCCCTGACATAAGTCCCAATACTTTGGGCAAATACAGACAGACACCTTTTATTAATGGAAAAATGGCTCAGGCCTATAGGGACACTTGTGCCAGTGTCACAATGGTGACACCTAGCTTTGTGGACCCTGGACAGATCATGCCAGGTACAGAATTCCTGGTGACCAATGCAAGCAATGTCACTACCAATCATAGTATGGCAATTGTAGCTTTCTCCTGGGGAGGGGTAACTGGCCAAAAGAAGGTTGTAGTTAGTTCAGACCTCCCAGTGGATTGTTTGTTGGGCAATGATTTGGAGTCATCACAATGGTCAGAAGTGGAGCAGAGGACTCATCTGGAAATGTTAGGTTTGCCAGCACATGTGTTTGCTGTGACTAGGTCACAGGCCAGAAGATGCCCCACTGAACAGGTGCTGGATCCTGGAACAATGGACCAGACACCTTCCAAGAAAAAGAGCAGTAGGGTTAAGGCTGTGCCTTCCCCCTTGCCCCAGGTTGTGGATCAAGTCTCAGAGGAGGCTGACCTGCAGGAATTGAGGGAAACTGAGCCTAGAGAGTTTGAACTTGATCAAGTTGAATTCTTGGGTTCAGGGGGACCCTCAAGGGAAGACCTGGGGAAGGACCAGTTAGGCTGCCCTTCTCTTGAACCCCTCAGACAGCAGGCTGCTGCTGAGGCTGCTGGGAACGCCACAGGTACCCACAAGGTATACTGGGAAGATGGACTCCTGTACACTGAGTCAAGAGACCCCAAGCCTGGCATGACCAGGAGGCTGGTTGTACCCTTGTCTCAGAGAGGTTTCCTACTTACCTTGGCCCATGAGATTCCCTTAGCAGGACACTTAGGCCAGACAAAGACTTGGGACAGGCTTGTCTCACACTTTCACTGGCCTCACATGAATGAGGATACCAAGGAGTTTTGTCGCTCCTGTGTCACTTGCCAAGCCAGTGGTAAGTCAGGTGGCACAACAAAGGCCCCCCTTATACCAATGCCTGTGGTGGGGGTGCCCTTTGAAAGAGTGGGGATTGACATTGTTGGTCCAATGGAACCCCAGACAGCATCAGGGCACAAGTTTATACTGGTGGTAGTGGATCATGCCACCAGGTATCCTGAAGCTATTCCACTTAGGACCACCACAGCCCCTGTGGTGGCAAGGGCCCTAGTTGGAGTGTTCTCCAGAGTGGGCTTCCCTAAGGAGGTTGTCTCTGACAGAGGTGCAAACTTCATGTCAAGCTATTTAACTGCTATGTGGAAGGAGTGTGGTGTCAATTACAAATTCACTACACCCTATCACCCACAATGCAATGGGCTTGTTGAAAGGTTCAACAGGACCCTAAAAGGGATGATTCATGGACTACCTGAAACACTCAGGCGTAGATGGGATGTCCTGATGCCCTGCCTTCTGTTTGCTTACAGAGAGGTCCCACAAAAGGGGGTTGGCTACAGCCCTTTTGAACTTTTGTATGGGCATCCTGTGAGAGGCCCCTTGTGTTTGGTGAAGGAAGGATGGGAGAGACCTCTCAAAAAGCCTGCAACCAACATAATGGACTATGTACTTGGTCTCCGCTCCAGGATGGCTGAGTATATGGAGAAGGCATCAGAAAACCTTAAGGCCAGTCAAGAACTTCAAAAAGCTTGGCATGACCAAAAGGCTGTCCTGACTGTTTATCAGCCTGGACAGAAGGTGTGGGTGCTGGAGCCAGTGGCCCCAGCAGCACTCAAAGACAAATGGTCTGGGCCCCACACAATCCTTGAGCAAAAGGGAGAGGTCACCTACCTGGTGGACCTTGGAACTCCCAGGAGTCCCCATAGGGTACTCCATGTCAACAGGCTCAAAGCATATGTCGACAGGAAGGACATGAGCTTGCTCATGGCCATAGATGAGGGACAGGAGGAAGAGAGTGACCCTCTCCCAGACCTGCTCACTCAGAATCCTGATGATGGGTCAGTAGATGGTGTTGTCTTTTGTGGCAGCCTCTCTGAACATCAGCAGAAAGACTGTAAACAGGTTCTTCAGTCTTTCAGACATATGTTCTCTCTGACACCCAGTCAGACCAATTGGTGCACCCATGAGGTTGACACTGGTGACAGCCTGCCAGTCAAGAGTAAAATCTACAGGCAGCCTGATCATGTTAGAGACTGCATAAAAACTGAAGTGCAGAAAATGTTGGAATTGGGAGTCATTGAACCCTCAGATAGCCCTTGGGCTAGTCCAGTAGTTCTAGTGCCAAAGCCTCACACCCAAGATGGTAAGAGAGAGATGAGGTTTTGCGTAGACTACAGGGGTCTCAATGCAGTCACTAAGACTGATGCCCATCCAATACCAAGGGCAGATGAACTTATAGATAGATTGGCTTCTGCCAACTACTTAAGTACATTTGACTTAACAGCTGGGTATTGGCAAATCAGGTTAGCTGAGGATGCCAAGCCCAAAACAGCATTTTCAACCCCTGGTGGGCATTATCAATTTGTGGTAATGCCCTTTGGTCTGAAAAATGCACCTGCCACCTTCCAAAGGTTGGTGAATCAAGTCCTTACTGGGCTGGATGACTTCTGTGCAGCATATCTAGATGATATTGCTGTCTTTAGCTCCACCTGGGAGGATCACCTGGTCCACCTGAGGAAAGTGTTAGAGGCTCTGCAAGCAGCAGGCCTCACTATCAAGGCCACCAAGTGCCAGATAGGGCAGACACAGGTTGTATACCTGGGCCACCTTGTAGGTGGAGGCCAGGTTCAGCCACTGGAGAGCAAAATACAGTCAATCAGGGACTGGGCTCCTCCAACCACCCAGACTCAGGTTCGAGCTTTCTTGGGCCTGACTGGATACTACAGAAAGTTTGTCAGGAACTATGGTTCCATTGTGACACCATTAAATGAACTGACAAGTAAGAAAATGCCAAAAAAGGTTCAGTGGACAGCAGGCTGTCAAAAAGCATTCGATGACCTAAAGCAGGCCATGTGCACAGCACCTATCCTTAAGAGTCCAGACTACTCCAAACCATTCATTGTCCAAACAGATGCTTCTGAGTTGGGTGTGGGAGCTGTTCTTTCTCAACTGAATTTTGATGGTCAGGATCAGCCCATTGCTTTTATAAGCAGAAGGCTGACCCCCAGAGAGAAGAATTGGTCAGCTATTGAGAGGGAGGCCTTTGCTGTGGTTTGGGCCCTGAAGAAGCTGAGGCCATACTTGTTTGGCACTCACTTCAAGATTCAGACCGACCATAAGCCCCTCTTGTGGCTAAATCAGATGAAGGGTGAAAACCCCAAACTGCTTAGGTGGTCCATTTCCCTACAGGGGATGGACTTTACAGTGGAACATAGACCTGGTACTGATCATGGCAATGCCGATGGGCTCTCCAGATATTTCCACTTAGAACAAGAAGACTCACCTGGTCAAGGTTAGCTTATTGTCCCAAAGTTTGGGGGGGGGTCATGTAGGAGAGTAGGGTCTGCAATCCTATGATCACCCAGATTTTTTGCTTTTGTTTCACTGGTTTACGACTTTCTCTGGCTGTGGGCCTGCCAATCAGACCCACAGCCTGGCTGTTCTCTTTCTAAATTACCTCATGTACCCTAGGTGCATCTACCAATTGGTACTGGGCCACCTTATCAGACCCTGTAACTCAGGGCATAGGTGTACCCAGGGCTGCCAGGGGCTGCAGCATGTATTATGCCACCCCTGGCTGGCCTCCTAAATTCGACACAACTGGCTGCATGACAGCTGGGGCAAAGTCGTGTAATCACCCTTTGCTGTAGGTGTAGTATACCTATACCTAACCCTAAAATGGACACACAGATTCCTATCAGTCACTCCTATGGCAGGCCTTGACAATCCTGAAGGCAGAGTGCTTGGAATCGTGTGAGATGGTGCTCTGGCATGAGCTGAGCCTGTCTGCAGCTTGCGGAATCAAGTCCTAATAGCTGCTCCATGATATCGCATACCATATACTCTTAAGTGCATTATAATCCTCGCGGTTAAATGCTATCTTTGGTATTGCTTTATCAAAACATGTCGAGTAAGGTGTCATACGAATTGGAATACTAACCCCTCGCCAATTCTGGCGACGGGGTTAGCATTCCACCCTTCTAGAGGGACACGACATGTATGTAACTGTGAACCCCGGTTAAAGTTAACTGAAGCCTCAGCTCCACAAAATGGATGCTGCCACCACAGACACGAGTCTGACCCCCTGCAGCTGGGAGTCCTTCCAGTGAGGGGAGCCTGGACAAAGGGTTTCCTGTCAGGGGCGGTGCTAGCACCGTCCCAGACATGGTTTTGTGTATCCTGGGTAGGCAGGGCTTTACAGGAAGGTGACTGCTGAGTGGCACCCCGGTGCTCACTACGCATAGGCCGGTCTGAACCAGTTCCAGGGGCACACCAGCCCCTGGCCTGGGGAAGTCCGGCATGGCTGAGGGGTGTAACCACCCCCACCTAGTCCCACCCATAGGCAGGACCTAGTCACCGGGTCAGCCCCCTTTTTTAGTATAAAGATGGGAGCGGGCCCCCTGTTAAAATTAGATCATCTTTGGAATCAAGATACCACTTTCTTCGAAAGGACTTCACGATTTCTTCTTCAAGATTCTCCCTTGTGGCTAAGGAGTAGTCACCCTGCATCAAGCGGGCACCATCCTAAAGAACACTGCGGTCTGCTGCAAGTCCTTCTTCACGAATCCGACGACCCAGCTCGACGAGACCCGGCTTCCCTGGCACCTCTGACCTCTACTCACCTCTACAGCCAAGCTGAGAACCGTGAGTGCGACGAGACCTCAAGGGACCGACGATCGCCAAGACTGCACGACATCTTTATTGCAAGCCCACCGAGTCTTCCACTGGTGAGTGCTTTGGGGTCCGAGAAGCCCCGACCCTGCGCAGCTCCAGCACCCAAGATCAGCCCCCCTGCATCTCCACGATCTGCGTGGGGCCCTTCTGCTGTTTGCTGTGCACCGCGTTGTGTGGCTACTAGCCGGCTGGCTTGTGGCCTTCTGAACGACGCCCGACGACAACTCTTCTGCTGGTCTGGTTGCTCCAGGCTGGCCCTTGCTTCCTTGTTCAAGAGAGGCACCCCGGACCCTCCTGGTCCACTCCAGACGCCATTTTAGGTCCACCGCGTGGGCTTGAATTTGCCAAGGCTTTGTTGCCCAATCCTGGGTCCAGCGACGCCGACAGCTTCTATCTTCGTGGGACAGCTCGATCCTCCATCCTGGTCGCCGACAACGCCTCCTGGTCCGTGAGATCTTCGAGTCAAGCGTCACCCACTCACCTAGTCGAGGTGGCTACCATCCGGTGCCCTCCTGGTGCCCACTGACTACTGGCTAGTAGTCTCGAACTTGGTCCCCTCTGCTTTCAGGTGTCATCTATCTTCAAGATCCAGGCTTGGATCCGACTGAACTTTCTTCACTGGTCACCGGCCAGCATCTTTTCTTCCGGCTCCTGGTCCGTCTACGAGGATTCCCGACGTCTTTTCAGACCTATGCAGCTGCAGCCCCTGGGCTAGGTAACTTCGGCATTTCGGTGCCCCAGCATAGCCTCACTATCCAAGGGTCAGAATCTACTTTCGTTTTCTCCCTACCAGGTCGGGTTCGCCCGAGAACACTAACTTTCTAATTCCTAGCTACCATAGACTTTTGTCCCGCATCTCGCGTGAGAGTGCACACACTGCACCCGAGTCCCCTAGGCCTCCTAGAAGTAATCTAACGATTCCCTAGTCAAGTCCTAGCGATTCCAAAAGCTATTAGTACTGTACTCACCTGCTAGGAATTTCGCATTCCACTTTCAGAGTATATGGTTTTCCGTGCCCCTCGGGCATTTGTATATACTGTGCTAACTTAAGTATTTTTGTAAGAGTTTTGGTTTGTGCTTAGTACCCTGTCCTCATAAAGAGTACAGGGCTGTTGTGATCTTTAATAAATAACTGTTTATTTTCATAACACTTGTGTGGTGTCCTTTCACTGGGTATTCAAGGGGTATATGTGTGGTAAACAGCTGGCTTAACACGCCCTCTCGAGTCTTTAGCCTTAGACTGCTCGTATCCATGCTACTAGGATAGCTGGTCTATAAGGTTGACTTACAACCAATCATCAATAAGGGTTGCTGGACTGATACATAGTGTTCACTAGAATAGTGAGCACTGCATATCAGGCCACCTTCTCACACCACCTATTTGTACTGTTAGATCTATTGATTTATCTGTCTGACTATGCTCCCTCATGTACCCCTTCTATGTAAAGCGCTCTGATATCTGCAAAGATCTTGTCCACGCTATATAAAACGTTCAAAATAAATAAATAAATAAATAAATAAAAGGGACCCATATTTGTAAACTGAGACAGTTGTAAAAGCATGATATATAGGTGTTTTGAAAGGTGTATGAGACTGCACACATTTATGTTTAGTGCAGGCAATGGTCACGGTAATATGAGGGAAATCACCAGAAGAAGGAAAAAAAAGCATTGGCATAGACAATAGGTTTCGCCTTTGTGACCATATAAGTGCAACAATTGATGTTGTTGCACCAAAGATACTGGCTGCATAAATAAATACTTATATGGTCCCAAAAGCGAGACCTATTGGCTATGCCAATGCTCGTTTTCCGATTCCAAACGTCCACGACTCAAGGCTCTTCTCTCCCCTCCCCCTTATCCCCCCCTTTTCTTTAGTTTAATTTTCTAGTCATCCCTTTCTTTTTCCATCTCCACTGGGCTCTCACTTCCACATTGTTCACTTTTGGAAAGGAGATCGGGTGTTGCTGCAGCATTAGTAATTCAGGCAACTGATGGGGAAATGTGTTCCCTGGGCAGTCATTGCTGTGATATTATCAGCTTTAAGTCAATTACCCATGAACACAAACTGGCCCCCAAAGATCACAGCAGGAGCGAGGCGAAAGAGGACGGAATTGAGGAAAATGGCAGCAAAGGTTGAAGAAAGTCGTCACTGCCTAATTCTCCATCACGTTCAGCAGCCTCGCCCTTTATGTGCCTGCAGCTACACTCCACTGGGGGAAAGAGGGTGGTGGTGATGGGGGGTGGGGGGGCGAGTCTAGTTTTGCGTCATAGCCAGGGAAGAGGTGAGTGTTCTTAGCCCAGTGATGAGCCTAATGGCATAAACAGTTAGGATAGCAACAGCTAATGTTAAAGTCATGATCATCAGTCATCACATGCCAGACACAACAGTGTCCAGCAGAAAAAAGGTTGTGCAGCAGCTGTTCTAATTTCTATTAAGTAATATGAACTAGACCTCACTTGGTATAACGGCTAGGTGGGGCAGATGGAGGGGATCACAAATGCTGCTGCGAACGGTTTTGCCCAGTGCGCTATCCAAGCAAATGCTGGCACTGCACAGAAGACACATTTATTCAGTAAAAAATTAGAGTTCTCGTAGAACAGGTCTGACTGTCAATAAAATCAGCTGTTTAATATACTTTTTCGTTTGACTGTCAATGAACAGAAAAGCATCCTGTCAAAATCCCACTTAGGCTAGAAGACTGTGGGCTGTCTTAACGACTAGATGAGTTGAGGGTTTCCCCGCCCTCACTTGTAGCAGTTCACAGTAGACACCTACACAACTGCTGCTGCTGAGTAACAATGCTATTTTGCACGGTCGTATCCTGAAGATTTTGGAATTGTAGAAAGTTTATCTTCAGATCCAAGAAGAAAAGTGCAGTGTTTTTTTTGTAGTGGATGTAGTTCAATGATTGAGTTGACAGCAGTGGATATGGGGATTTAGGTTCTAATCCCAGGTACATTAGGTTCTAATCCCTGACACTTCATCGCACTGTGTGATCTTGGGCAAGTTATTTCCATTCCCTGAACATTCGTTTTCATGTGCTCCAAAGTTGGGAGCATTTGGAAACAGATGTACATTGTTGCATGTATTGCAGCGTAAAAATAAATTCATAGTCACTAGAATTAATGGATTGTGCGGTCGTGGCATTTTTCGCATATTTATGGATGAATTAAAAATGAGCTCCTAGATCAGATAGTTCAAAAGTTACTTAAAACATAACAACACAGTGGAAGGCCCCTTGGAAATGTTGACTGGCCCCCTTTCTGTTGCTTATTGCTATATGTTGGTACCAGTGAGTTGCAACCTAGGCCCAGATAGTGTTAACAAGTGTAAAAATGACAAAATAATGAAAACATTATCACAAAATGTGCATTATGCCACTCTGTCTTTTCTTAAATAATTTGGTCAACCCGGTCACATAATTCCAGTGGCCCTGCATCTGTTCCTTTGAATGTATGCCAGTTGTACTTCACGTAACACAACCGAGGCAATTCTAGTTTTAAATCGCATTTAATGTCAAGGTGCAGACTTGGTGCGTAAATCCTGATTGGAGCCAAAAATAATTAGATTCCTGATTGCAAACACTTAGTTTTTATTAGATTTGGAAACTGCAAAAATTAGTCAACAGAATTTTCGAAACCCCCCAGTAAGATCAATGAAATATTTAGGTACTGGGAACATTAGTTGTTGTGGCAGCTGATGCACGGGACAGAGAGCGGAAATGCTGATATGAGGAACCGGCTGATGCAGGCTGTAATATTGGCCTATGGGAACACGAGCAGGAATTTGTGAACCAGCTGACGCAGAGCATACGTGCATATAGGCGAAGGAGAAGCTGGTATGGGGAGTGACGGCGGGGTAACAAAAGTGTTTGGTGAAACAGGTACTGCGTGCAAAATGTGAATGACTGTGAAAGGGGAAGCGAGTAGTTATCCGGAGGGGCAGTTGAAATCACGTATTGCAGTCTAGCTAACAAGGATTCACCAAGCATTTGTGTGACGTTTCTGCATTTGCAGTTCCCGTATTTGTGACATTTGCATGCCTCCGGCAGTGCTTAATCTGTAAAAAAAATAATAATACCGGGAGTGGTGCGAGTACGCGCTAAAAGGAATTTAAAAAAAAGTGTGGGGTGGTGTGCGCGCACACTGCAAACAATTTAAGAAATGCAGCAGGCACAGTGCGGGCGGCTTCTCGCTCCAGGGATCCCTAGGCCAGGGGAGAGAGAAGGTGGGACATGCACCCGCCTTTGGCCAATTGCGGGCTGTCTTTCTTGGAAAGACGCACGCTGAGGCCAATAGCGGGTGAGCATAGAAAAAACACACGCACAAGAGTGTGGTCCGAGTTGGAAGTCCTGGCTAGAAGCCTCGCAGTGCAGCACATACACGCTGGCTCAGGCGAGACCTGAAACTTGTCCACCAGATGATAAAGCAGGCTCACAATAATCCAAAAAGATGGCCCATGAACTGACACATCAGTCCAGCCTTTATGCCACTGCCAGAAAGTCCTAAAGGTCAATCTAATTGTGGTTGAAAGAGATACCTATGTTGATTAAAAGTAAAAGTGATGGACCAGGGAATGGTTGTGGAAGTTTGTGAAAGTAAATCCTCTAAATATGAAAATTAACCTCAGTCAATAGGATGCACGGCCCCATTAGTCAAAGCTTGATGTCAATGGAGAACTTGCAGTACTATGAAAAATGCTATAAAGAGTTGAAAAATAAAGCAACCTTTTAAATAGCTATTTTTCATTAGTAGGATTTATTGCTCTGCCGACAGAGATCCAGGATGGCAAACAGATTGTTATTCATAAACATTAAGGAAGGATTCCATGATTGAGAAACCAAATATCTTCAAAGTCTGTGCATTGTGCAACACCCTCCAGTGGATCTATCCAGGCATATTGTGTTTAAAGAATGGCTATCTCCAAATCTGTGGGCATGAGACTGATCTGATAAACAGAAATACTAATCACATGGAAACAAATTGTTATGTTCTAAACCTTTTTAATGTGGTCCATCAACTAAAAAATGTAAATTACCTTTCAGAGATTTCTGCCTGTTGTATAGAAGCAGCAGTGGCAGCAGCAGCCGACGCTTCCCCTGGAGTGCATGTGGCGAGAAGACTTTGTTGAGGCTGAGATAGCTGCCCAGCCGGCTGTGCAGCTTGGCCATTCTGAACTCCATTAACCTGTGCAGTCATGGCACTTGACGAGCCACTGTTTATGTTGCCAAAAGGAGGAAATGAAGATGGCTTGCTTGATAAACCACTACCAATGATTGCAGAAGAGGCTGTAGAAGTGTTTGAAGTAACTGAAGGCAAGGAACTGTTTGAAGAAAATGTTACTGTATTTGTAGCTGCAGAGGTGGATGATGCAGTGCTTGAATTCCCTGTGCTACTGCTCACTTGTTGGTGAATTGGTACGGATTGGCTTGCAGCTGAAGCTAAGTTTGGCTGTGAAAGTATTGAGCTGTCCAAAGTCTGAGAAGCAAGATAGGGACCTAGAAAAGATGGAAATCTCTGTAAATCATTGATCTAACAGCTGTAAACACACACCACCTATGGCTACCAATCTGTGGTACATTAATAGCATAAGGAGGCTTATGGAGCAATTTATAATTGACTAAAACTATTAGAAATAAATGCTCAAAAACAATAAGGTAGACTGATGATTGGTCTCTTGTGTTGCAAATTTCAGTCCTAACACACTAAAATGCTGGTTAACAAGAAGCACACAAATCATGCAATTTCCCCAAATAGTGAGAGCTTGTGCTTTCTGTCTGCTTTAGAAACATGCAAAAAGATAGTAAATATGCAACCTCACTGTGGGGAAAAAAATCTGTGGTCCACAGTTACCTGACCTGATCAACAATCTCAACTCAACAATTTAAGTTAGTTTTTTTCTTCAATTGCAAACTGAAAGTCTATGCATTTATCATAAAGCACACCAGCAAGTGTGAAACAAGCAACAAATGCTTACCTAGGTCATATCTGCAAACTTGTGCATAAACTCGAAGTTTGGAAAATGCTTCATTGTTGACATTTGCAGTCTGTGTGAACCAATCAGTGACAGGACTTTCAGAGAGCCTCTTGGCTGCGGTAGATTCAACTCTCATAATGCCATCCGAGAGAAGCTTTGAGATGGGTCTATGTTGGCCAAGTCTACAAGACTATGCAAAGATGTAAAAGAGGTTTTACAATGGAATCAAGAACATTCTCCAAATCAACAAAAAAAATTAATGGCATTAAGAATTGAAATATAGATAGTACACATTTAATATGTTTTAAATGTAGGCATGTCCTTGCCCTTCCAAATGTTTTGCAAACGGTAAACTAATCGTGCAACATAGCCCAGTCCCAGCAAAAGCATGAAGTCATGTCCTGATGGGGAACATTTTAAAAGAAAAATAAGCTTTAGGCATTTTTATGAACAACTTATAAAGTTTACATAGTAGGACTAGTAATCTGAAATCATGTTGGTGTTATTTACATATAGCTTAATAGGCATGCATGGATGATCTTCATTCATCTGGATGCTTGACAGCATATGGTGCATCAGTATATAATATATTTAAATTGCATGGGACGATATACAACACCACATGCATCAATGTGGGGATCTGCTTCATGTGTTAACTGCGCGATACCAAAGAGGATGATGGACGGAGCGTTTGAGCAAATCAAACACTCACCCCGTGTCAACTGATCTGGGTTTAATCCATCATCATTCTTTAGCTCACTCCAGTTCAGACATGGCCATATGAAATACATCTGACCCTGTGCCTCATGGGAACAGTCCAGTCCGAACTGCCAAGCCAGGTCTTCCCTGGACCGGAAACAAGCATCCTGGGACCGGGTTCGGATTCATAATCCTCATCAGCCAGGCTATCTTGAATCAAGCGGTAGAGTGAGCAAGGGACCCACGGCTGGGCATACCCTGCCAACTCAGGGCGAACAAAGCGATACCGAAGGGGATGATGGACGGAGTGCTTGAGCAAATAAACACTCACCCCCAATCAACTGATCTGGGTTTAATCCATCATCATTCTTAAGCTCACTCCACCACCCCAGTTCAGACATGGCCATACGCAAATAAGTCTGACCCTGTGCCTCATGAGAACAGTCCAGCCCAAACTGCCAAGCCTTGTCTTCCCTGGACCGGAAACAAGCATCCTGGGACCGGTTTCGGTTCATAACCCTCATCAGCCAGGCTATCTTAGCCAGGCTATCTTGAATCCAGCGGTAGAGTGAGCAAGGGACCCACGTCTGGGCATACCCTGCCAACTCAGGGTGAACAAAGCGATACCAAAGGGGATGCTGGACTGAGTGCTTGAGCAAATCAAACACTCACCCCCAGTCAACTGATCCAGTCCAGGGAAGACATGGCTTGACATGCTACATTTCTTCATTAAAGTTTCATAAATTGTTATTTCCATTTTATGGTGTCCAAACCATCTAAACTTTTAAGAAGAATCATGGCCATAGAAGGGTTGGTGACCTGGAAAATAGGAGGTGTTATGGGGGTTCTCCTGCAGCCCATGTATCCGCTCCAAAGACCAAACATATGAGAGAGTTGCCTTTCAGATCTCAGAGCATTAGATAAGGGTACATGTGGGAACACTGTGCTGAAGTCTATAACAAATGTTTAACCCCTTCAGTGCTGATGACAAAGCCAGCTCGTCATGGGCTTTACCTGCCCTGTGCTTATGACGAGTTGGCTTTGTCACAAACAATGGGATTACAAAGGATCCAGCACCCAGCGGGAAAACCCCTAGCAGCCAAGGTGTTAAAAAGGAAAATGCTACTTACCAGTATGCATCTGTTCTTGGCATGTAGAGCTGCAGAGTCGCACACTGTGCATAGATGGCCACCTAGTGTTGGGCCCGGATGTTTGCATTTTGTTTTGTTGTAGAAAAGTATTTGGAAGTCACGAGATAGGTGACTCCTCCCTTGGATGATACTGCGCATGGGCATCGGCTCCATCCCTAGATTGTTTCTTGCCATTAGGGAAGTGATGGAGCTGTACAAGAAGTAGTGATATCCATGTGATTTGTATCTAATTAAGATAATACTGGAACAGATAAAGGTTGCCGGGTGGGCGTGCGTAACTCTGCAGCTCTACATGGCAAGAACAGATGCATACTGGTAAGTAGCATTTTCCGTTCGAGGCATATGAGCTGTAAATTACACACTGTGCATAGATTGTATAGCAGTACCCCCACTTAGCGGCGACCACCAGTATCTGTTGCAGTTGTTTGAAACAGGGTTTTTAATACAGTCTGACCCACAGTGGCTTGTTGTTTAGTTTGCACATCTACACAATAGTGTTTTGTGAATGTGTGCGATGTAGACCATGTAGCTGCTTTGCATAGATCATCTAGGGGAATGTTCCCTAAGAATGCCATTGAAGACCCATATTTTTCTTGTAGAATGGGCTTTTGGAGGAATTGTTAACGTACGTTTGGCTTTGTGGTAACATATTTGTATACATTTAAAATTCCACCTAGCTATCCCAGATTTTGATATGGGGTTGCCTTTATGTGGTGGTGAAAAAGACAAGAAAAGTTGTTTAGTTTTACGAAAAGCTTGTGTCCTTTTGATGTAGTACAGTAATGCTCTTTTGATATCTAAGGTGTGTAGAGCTCTTTCTGCAACTGTTTGAGGCTGCGAGAAAAATACGGGCAGCTCAGATTGATTTAGATGGAATGGTGAATTGACTTTTGGAAGGAATTTAGGATTAGTGCGGAGAACCACTTTGTTATGATGCATTTGTAGAAAGGGTTCTTGAATGGCAAATGCTTGCAGTTCACTAACCCGTCTGAGAGAAGTAATAGCTACTAGGAAAGCTACTTTCCAGGTTAGGAATTGCGGTTCATATTTATGTAAGGGTTCAAATGGAGGAACAATTAATCATGTGAGAACAATGTTTAAGTTTTAAACTGGTGAAGGTGGCGATCTGGGAGGAATTATTCTTTTGAGTCCTTCCATGAAAGTCTTTATAGCTGGTACTCTAAAAAGAGATAGATGTTGTCTATTTTTGCCTTTTGAAGGTGTAATAGAAATCCTATGATGAGTTGAATAGACCCGTCTAAAGGATTTATGTGGTTGTTTTGACAGTGTATGACAACTCTTTTCCACTTAGCAGCATAGCATGCTCTAGTTGTGGGACGTCTAGCTTCTTTGATAACTTTCATACATTCTGGAGGAAGGTTGAGGTAACCAAACTGACTTCAGGAGCCAGATCGCTAGGTTGAGCTGAGCTGGGTCCGGGTGCCTGGAGATAGGCTTAGTTTTTGGTGTGGTACTACAGACAGTTGCAGCAGCGTTGTGTACCACAATTGTCAGGCCCAAGTTGAAGCGACTAGAATGAGCGTTAGAAAATGTTGCTGTAGTTTGCGTACCACTAACGGAAGCAGTGGGAGAGGAGTTAAAGTGTACGCAAATTGTCCAGACCAGTTCATCCATATTGCATTGCCTTTGGACAATGGGTGTGGGTATCTGGCGGCGAAGTTTGGGCATTTTGCATTTTAGTGGGTGGCGAAGAGGTCTATCTGAGGTTGTCCCCATATTTGAAAGAATGGTTGAAGAACTTGCGGATGAAGTCCCCACTCGTGATTCTGCTGTGTTTGTCCACTTAGCAGATCTGCTATGGTGTTTTGTACTCCTGGGACATGTTGGGCTAAGAGGAAGATCTTTAGTGGTATAGCCCATCTCCATAGCTGCTGTGCTAACAGAGAGCTGAAGAGAGTGTGTTTCCCCTTGTTTGTTTATGTACTACATGGCTGTCATATTGTCTGTGCGGACTAAGATAGCTTTGCCTGATACTTGATTTTGGAATGCCTTTAAGGCTAGAAAAACAGCAAGCAACTCCAAGTGGTTGATGTGGAGTAACTTTTGTTGCGGTGCCCACCTGCCTTGCATGGTGTGTGATGCAGTAGGTGAGCTCCCCAGCCAGAGAACGGTGCATCCGCTGTCATGACTATTTGAGGAACTGGCTCTAGAAACGGTCGCCCTTTGGAAAGGTTTTTGGTGTTACACCATTGCAGAGAACGATGAGTCCGACCGTCTACAAACACTAGGTCTATTTATTGACCCAGAGCCTGTTTCCATTGGCGTGCTAGGTACTCTTAAAGTGACGCATTTGTAGTCTTGCATGAGGTACTATGAATATGCAAGATGCCATCATTCCTATGAGCTGCATGAACACTAGAGCTGGAAGCGAGTGTTGCAGTTTGAATCTTGTTAAGAGTTTGTACACTTGTTATCATGGCTGGAGAGGGATAGGCTAATGTTAGTTGGCTGTTTATTGTAGCGCCGAGATTTTGTTGTATGTGTGCGGGTTGCAGATGTGACTTGGTGTGATTTACTGTGAATCCAAAGTCGTGAAGCAGTTGAATAGTAGCTTGAGTGTGTTGTACACACTGGCTGTATGAGCTGGCTTTTATGAGCCAGTTGTCTAGGTATGGAAAGACATGAATATGTTGTCTTCTTAAGTGTGCTGCTACTACTGCTAGGCATTTTGTAAACACCCTTGGCGCTGTTGTGACTCCGAATGGGAGCATTTTAAACTGGTAGTGCTGCCAGTCTTGCACAAATCTGAGATATTTTCTGTGCTCTGTGTGGATGGGAATATGGAAATAGGTGTCCTTGAGCTCTAGAGTGACAAGGAAGTCGTTTTGTAACTGGAGTGGAAGGACTTGTTGGTGTGACCATATGAAAATGGTCCGACTGTATGTAAATGTTAGAGGATAGGTCTTCGAGATCCGGCCTTCTTTGGGATTAGGAAATAGAGGGAGTATACTCCTTTGTTTTCCTGATGCTTTGGGACTATTTCTATTGCATTTTTCTGCAGGAGGGATATTACTTCCTGTCTGAGCAGTGTTAAATGTTCTTGTGACATTGGACGCTTCCTGGGTGGTATGTTTGAGGGGGGCAGATATTAGTTCTAGACAGTAACCTGATTGAATTATTTGAAGCACCCACCGGTATGATGTGATGTTTTCCCAGGCTGGCAGGTATTGTTGTAGTCTTCCCCTGACATGAGTGGAATGGGACGGGGAGGAGAGTCATTGGGCAGGGGTAGAGGCAGAGCAGGATGAGTTGTTTTTGCCTCTGCCTTAATTATTGTTACCCCTGTAACCACCCCTTTGGTAGCCTTTACTATAGGTGGATTGTGTAGGGGCTTTGTACGAGGTAGAAGGTGTGTCTGAAGACTATCCTCTGGTGGCGCCTCGGTAAGATGAGCAGCGAAATGAACGTCTGGGAGCCTGCGACTGCAGGGCTCCCATAGATTTGGCTCTATCCGTATCCTTTTTCATTTTTTCAAGTGATATATCTACATTGGGTCCGAATAAGTGTTGCTCATCGAAGGGTTGATTAAGTATAGAACTTTGGACTTCAGGTTTGAACCCTGATATGAGTAGCTAGGCATGTCTACGCAGTAAGACACTGGTGTTAACTGCTCTGGAGGCAGTGTCTGCTGCATCAAGTGCACACCTAATAGAGATGTTTGTAATATTTTTTCCTTCTTGGATAAGCTCGTTTGCTCTATCTTTGTACTTATCAGGGAGTTGCCGCATTAATGATTCTAATTCGTCATAATGTGCCCTGTCATATCTGGCCAATAATGCTTGTGTATTGGAATACGCCACATGTTTGCTGCTTGAAATGCTGTTCTTTTCCCTGATGCGTCAAGTAGCTTAGACTCTTAATCTAGTGGGAGAGCTTCACCTGAGTTTGCTCTCTTGCATGCGTTGGAAACTACAAGTGAGTCTAGTGGTACTGGGCCTTTAATATATGCTGGGTTTGAAGGGGAAGCTTTATATTTCTTCTCTATTCGAGGGTTAATGACCCGAGTTCTGACTGGGTCCTTGACGACTTCAGTAGCATGCTTAATGACTCCTTTAAGCATTGGTAAAATGGATGAAGACCTTTGTGCATTATCAAGGGTATCCATTAGGAAGACTTCATTGACAGGGTCTGTATGCAGGTCTACCCCATAATATTGCGCAGCTCTGTGTATCAACTGATTGAAACCCATAGTGTTTTCTGGTGGGGAAGGCCTTGAGGGATATATGTCATCCTGAGGTACATTAGGGACGTCTGGGGTGTTATAATCATCCCACGGGTCAGGTGAGCCTGGAGGAATAGATGGATCATCTACGTTACCCCCTATATCATTAGAGCTATCATCCCTGTTGTCATCATCTGGTATGATAGAGGACGTAGATGAGTGTTATGGTAGGGGAGCAGGTGGTGATGGCATATGTGGAGAAGAAGGGGGAGGAAGTCTTAAAGGAGAGGTAGCCATGTTCTTTTTCTTTGCATGAGGAGCTGGTGCTGGTGTATCCAATGGTCGCTTTTTTGAAGCTAAAGTTAGTTGACCAGTGATTGGATCTTTAACCAGAGTCTTTTGTGCAGGGTCTGGATGAAATAAGTCCTCTGCAGGAGGCCGATCTTTAGGTGCGGAGGGAGGTTTCGGCACCAAAGCGGTTTCTTTAGGTTTTTTGGCAATGTCTGTAACTGGAGAAGCAGTCTTTTTTGGCTCCGATGATTTGTTCCGCTTCGATGATTTTTTTCTGCTCCAATGATTTTTTGGATCCAATGTTTTTTTCGGTTGCGGTGGTCTTTTTGAATCCGGAGCGGGTTTGCTTGGTTCCGACCTGGGTTTCGGTGCCAAAGGAGTAACGGTATGCTTCGGCGCCAGTGGTGTGGATGTTGGCAGTGTCGGTGTCTTTGCCTTTTTCGGTGCCGGTAGGTATGCGCCTGCACCGTGGGAAGGTTGACTTGAGCCCCAGTCACCTGAAGGTTTAGCTGTAAAAGCAGTGTTTTGGTGTGCACCCGAGCCCAAGGGCGTGACCGGGGCCTTCTTTGGGTGTGTTGAGGAAGGGTCGGGGTCGACGGTCTTACTTACGACCCGCTGTGCTGGACTGATGTCCTCGACTTCGGAATCTTCTGCCTCGGAGTTGCTGTTGACGTCATGTTGTTCTGGGACGTCGACGCCTTCTTCAAAGATGTCGCCTGGAATCGGAGCTGAAGATCGAGCCATTGTTCTCCTAGCTCTTCTGTCCCGGATAGTCTTTTTGGAGCGTAAAGAGGCACAAGCGGAACAGTTTCTGGCCTCGTGCTCCGGGGAGAGGCAAAGGTTACACACTTCATGAAGGTCGGTGTGGGGAAACTTCGGCCCACATTGCGGACACTTTTTAAATGGCGTCTTTTCCATGAGCTGAAGTCTAGGCCTAGTTAGGCCTGAAGGCCGTCGACGATGACCGGAATCGAAATCTTCCGTGTTGAAAGTAGTTTGAACTGTGTACTGCATTTACCAGGATGCAAAGGGGCGAACTGTGCTGGGACTGTGAGGCAGTGTGCTCCCAACCCCCATTCTGTTTAAAAGGCTCCCTTGAGCCAGCAAGCTGACAAGCTTTGGAGATGCACCTGCGTGCCTTTGAGTGGTACTCTTACCCGAGAGAAACTTGGCAGCATTTCCAGCAACCCCGGATGATTTTTCTTTGCTCCCTAAAACTGCTGCTCTCTACTGACGAAGGGTTCAACCCAGAAACACGTGTCTAGAGATATACAGCAATGTCTGCACCAACTTTGGTGAAAAACTCCAGCTAATTTTGAAGTAAGTTTGAACTGTGTACTGCATTTACCAGGATGCAAAGGGGAAAACTGTGTTGGGACTGTGAAGCAGTGTGCTCCCAACCCCCATTTTGAGCGTAGCGTAGTCTGGAAAAGCGTTCAAAACTAATTTCTGTAAGTTGGTGAGGATTGTGCGCCGAAGGAAATCTGTTCCCACACGGAGCGCTGGAAACGCATCCGAGCCCGGTGACGGAAAAAAACAATCTGGGGTTGGAGCCGGTGCCCATGCACAGTATTATCCAAAGGAGGAGTCACCTATCCTGTGACTTCCAAAGACTTTTCTACAACAAAACAAACTGCAAACATCCGGGCCCAACACTAGTTGGCCATCTATGCACAGTGTGTAATCTGCAGCTCATATGC
The DNA here is from genome assembly GCF_964263255.1 of Lissotriton vulgaris. Lineage (NCBI taxonomy): Eukaryota > Metazoa > Chordata > Amphibia > Caudata > Salamandridae > Lissotriton > Lissotriton vulgaris. The sequence goes on from NC_141687.1 coordinate 282,695,740, forward strand.
CTCGCACATAAAATTAGCAAAAACTTGGAGCAGTAGCCTAGTCAAGTGGACTGTCAGACAGTTAAAATGTAATGTTGTCTTAATGTACACAAGTCCTGTTTTATCTGACTGCACTTAAGAAATGAGATTCGGATGCCAACCAAGAATCATTATGTACTACTTAAAAGCTTTGAGGCAATTGTGAACCAGGTCACTCATTTATCTCACTGTTCAGGCTTGAGATTCATAGTACAGTTGTATTGTTTAGTCTATAAATAGATTTAAGGAAATAAATTTACAAATAAGCTAACAGGAACCCTTTGAATCTGTGGTGTCAGACAATGGTCCACATGCATCGGAGTAGTACCAAATTTAAGGAAAACCACCTATAAACAGTTAACAGTTAAATTGATTGTATACACATTCTTTCATGTGGCTATTTGGAATTCGGATTGTGGACCAACCTATGACAACCCAGCTTGAAAGCTTAAGTTTCACACAAGTGTAAGAAATAGGGCTGGACTGCACAAACAACTCATTTGGCACAAAGCATGTCTAAAAACATATTCTAGCGGAGTCTGAAATATTCATAAATGCATGTGCAATTGTCATAAGCTTTATTATTCTGACAAAAACCACAGAGAAACATCTACTGGCATCTTGAACATCCTAAAGTTGATTGCATTTAGTAGTTAAAGGTTTCCACTGTGTCTCAATGCAGGATGGAATATGTTCAATGTTTCCGCTGTGTCTCAATGCAGAATGAAATACACTGATAAGCACTGCCAATTTCCCCACTTTTGTAACTTGCCGTTTTGCCACATTAATGCTGGTGCTTTTACAAGGACTTAGGTGCACTATGTTGACCTCACTCTCACCAACTGAGGAGCCGGTGGGAGGAACTCAACACCTGGACCCACAGTATGCTGTACAGAGGAACAACATAGTAGCTTAGGAAAACTTGGCCACCTTTGCCAACTCCACCACTCAGGCGGAGGAGGTTAAGTTAAGCATACTTTTCAGTCACCTCCATCAAGAAGATATGGAGACTCTTCCAATCATGGATAGGACTCTGCATCTTGACAGCAATCAATTGTTCACCAGCTATTTCTGTAAAATATCCTTATACAAGAGGACATTCATTTTGAATAATTTGGCAACAAATGTATTAAGATTAGAAACACATTAGATAATGTACAGGCAATTCAGACTATTCAGAGTCCTTCTTCCAGGTTGAACACCCCAGCCCCTTCTGTCACTTCTATGTCCTAACACATTACTACCTCACCTGCTAGGACCCAACACAACCACTCCCATTCCACTATCAATTAGCCCACTTTGGTAGGAACAAAACCATGTCCAGCTAGGATAGACTACCCTAGTCCATACATTTGTGATTTTATCTTACCCGCTTCCACATTCCTCACAAACAGTCAAAACGTACACCCTAATAACATACAGCTGCAACAATGCGAATACCTTGAGGTCAGCCCGTGTCTCTTCCCCTGCCTCACCCTTGCCCCAAGGAACACCCCACACACCCACTATGATCACTAACACTCTGGTTTCTAAGGACTCATGGCAAAATACACCCAGAGACAATGGCATCCTGATTCCTCGTCCCCCAGGACCTAAAAACAGTAGCCTTCCAGCAACTCCCCATTGATCAACCGCCCTGACTACACAATAACCATTCAGTTAGTCAACACTCCCTCCGTTGTGAATGGTCAGTCTCTACCGACACACAGCACATCCACCCACTCCTTACACCCTTCCCCTATTGAGAATAAGTTGACACTTCAAGAATCAATTACATCTAATAATAAAGGAGCTTAAGAACCTATCACTCCACAAAAATGGAGAAGTGCTGCAAACTACTCTTATCCTCCATGACTAATCAATTTGCCCATTCCACCATGGCCAAGAATCCCTTGAGTGAAAACTTGTCAGTAGAAAGCGAAGAAAGTTTAAATTGGAAAACTAGGCCTCTTCCTAATCACCGCTCAAGGCCACATAGGAATATGGTACATCTGTCTGAAGAGGATATTCAATACCTTCTTTTAACCTACAATGCCTCGCAAAACAATTCTGAACTTGAAACACTCAACATCCAAACTATTCCCTCCAACCCATTCAGAGAGGTTAGTGTCAATCACAGATCCTCGTACTTGGTCAACTTGCTCCCTATCCCTACCGCTAACCATGAAGCGCCTGTAACTAAAACCCACCTCAAATCGATGCTTAACTGTAAGTCTGTGGAAAGACATGCTGCTGATATCGGGGACCTCATTCACTCTTAAGATGTGGACATCCTTATCTTAACTGAAACCTGGCTTAAAGAATCCTCTTCGCAAGATTTAGACATCTTAGTTCCCTCAATCGTAAAACATTATAAGACTAAACAGACTGTGAGAAAGAGCCCTCTTTCTGAATGGTTACCCCCACTTCTTGCTGAATTGCGGATGTGCTTTGACTGGAGTGTGCCGCCCTGGGCGCCTGCTAATCAGGTACCCAGGGCCTATGTTCATTCCCCAACAGTGAATTGAAAACAAAACCCAATTGGCATTTATGGCCAAAGGTCAGCCCCTGGTAAATGGTACCACAGGTACCCAGGACACAGTGACCAGGGAAGACCTCTAAGGACTGTAGCACTTCTTGTGCCACCCTGCCACCCTTAGAAGCCCTGTACCATTACACACACTCTGCCTTTGCAGGCTGCGTGTTTTGGTGCAGAACAAAGTAAAGAGTCTACATGGCACACATCACTGTGTGCCATGCCTACAACCCACTGCCCTGGCATAGATCAGTCACCCCTCTAGCTGGGTGCCTTATACCAGTGGTGAGGGTGCAGGTGCATGAGCCCTGTACCCCTACAGTGTTGAAGTCAATTCTTAGACATTGTAAGTGCAGTGCTGCCATTAAGATAATGTGGTGCTGGGAGTTCGTCATTACGAACTCCACAGCACCATAATGGCTGCACTGAAAACTAAGCAGATTAGTATCAAACTTCTCAGCGCATTAAACCCACACCGATGCCAGAGTGGGATTTCATTAAAAATGCACACAGAAGGCATCTTTGAGATGCCCCCTGAAAAACAAATTATCACTAGCGTCCAGGCTGAGTGGCTGCTTCCAGCTGCCACCACCAGACATGTTTCTGGAGCCCTGGGTCAAGAGCCTGCTGCTCTCGGGGACCTGAAACAATGCACATCCTGGGACGAGGTGCCAAGCCTCCTCCACAAGGATGGGCAAAGTTCACAAAGGCCACTTGCTGCTTTCAGCAACTGGTCCCCACTGGTTCTGATCCCCACTTTGAGCGGGAGAACAAGCAGGAAAAACAAGTGAGGACAAGAGGTGTGCCTACCTCTGCCAACTCCACCCCTGAGGTAGGCGAGGCGAGGTGAATCACAACTCTGTCCCCTCCATCTTGCTGTTGGGAGGACCCAGCCAAACAGGAAAATGCTTATGCCCCCCTTCTGAATGGAGCGTGGCATAATAGGGGTTTACCGACCCCAGGGAAGGGACCCATTGGTCCTGACCTTTTTACCTACCTGTAAAGCCCTATATATTCCATATCTAGGGGCATCCCTGAACCTTGCTTGCTCAGACAAGAACCTACAAGTAGAAAAGAAGAAGGACTGAACAGCCATGCCGAAGCTAACAAGAGGAGAAAGCCCAATTACTAGGCCCCAACCATACCGGCCTGTCCCCACTTCGAACCTACTCCTGAGGAATCTCGGTGTGTCCGGCAGCCATCAACCTCGAGAAACCCGGAGGACCTGCCTGCCTTCAATTCCAAAGAGAATGTCTCCCATAAACACCGGATTTGTTCAAACAACAGACTCCAGCTCAGCAAGGATCCACGAGTTTGCACCATTCTGCACCCGATGCCCACCGCCCGAGTTAGAGTTGCCCAACAACAAGAGGTCTACTCAGCGATCATGACCCAGAATCCGGCGACCCCTGTCCTGCCTCAAGCAGACGCCTGCAGCCTCGAACCGAAAGGTCCCCCCAACCACAACCAAGAACTGGTAAGAAAATCCGACCCTAAAAGGCACCCATGCACCCGATGCCCCACGGCCTTGGGTGGCCCAAGCTACAGTGCCTTAACAACTCTCAACATACCTTTACAAGTGGTGGTGCCACACAGAACACCTTAGGCCCTGAGCCTGCAGTGCTTTTTTTCAAACTGAAGTCTCGCCAATGAAAGCTACAGGGCTTCCGACGCCAAAACAGCACTCTGCACCTGGCCGTCCCAGTGCCGCTGAGGGTGCAACTTTTGTGCTGGCCTAAACCCCCATTTGCCCTGCGCTTAAGTCCAAGAGCTTTGCTCCCACAACCTAGTGGCCTGCTCAAGAGCAGCCACCAGCTGGAGGCCCCTTATCCCCTGTTGGATAACATTGGGCTCCAGCACTCTACACCTGCCCACCCTACTGCCGCTGAGGGTGTAACAAGAGTGCATCCTGGACCCTGGGGGACCCTAGAGTCTAACCCCAGAACACCAACTCTCATAAAGTACTTAGCTTTAAACAGATAACCCTATTTTCCTCCATAGGATAACATTGACTGTTTTTCTATGAACATTTTCTAAGTGTAGAGTTGGAAAACCTAAAGAAATTCTTTAAAATTGTACCAAATAACCAAAACACTTTTACTTACCTGTTTACAGGAAATGTCCAAGTGCAGTATCTAGGCACAATGCACTGTATAAGAAAAGAAATCTCAAAAGTAACTTACTTGTAATTTTACTAAAACCCTATGCTAAGTATATGTACAGTATTCTGAAAAGCATTGCATTATCAGTAACACTATTGTAATCAAATCAAAGTACATTTACAATTGCAATTCAAACTGTTACAACTGTATATTTTCTGCAAAGTATTTATCAGTCACCTGTGCCAGGCTTGCCTGGTTCTAGGAAATAAAATAAAAGAATATTTTTATACAAAAACAATTAGTCTAAAGTTCAGTCTTTGTGTGTGTGAATTCATTTTGCTGACTCAGTGTACAACAAATGCTTAACACTGTCCTCAGATAAAGCTTTACTGCTCGACCACACTACCCCAATGAGAAAGTGAGATGCTATCTACTTTACCTCTGCCTACCTTTTGGGTTCCACTGAACACTGCACACTACAGCTCACTTTGGTATTGTATATACAGAGCCAGCTTCCTACACAGACCTTAGAGTAGGAGGGGGCTTTCGACCACTTCTCACCCTAAAACACACAAAAACTGATCTGTTGTCCTTTTTTGAACACATGGGCATTGAACTATGGAACAACAACAACTTAGTATGTTTACTACACCTGATCTATCACCGCACCCTGGCGATAACCTTCTCTTTCTAGAACAAATAATGGAGACCATATCCTCCTATTCGGGCGACAATCCAATGCATATCTTCCTGGATGACTTCAACCTTCATTAGAACGACGCAAAGGATCCCTTGCTGTGCACTCTTAAGGTCTTCCTCTCTGATCTAAACTTCACCCAATACTGCAATGGTCCAACCCACAACAAAGGAACCACCCTAGACTTAATCATTGCGAAACACAAAGTTATTCAAGTAGACACCATCACCCCCTGTGACTTGTCTGATCATTACCTAATTTCTTTCAACATCTTGAAAAGAGTGGCGCTCAAGGCAAGGTCAACCTCGTAAGGTTAAACAATGGTCATGAGAATAGAAGAACATCAATTTGAATGAGCGAACTAGCATCAGTAATAAACTTCTTCTCCCGGCCACCAACCTGTCATCTTGAGGACCTCATGGATCACTATACTCACTCTATGGCTAATATTATCGACTCAATTGCTCCTAAACAAATCAAAAGAATTTCCAGCAAATTATCAAAACCCTGGTTCAGTTGCTCCCCTATTGGTTAAAGACGCAAGTTAAGGATGGAGGAGAGAACCTGGAGAAACTTGCCTTCTGCTACAAACCTCAAATAACTGCAGATAACAAGAGGCACGTACAACAAGCATATCCGTAGTGACAAGACCAACCACTTTAGAACACAACTCAACCTCGCCTAAAACATCCCAAAAAAATTGTTCGATATCATCAAACAGTAAGCCAATCCCTCAATTGACCAACAATCTACACTCAATGACTTAACCCCAAATATCGAGGAATTTGATGCACACTTCTTGGAAAAGACAAGAAAGATTGAGTTAGAATTACTATGCATCACTACAAATACATTTGGTGTATCCCAAACCATTACCTCTACCTCACCCCTATCGACTGCCCCCTGATTCATTGTATTCCTCTAAAAAAAACAAGCACTTTGGAATACCTTCAGACTCCCAGACGACGTGGTGTTATTTAACACTATCTCGTCATTAAAATCCTCAAACCATTTCTAATGATCCTCTTCTAGCCAATCTCTTAAAAGATTTTTTTATGCTCAGTTCTTCCACTATGGTCTAAAATGGTCCATGAAACTCTCCTGCAAGGATTGATTCCAGACTGCCTCAAAATGGATCAAGTTACCCCAATCCAAAAAAAAATTAATGCGAATCTAACGAATCCCAAAAACTTCAGTCACATTTCCAACATCGTGACTTTAGCCAAACTATTTGAGAAGTGCGTGCATACACAACTATGTAATCACATTGAACGATTTCAACTCCTCGACCATCACCAATCAGGATTCATATTGGGTCACAGCACTGAAACTGCACTGATCCACACTGTGGACGACACCTTGAAACTTCTTAGACGGATGCTGAGGAAGAAAGAAGGTGATGGTTTGACCAATATGAAAAGTAGTAACTACCTTGGGCTAAAGGAAAGTCTGGTTCTCCGGACGAACTTGTCCAGATGAACAGGCAGAAAAGGAGGCTTTGCAGAAAAAGCTTGTAGTTCACTCACCCTGCGAGCAGAGATGATGGAAAACAGAAAAGCAGTCATTAGGGTAAGAAGTCTGAGAGGACAGTTATGAAGCGCCTGACAGGCAGTGTACTTAAGGTCCGTAAAGCCATGTCCAAGTCTCACTGAGGCATTACGAATGGAACAGAAAAAGATGAGTAATGCCCTTAAGAAAGCGATTTACAACAGGGGACTTGAAAAGAGAAGGCTGATCAGGAAGCCTAAGGAAGGCTGAGATGGCAGAGAGGTGGCCCTTAAGAGTGCCCAGAGCAGAGCCCTGCCGGGCCAAAGGAAGAAGTAACAAGAAAACCTCAGAAAGAAGGGCAGAAAGGGGATCCACAGCCTTTGCTGCGCACCATGCCACAAATTTGTTCAATCTACAGGTGTATACCGTTTTGGTGGAGGGATGCCTGGCTGCCAAGATAACATTACAGAGTTTGGGAGGAAGGTCGAAAGCTGTCAACTGCCGCAGCTCCATCTCCACACAAGGAGGTGGGGGCTAGACAGGTTTGGGTGGAGGACTGTCCCCTACTGCTGCGACAGAAGATTCTCCCGAAGAGGCAGTCTGATCGGAGGATCGAAGGCAATGTGTAGCAGCTCGGGATACCAGACTCTTCGTGCCCAATCCAGAGCCACAAGAATAACTTGGGCCCGGTCGTGCTTGATCTTCAGCACTCTGGGCAGAATTGGTATAGGCGGAATGGTGTATAGAAGACCACAACTCCACTTGCGACGTAAATCATTGCCTAGCGAGTGCTGCCTTGGAAATCCAAAGCGCAGAATTTCTGACATTGCGTGTTCTCTTCGGTGGCGAATAGATCAACCAAGGTTCTTCCCACTGTTGAAAGAGACCTTGCACCACCTCAGAGTGAAGACACCATACGTGAGCCATCATGCACCTGCAGCTGATTTCGTCTACTATGGTCTTCAATGAGCCTGCCAATGTTGAACCTCCAGGGATATGTCCTGATGTTCCAGCCATGTACAGAGGCGGAGGGCCTCTTAACATAGGGGCTACGAACCCACCCCGCCTGGTTTATAGCAGTACCACATGGCGGTGCTGTTGTCTGTGAACACCTGCACTACACTTCCTCAGACAGAGGGAAGGAATGCTTTTACTGCAAGACGAATCGCCCAAAGCTCCAGAAGGTTCATGTGGAGCCCGGACTCTGCCGGAGACCAGAGGCCTCTGATCTCAACCTCCCCCATGTGGCCACCCCATCCAAGAAGTGATGCATTGGTCACCACTGTGAACTCTGGTTGGGGAAGGGAGAGGGATCTGTTGTCGACCCAATCCTGGTTCGTTAGCCACCACTGACAGAAGAAAAAGTTCTCTCATTGGCCACAATTTTTCGTTACAGATATGAATCACATTATTTGTATTAGAGGTGACCGATACACAACAAACTTTATTTTCTTCAAAAAATATATGAAGTTTAATTTATTTTTAGCATTGCATTCAAGTTTATATATTTTTCATTTGAATTAGAGTTCATAAGAAACATGCAATCACAATATTAACATTTCATAAATAATTTCATGGTTCATACAAAAAAAGAGAAATAAAGTGACAATAACTAATTGTGAAAAAAACAATTTATACCAATACATATGCCCCTGATATCACACAACCAATCACAACATGCTAACACATTCATACTCTCATTGCATACACATCCACTACTTCTGAAAAAGGAATCTGGGTACTAATCAGCAGGGAGACCCCTGCCAACTGACGAGTCTCAAAGCTAAGTATGAGACCCCGCACCATGGTCGACGTGCGTTTCGGCGGCCCGCGGCCCCCTTCCTCAGGACCTCTTCCAGGCAGTCAACACCCACATGAACAGGGGACACTTAAAAACAATTAATTCTGCTTAACACCTTGGCTGCTAGGGGTTTTCCCGCTGGGTGCTGAAATACTCTGAATCGCACTTTACATGACAAAGCCAGCTCGTCATAAGCACAGGGCAGGTAACACCCATGACGAGCTGGCTTTGTCATCAGCACTGAAGGGGTTAATTCCCAAAGGGCAGTGTCACCGACTTGAACCACGTAGAGAGGTAACTCAGGAGTTAATCAATATCTATATTTAGGATGTGGGAGTCTCTATAGATGTCCAACAAAATGATAGGGAGGCGATGTCGTAAATCTAGAAGAGTAACTTGTGATCTGTTATTCAACTTAGGATCAAGTGTATTATTCTATTCTATGTCCCCGTATAACTACTTTCGATTGTATTACATTATTGAACGGGGTACAGGTGGACTGCGTCTCATGTCCTCAGCAGACTGCGGTCACGCACGAAGTGCGGATCAATATGAACTCCCACGGGGACATGTGGTTAGCCACCACTGCAATTGGTGTGCAGTGCCCTCCGAGATCTGAACGCAATCAGACATGATGCTGTGCCCACTGGAACTTCAGGTTCCACTGCAGGGCCCGCATAGGCCATTTGGCATGGTACAACAGCAGGATGCAGGAGGCCATCGGGCCAATTAGTCTGCGGGTCATCCTAACCGTAACCCTAGATAGAGGCTGAAAGATCTGAATCATAGCTTGAATATCCCGGACTCTGTTCGGAAGGATAGACCCGAAACTGCATTGTTTCCAGAACCGCTCCGATGAAGAGGAACTTCTGAGAGGGAATCAGGTGTGACTTCGGCATGTTGATGGAGAACCCCAGCATAGTCTGGAGGTGGGAGAGCATGGGGTGAGCCCTCCTTTAACAGCCAGTCGTCGAGCTAGGGGAAGAGTGGAACCGCTGATCTGCGCAGATGAGCTGCGACCAACGCCATCACTTTCTAGAACACATGAGGGGCACTGGTAAGGTCGAAGGGGAGCAGGGAAAACTGAAAATGCTCGTGACCTGCCGGCCCACAGGCGTTACAGAAGGTAACGCCTGTGGGCCAGCAGGACGGGGATGTGAAAATAGGCATCCTGCGAGTCCACGCTACCATTCAGTCTCCAGGGTTGAGGGCAGACAGGACATGAGCTAGTGTCAACATTTTGAACTTCTCCTTCAGGAAGAAGCAATGGACGTTGAGATCCAAGATGGGATGCAGGCCTTTTTACTTCTTGGGTACAAGAAAGTAGTGGAAGTAGCAACCACAACCTACTTCTGGGACAGGAACGTGCTTGATGGCTCCCTTGGCCAAGAGAGTCATAACTTCCTGTTGGAGAAGGACAGATGATCCTCCGACATACGATGGTGCTGAGGTGGCATGGGTGGAGGGGTAGCCTCGAAGGGGAGGTAGGAGCTCCTTCGGACTATTTGCAGAACCCATCTGTCCGACTAGATGGTGAGCTGTGGGGGAGGTGATTGCGAATCATGCCACCCAATGGCGATTGGTGGCTCTGAAAGGTCGGACTAGGAGAGTTTGGAGGCTGCTGCAAAGGGTGCGGTGGTGGACTGGCCTGCCCTCTAAGGCCCAGAACCCCGCCGGTGGTTCCCACGTCAACCCCGGCGGTGGTTCCCACGTTAACCCCAGCCGCGCAGAGGCTGCACAGCTTGTGCTGGCCTGTGGCTTTGGGTGGGACATGGCGGGGCACCCCTTCAATAGCCACAAAGGTGGCAAAAAGCACACTGTGCAGGGTGGTTGGTGGAGAGGTCCAAGGACTTAAATCGCTCTAGCGCATTATCTGCCATGTCGCCGAACAGGCGACTACCATCAAAAGGCATGTCCATAAGAGTGGATTGGACATCCCCTGAAAAAACAGTATACCTCAGCCAGGCATAGCGTCAAAGGGCTACCGACACGGAAACCGTCCTGACCAGGGAGTCGGTGGTATTTAGCCCACAGCGAATGGTAAACTTTGCTGCATCTTTCCCTCTGCAACTGCACAGGAGAGTACGGGCCGGGCCTCCTCCAGGCATTGGGGAAGCACTTGCACCACCATATCCCACACGGATTGGTTGTAACAGCCCAACAGAAATGCAGTGTTTACCGACCACAATCCCAAGCTGGAGGTAGCAAACATCTTCCCAAGATGGTCCAGATTTTTGGATTCCCCATCAGGTGATGCGCTAGGGAATGCACCTTTGGATGTAGAGGCTTGGGCCACCAAGCTCTCAGGGGTGGGTGCTGGGAGAGGAAAGTGGGGTCGCCGGAGCAGAGCGGTGGCGTCAGGCAATCCTATAAACAGGAGCCCCTGTGTTGGGCCTGGACCAGATGCCCAAAAGGAGTGAGGGCTTCATTAAACGGTAGCAGGGACTTCGAAGAGCTCGCTGCTGGTTGAAGCACCTCTGTCAGTTGGTTAGTCCTGACTGCCACTGTAGGTAGCTTGATGTGGTGAGCTTCGGCCGCAATACACAACATCCACGGTGTAAGACGCTCCCTCCTCCGTAGCACCGGTAGGAGGAGACAACATGCCACGGTCTGGTGAGGTATCCAGATCACTGGCTTCCCCCAGTTCCTCTCTCCAGTCGGGTTCGCAACCTAGCTGGTCAGTCAAAGGATCTCCAGACCCTTCTCAGACCTCCTCACTCTCCTCTGGCTGCCAATGTGGTCTCAAACAGCCAGGGTAGAACAAGGGCACAAAAGTACCTGTCAGCGCCTGATCCAGTGTACGCGCCGGTCCGGTGGAGGCCAGGGTCGACGTCAGCTGGGGACACAACCGGCGTCGGCTGTAATTGTGGTGCTGGTGGAATTGGCGCCGGGGGAGGTGTAATCAGGTCGACTGGCAGCGATCCAGATCCAGGCCTGGTTCCAAAGGCTGAGTCGGGTTGCCCAAAGATGGCATGCATCGCTTTGTAAAAAGCTGTAAGCTGTGCTGGGGTCCCACCGGTTCCCGGGAAGAGAGGGAAACTGACTCGACCCTTGGTGCTCCTTATGCGGAGCCGCGGGAGTGCCACCAACTGCATTCCTCGTCGCATCAGCCGACAGATGGGGAAAAGTCTAAGAGCAACAGTGCTTCTCCGACTTCTTCTTGTGCTTGGACTTACCTGAGGAGTGCAAAGACTTTGAAGACTACTGGTGGCACTAGCTCCGCTTCAGCTCCCTCGACCTCCCACACGACCGGGACCTCAAACTGCACTGAGCAGACTGCCAGGACTCGAGAAGCTTTCGGGACCGCTCCTGCAAAGACTTCGGACTCCTGATCCGGCAGTTGTAGCACGACTTGAGGTTGTGGTCGCACTCCAAGCAAAACAGGCACACGCGGTGCGGATCGGTCTCCGACATCAGTCGGCTACAGAAACCGCAAGCCTTGAAACCGGGCATCCCTGACGTGCACCAGGAGTCGAAGACTCAAAATAGACGTCAACAAAAGTAGGCAAAACGTAACTGGAGGTACAGCTCTCTCTGGATCTGCGCTGGTTGGCGCGGAAAAAGAAAGTACTGACGTCAGCGCGCGAGGGCGGCATCTAAGTAGCTGTTGCAACGTCACCCCAGCAACCACAATGCCAATGACAGACGCCACCTTTGACACGCAGGGGTACTGCGGACGAAAAAAATATCAGGATTCAATCTGACGCCTGGGGGTAATTCTAAGGTAAGGAATCTATAACTGTCTTCCAGATACTTGGATACTGCACTGAGACGTTTCCTGGTTTCATACAAATCAACTACACACTTGGAAGACTTTTCACAAAAAAGCAGTCAATGCAGTCCTATAAGAGAAAACAGAGTTATCGGTTTAACGTTAAGTACTTACGTTCTGAAGTTGTTATTATGAGGTTAGAACCAGGGTTCCCCCAGGGTTAAGGATGCATTCTCAAAGCATCCTCAGCAGCACTAGAGCGGCAGGGGGGGCAGAGTCCAGAGGCACAATGTTATCCAATGGGGAATAGGGGCCCTCCAGTTGGTGGCTGCTCAAAAGCAGGCGACAAGGTTGTGGGAGCAAAGATCCTGGCGTTTAGCTCAGGGTAAAGGGGGATCATTGTTAGCGCACAAGGTGCACCCACAGCGGCACAGGGGCAGTTGGGTGCAGAGTGCTGATTAGGAGTAGGGTGCCCTGTTTTCAATGGTAGTTGCTAGTTTTGGATTTTGGCTGCAGGCTCGGTCCGGAAAAACTTCCAGGAAGAGCCAACAGCTGGGCAGGTAAGTTGGAGGGCTCGGGGATGTAGGCGAACCTGGAGTTCTCTTCTCCAGGGCGCAGAGCGGCTGGATGCAGGGGTGTCTTTTGAGGTCAGATGGTCACCTTACCGGGCCACTCGAGGTTGGGGGTCTCAGTGCAGAGAATGCAGGCGACGTCCGGCAGTAGTACAGGAGTCAAACCACAGTGGACTTGGACTCTGCGGGAACAGTGGTGGTACCAGGTGTTTGGTTTCTTTGTCTTCAGCAGGCTCAAAGTCTGTCATGGGATTTCTTTTGGGGCAGAAGGAAGATATCTGCCTATTGTATTCAGGGTGGCCTCAGGAGAGGTCTGAATATGTTTATGCTAGCCTCGAGCCAAACAAGAAATTTAGACAGCTACGTCGAACCGTAAAAAAAGATATATACTTATTTATTATTTTTCAAGACAATATATTTTAAAGTCATAAATTTCATAAAGACGGCTTGATTACACATAATTCATAGTGAAAAGGATAACACAGCATCAATATAAAAACAAGTTATGTCCTCATCATAGCCCACACAGCAAGCCACACTCTAGTCACACCAAACATACACATGCATACTTCCCACATCACATATCACTCCACAGAAATGGTATGATCAACGGTCGATTGGGGGCAGTTGGAATATTCTCCCAGATCATTTGGTTGGTCCTCAGATGCGATTTCTTTTGAACAGAGCTGCTGTTCACAGGAGATCCTGTCTTTGTGTTAGGCAGTCAGTCCTCCTAGGTTTCTGGAGGTCACTGGCTGCAGGACAAAGCGACTTTTGAAGCAGGATCTCTGGAAGCTGCACATGGGCAGTAGGATGGGGCCAAGTCAGTTTTTCTATGCAGTCTCCTCTGCTGGGCGTCTTCTTTCGTAGGTTGTGGGAATCTTCTTTCTTGGTTCAGGGCTGCCTCCTAAATACTGTATGTAGGGGCATTTTAGGGGTCTGGAGGTCAGTAGCCAATGGGCTACTGGCCTTAGGGTGATTACACCCTTGATGTGCTCATCCCACGTGGGGGAGAGGGCACAATCCCAGATCATGATTGGAGAGTTCTGCAAGATGGCGGGCACTGAAGAGTGGGCTTCACCTCGCCTGCCCCACCTGAGGGGTGCAGTTGGCAGAGGTGGGCACACCTTCTGGGCTGTGCTTATTTTTACCACCCGTCTTCCTGCCGGAGGGAAGACGGGAAGGGGTCCTGCTCCTGATAAGCTGGAGAGATTAGGAGTGGTCTTATAAAGGAGGCAAGGCCATTGACGCTCCCCTGGCACAGATGGCTCTTCCTGGTCTGGGGGAGTTGTGACCACTTCTGCCCAGGAGAGGCTTTGTTCCAGAGCTCAGGAAGCGAAGGCTTCCACCCCAGAGGTCCAGAACATGTCTTGTGGTAGCAGGCTGGTGTGTACCAGTCAGGGAACCCACCAAAGTCTGGTCGTTTTTCAGGAGACATCTCTAAGATGCCCTCAGAGTATAATAAATCTCACACTGGCATCAGTGCTGAGAAGTTTTCTACCAAACTGCCCAAAATTAAGTAAAAGCATTATATTACTGTGGAGTTCGTAATGACAAACTCCCAGACCATATACTTTTTACGATATAATGTCCAAGAATGGACGTAGACACTGTAGGGGTAGAGTGCACATGCAACTGTCCCCTCACCAGTGGTATACTGCACCCAGCTGGAGGGGCGTCTTACCTATACCATAGGCAGTGGGTTGCAGGCATGGCACACAGAACGTGTGCCATGTTGACTTTTCTCTGCAACAAAACACGCAGCCTGCAATGTCAGTGTGTGTGCGCGCGCTAAGGTACAGGACCTCCAAGGGTGGCCAATATGTGCTTCAGCCCTTAGAGACCTTTCCTAGTCACAGTGCCCTTGTTACACATGGTACCTTTCACAAGGGACGTAAAGTTGACCAGAGAGTTGCTAATTGGAGGTACAAAGATACCGTTTTTGGAAAGAACACAGGTCCTGGAAACCTGACTGGCAGGGACCCAGGGCACATCAAACCCAAGTGCATCAGAAATATGGCAAAAAGTCTGGGGGTTACTGCAACATGAACCAAGCTTCCTACACCCTCACCTTCCTGTTTCTCTCTAGATTTGATCTGCTTTACTGTTTCTTCCTTCTTGACCTCTTGTGAAGCACTCTAATACCTGTTTATTTAAATTTTAAAAAACATGGATTCTGCCCAGTCTTTGGAATTTTGTGAACCCACTGGTGGAAGTGGTTACCACGAAAAGCAACACCTTGAATTGATAATGCTGACCCACTTACCACTAATCATAGGCAACAGAGATGAGCGGTATGGATGTCTATACGAAAGTAGGTGTCCTTTAGATCAAAAGCTAACAAAGTGCCCTTGCTGTAGAAGAGGAATAAGGTCCTGCAGAGTGACCATATGGAAGAGTTCTGAAAGGATGTTGAGGGGGCCAGAGATCATGAAGAAAACAAGTTACTTACCTGTAACTGTAGTTCTCCAGTATTGGAAGCTTTCTTAGATTCACATGCCTGAATCATTCCCCGTCGTCGAGACGGGAGTCTCCGGTGACGGGATTCTCCGGTATATAAAAAAGCAATGCTTAGCAGTATTGCTAACTGAAAAAAGGCCTAGGCCCATTTCCCTTTTGCAACCCATAGCCTTTGTTATGAAAAAAAGGCCCAAACTTTTCCCTGAACCAATCAGAGCTCCTCACCCTCTAGAACACTCCTGAGAGAAACTTCTGCCCCTCAGATTTTTCGCGCACTTGTGCATATAAAACCCTTTTTGTGCTAAATCCGAGGTGAGCCTCTCAGGGGAGGAGGGTGGGTGCATGTGAATCTATGAAAGCTTCCAATACTGGATAACTACAGTTACAGGTAAGTAACTTGTTTTCTTACTCCAGTATTGGAACTTTCATAGATTCACATGCCTGAATCAGAATAGCGAGCAGTGAGATTACAAAGCACATTCCTCCGATACATTTCATAATCATGTAATACAACTTGAAAATCAAGCAACACACACATATACGCATATATTCATACATCTACATATATACATATATATTCATACATCTACATATATACATATACATTCATACATCTACATATATACATATACATTCATACATCTACATATATACATATACATTCATACATCTACATATATACATATACATTCATACATCTACATATATACATATACATACATACACATGCATACATATACATGCATACATATACATGCATACATATACATGCATACATATACATGCATACATATACATGCATACATATACATGCATACATATACATGCATACATATACATGCATACATATACATGCATACATATACATGCATACATATACATGCATACATATACATGCATACATATACATGCATACATATACATGCATACATATACATGCATACATATACATGCATACATATACATGCATACATATACATGCATACATATACATGCATACATATATATATATATATATATACACACATACATATACACATATATACATATACATACAAATACACATATACATACATATACATACATATATATAAACACATATATACATATATGCTTGCAATCTTCAATCCAGCCACTGGAACCGTCGTCACGGTATCCCAATAGTAGAAAAGAACGGAAGACCCAATTTGCAGGTGAGCATTTAATTTTATTGTTTAGTGGAAGCACACCTCGCCAGCACAACGTTTCGGCCTGCCCGGAGGCCTTGATCACATGACGCCATGGGGAAGGAGAGCAATATTCAAAGTGCAAGTGCTAAATTTACAATGAATGTGATTGGTTGAATCAAACGTGAGGCCCAAGTTGTCAAACAAACATAGAAGACATACTTGTCGACTGGAAATGGCGGGATAATCCCGGGGAATTCATCACAAATGTAATACAAATACATAGTTTGAAATTTATCCGGATAAAAATCATTCTTGCTATGTACAAGATTAAATTCTAGAAAAATTCAGCTAAAACAAATGATTTCTACCATTTACAAGATTAAATGCATTTAAAAAAAACAAATCCCCGGATAAAAATACCAATAATTTAAAACATTTCATAAATTATTAGTGTAAACATTTTGTATTAAAATTTTTTTGCCTCATATCGGGATGACTGCCCAACACGAATTGTGCAGACTTAGGTTAAGTTGACACATGTATGAATCCGGAGCGAACGTTGCGCTCTAGAAATACCCTCACAAATATCACAAAAATTGATACATGTATGAATACATATTGTTAGCATCCCTGATTGGTTATGTACTTTTGTTTGCAAAGCCCTGTTTTTGCCAGCCTTCACATATGACCCATGGGTAAATGCCCCTAGTTGTGGGTTCAACCAACTACGTGTGTAAGTGTGAATTGTGTGAAGAGTAATAACTAAAATTAAACAAAATTTGTGTAAGCTACTCCTAGACTACATCAATTAATAGAATGACCACACTTATCAGAACCGGGCTGTACACTCATAACACTGGCTGTTCTAGCTGAGAGTATATTTTTTGCTAGTAAGGCATAATGGATCCGTTTTTATAGCTGTTCATCAAGATGTAATCGATAGGTGAGCTATACAGGAGTAAGAGATAACACTGAGGGATTACTGGCATTCAAAGGCACGTGTAGAAATCCTCCATTGAGTTAAGACATCCAGTCTCCAGCGCCCTCAGAATGCCCTTCCTATCTCCTGCTCTTCTCAGGGGGCCTACGGCATCTATGGCATAATACCTCATAAGTGCACTTTTGTTGTCATGGCACTCCTTGAAGTGCCGAGCAA